>NC_053164.1:69401479-69736056 GCF_016835505.1 Polypterus senegalus | reverse complement strand
TCTGCAAGAAAATGGGACATTTGGAGAGAGCCTGTAAAGACAGGGGACCAGCACCCCTGCATTAAAGAAGCACAAGGAACCCAGAGAGTGTGAAGGAGCTCAGTGATGTGAGCAAGAGTTACATGTGGTGAACTCTGAAAACCTCTTTGCAGAAATGATCTGCACTGTCTTTATGGAAAGAAGTAGAGCAAAACATAATGGACCTTGATTGTGTAAAACAGACTATGAGTACATAAGACTTTACCGTGTGATGATAAGGAGTAATGGCATTAGAATGTGTATGGAACACTGGGGCAGTAATGTCAAAATTTAAGAAAGTGAAATTACAACCTAGTGATATTGTTTTATAAGCATATACAGTACCTATCAGCCATTAGAGGTTTTGGGCAAAATTGAAGTGCAATTTAGGCGAGCAGAAAAATCAGCTCCCACTTCTTATTCCCCATGGTAAAAACAAGCATGTATGGGTAGAAATTGGATACAGTTTTTAAATTTTATTTAAAGGTAAATAACCTAGTTGATCCAGTGCAAAAATTGTGTCAGGAGTGCAGTAGATTGTTTAATGCAGAGCTAGGAAATGTAGCTGGGGTTAAAGCAAATTATATGTGTCTCCTGATACAATTCCAAAGTTTTGTAATGCTAAACCAGTGCCACATGCCTTATGAGAAGCTGTTGAGAAGCAGCTGAGTGAGCTAGAGTAGCAAGGAATCCTCACACCTGTACATCATGGTGAGTGGGCATCACCTATAGCTTGCATACTGAAGAAAAAGGGGTCAGTTTGGATTTGTGGTGAATATAAAGTGACCATAAATCCCTGGCTAGAAGTGGACAAGTACCAACTTCCCAAAACTCAAGATTTGTTTTCAACTCTAAACGGAGGAAAGCGCTTTAATAAATTAGATTCAAAACAGGCATATCTGCAACTAGATTTAAAAGAACTTTCACACACTATGGATCAGGTTTTGCAGGATCTTGATGAAGTTTTATGTTTTTAGATGACATTTTAATCACTGTAAAAGACACACAGAAGCACTTGCTAAACTTAGGGAGAGTTTTTAAAACAGCATGGTCTGCAGGTTAACAAAAGATGTATCTTTTTCAGAAGCAGGTGTGCTATATGATTAACTCTGAAGGGATGCATACTGAAAAATAGAAAATTGAAGCAGTGGAAAAGGCACAAGTTCCTAAAATGTAACAGAGCTTAGGTCATACCTAGCACTGTTAAATAGAACACTTTCACACTTCATAATCACATAAGAATTTGCTTGCTGGGATCTTGCATATCCAGTCATATCACAATAATGTCAGAAACCAGGTCAAAGAGTTTCTGTAGTATTCTTTTGTTCACTTTGAAACAAAACAACCATATCTGAGCTATCACTTCCCAATTGATAAAGGCGAGAAGAAGAAATCAACCTATGCAATAAGACAAGAAGAAGGTTCAGCATTTTGTGTTAATTGAGGTAGCTCTTTTATATGTAGTCTGCCTTTTGCCAAGAATGACTACCTTCTGACATTACATCGTACACATCTCAAAATTAGCACTGTTCCACCCGCTTTAAGTGGAATGGCTGGGGAGATGGGAAACAAGGACAGCTTTATCTGCATGACCGAGCAGAGAACTGTCTGGGAGATGATTTTGGCATGTAGTTTCCGATGTGTTACTTGAAACGCAAAAGATGGACATGGAAAAAGTGTGTGACACGGATATGTTGACAGACCACGATTATATGTGTCCTCCTCCATCAGGTATACTTATGTTTTAATATAATGATTTTTAATGTAATCTTTATTAAAATTCCACTGTACCACTTATTTGACTGAAAAGAATCAGCAATCAAGAACTAATGTTAATATAATACTAATATTCAATACTTGTACTCAGTAACAGAAATTATTTTTTATCGCTTTAATGCATTAACTGTGTACAACTTTACTATTTAATATTTGAACAACTTGGCATGTTTAATCCCAGTTTTATAGGCAATATACCTTTGTTAGATTAATGAATATTCTGATTCTGACAGTAGATGAATGTGGGGAAAGCTAATCATTCCCAGTTCAATACAGCACCTCAGTTCAGCAAAGAAGAGGTAGAGAAAGCCATAGCTTGCCTGCAAATCCTAGTAAAACAGGAGAGTGAAGGAAAACTATATCTGGGACACAGAAGTTCCTCTCACTCTGGCAGGCACAGTGAACTAAATATGGAACAACTGCTATTTGCTAGCCAACTTTCAAGAGCCACTTAATGTGAAAGGACACAAAACTGTCTGAGGACACTCTTAAAGCTCCTGTAATACCAGGAGCCATAACACACCCATACTTTGAAATCAGTAATTCTACAAATGTTAACTTCTTTTAAAGCATGTTGAACAAATCCCACTTTTACTGTCACTTTAATGTATATCATCAATTAAATTATATTATTTAATCAAAATCTTATCTCCCTTTTTAAAATTTTGACAAAGTTAAAAGTGTTAATACCAGCCTCCAAGTTAAACCATTTTAAACATGTATCCATAAACATTCTTGTGAAATAGAGTTAAATATTTAATAAACAGCCTGAATTGAACAGAATTTTTATTTTTATAAGAACATACATTTAAAATTTACTGTACAAAATATTTGGATTTAAATAATTACAGATGGAATTATGAGAAAAAAAAACAATCACACTAGAGTTTTGGGCCCTGGATTCATCTTGATATTGTAGGAAAAGAAACACTCCTTTCAATGTTCTTAAGCATATAGCTACAACATGGTTACTTACAGATTTTAAAATATTCTTCCATGTAAACACTAAAGTAGTACAGGTCCAGCTGATAATTCATTTTAGAGATCATGTCATCATCCTTCCATACTCTCTCCACAGTGATGTCTCCCTTTGTGTCTGTAATAAAATCACACCAGCTAAGTCTGGTTATGGCCAGCTGACCTTGCACCTGCCAGAAGTACTTATTGGTTTTTACTTTCTTGCATATGAAGTATAGAGAAAGTAAATTAGTCATGAAAAATTTGACCTTGAAATTTTGAAGAATCTTGACATTTTTGACCTCCTGAGTCTGAAAACACAGTTTTTGGGATTATGTCTGTGTGTGTCTAAACACGATAACCCAAAAATGCAGCAAGATAGAAGGATGAAATTTGGCATGTGTTATTAATTTTATTTGATTTGCTGTTGATGGTTCTTTAATGTACATAATATAAAAATATAATCAGTCTTGCGGTTTACTCCTCAAATATCCATCCCTATATTTGTGTATACGAGAAAGACTAGGGGAGACCATTCCAGAATTTTTAAGTGTAGCTTTATGTGTCCTGCTTCAGAAACACACTCAACATCTGTACATTTTATTTCAGTAAGCCTAAAGCATGGATTTTCAGATGGATCAAAAACTTTTGCATCAGAGCTAGCACCAAGATGAAGAGCATCTGGATAAATTACAAATTTGCAAGGTAACACATTAACATGACAGAATTCAGAGTACTGATTCAAAACCTCTTTTAATTGCTTCAGTCTGCCATGTTCCCTTGATTATTTTTCTTGCCAATGATTGGCAGAAAGATTCCCCTCATACACGGCACACTTCTTGAAATCTACTTGCTGTTACCCATAGCCTACAAATTTCTGACCACTCAGTGCACTTAGACTGATGTTTTGTTCACATCTATCATGAGATCTATCACGACTCACTGTTAAATTCTCCAACAAGAGTAGCTGATGGGTATTGGGAACAAAGTTCAATTTGCTTTCAAGTTTTATTACAAGCACAGAGTGTTTCAGAAAGTCTGGAGCACTTACATGTTGTGTGTACCTTCTGGTAGTAAACAGGGTGGGCAATGGTGTAATAGAACTGAGTCATGAGGCACTAGTCCAAACCTTGAATCATCTAAAGACAGTTCTGATTGTTCATGCAAAACAGTGCATATCATACTAAAAAGATGCTTTAATGTGAAATGCATATTATGCAACAAGCAAAACATAAAACACCACCAAAATTAGCAAGCACAAATGACAATGTTATTACCTATGTATGCTTCATACAGTGTCGATTTACAGATATTTTTGCCAGACACTTTTGGTTTCATGACTACAAACCAGCCCAGAGGCTATGGTTGAATACCCTATCATACAAATTAAATGAGTGCATCAAACAAATTAAGACACTGTAAAGCAGTTATATTAACTGAAAATCCTATATGTATAAATCTGATGCCAGGTATTCAGAGAGCTAGTATATGGGACTGGTGATGATGCTGTCTACATTTTATCATACTAAAATATGCACATTTTCAACAAATTTGATACTAATCACTTACAAAGAGCAAAAAGAAAATGAAAATGAAAATTGCTCTATTCATAAAATAGCATGGCAGATGATGTTAGCCTGCAGTGGGCTGGCACCCTGCCCGGGTTTGTTTCCTGTCTTGCGTCTTGTGACCCTGTGTTAGGATATAGCGGGTTGGATAATGGATGGATGGATGGATGATGTTAGCTAGTAAAATAGCATTAACAGGAGAGTACTTACCTCCACAGTTGAAAAAATAAGTTTCATGAAAATATTTGTATTCCTTTTCAAGTTTTTAGATGACATGTTGGGCTCCACTAATTGTGTAACATATGCCATGGTCAGTTTGGGAAGATTTTTGAGAGAACAGCTGAACAACAGTCCCGATTGCTCTATTGTGTATGCCGACCACGACTCAACAGGAAGTTGATTACCTCAGCAAGAAACTGGCAGTAGGTAGTCATAGATACCCGTGAAAATGGCAAATTAAAGTGGCAACTTTCTTCTATACTTGTCTAGTGAAATGAAGCCAATGCTGGAGCTTTACATAAACATAAGAAATGGGACTGGAGAAAAAGTGCCAGTTAGCCTTTCTGCACCCATATTATGCCATTATCCATCCATCCATCCATCCTCTTCTGCTTATCCGAGGTCAGGTCGCGGGAGCAGCAGCTTGAGCAGAGAGGCCCAGACTTCCTCTCCCCGACCCCTTCTTCTAGCTCTTCCAGGAGAATCCCAAGCTTCCCAGGCCAGCCGGAGACATAGTCCCTCCAGCGTGTCCTGGGTCTTCCCCGGATCCTCCTCCCGGTTGGACGTGCCGGAACACCTCACCAGGGAGGCGTCCAGGAGGCATCCTGATCAGATGCCCGAGCCACCTCATCTGACTCCTCTCGATGCGGAGGAGCAGTGGCTCTACTCTGAGCCCCTCCCGGATGATTGAGCTTCTCACCTATCTTTAAGGGAAAGCCCAGAATCCCTGCGGAGGAAACTCATTTCAGCCGCTTGTATTCAATCTCGTTCTTTCGGTCACTACCCATAGCTCATGACCATTGGTGAGGGTAGGAACGTAGATCGACTGGTAATTTGAGAGCTTTGCCTTACGGCTCAGCTCCTTTTCACCACAACAGACCGATGCAGAGCCCGCATCACTGCGGACGCCACACCGATCCGCCTGTCGATCTCACGCTCCATTCTTCCCTCACTCGTGAACAAGACCCCAAGATACTTGAACTCCTCCACTTGGGGCAGGATCTCTCCCCCAACCCTGAGAGGGCACTCCACCCTTTTCTGGCTGAGGACCATGGTCTCGGATTTGGAGGTGCTGATTCCCATCCCAGCCGCTTCATATTCAGAGAGAGCTGAAGATGGCCTGATGAAGCAAACAGGACAACATCATCTGCAAAAAGCAGTGACCCAATCCTGAGTCCACCAAACTGGACCCCTTCAACACCCTGGTTGTGCCTAGAAATTCTGTCCATAAAAGTTATGAACAGAATCGGTGACAAAGGGCAGCCCTGGCAGAGTCCAACTCTCACTGGAAACGGGCTCAACTTACTGCCGCAATGCGAACCAAGCTCTGACACCGTTGTACAGGGACCGAACAGCTCTTATCAGGGGTCCGGTACCATATACTCCCGGAGCACCCCCACAGGATTCCCCGAGGGACACGGTCGAACGCCTTTTCCAAGTCCACAAAACACATGTAGACTTGTTGGGCAAACTCCCATGCACCCTCCAGGATTCTGCTAAGGGTGTAGAGCTGGTCCACTGTTCCGCGACCAGGACAAAAACCACACTGTTCCTCCTGAATCCGAGGTTCGACTATCCGACGGACCCTCCTCTCCAGAACCCCCGAATAGACTTTTCCAGGGAGGCTGAGGAGTGTGATCCCTCTGTAGTTGGAACACACCCTCGGTCCCCTTTTAAAGAGGGGACCACCACCCGTCTGCCAATCCAGAGGCACTGTCCCGATGTCCATGCGATGTTGCAGAGACGTGTCAACCAAGACAGTCCTACAACATCCAGAGCCTTATGGAACTCCAGGAGTATCTCATCCACCCCCGGGGCCCTGCCACCAAGGAGTTTTTTGACCACCTCGGTGACTTCAGTCCCAGAGATGGGAGAGCCCACCTCAGAGTCCCCAGGCTCTGCTTCCTCATTGGAAGGCATGTTAGTGGGATTGAGGAGGTCTTCAAGTACTCCCCACCAACCCACAACGCCCCGAGTGAGGTCAGCAGCGCACCATCCCCACCATATACGGTGTTGACACTGCACTGCTTCCGCCTCCTGAGACGCTGGACGGTGGACCAGAATTTCCTCGAAGCCGTCTGAAAGTTGTTCTCCATGGCCTCCCAAACTCCTCCCATGCCCGAGTTTTTGCCTCAGCAGCAACCAAAGCCGCATTCCGCTTGGCCTGTGGTACCTATCAGCTGCCTCCAGAGACCCACAGGACAAAAGGTCCTATAGGACTCCTTCTTCAGCTTGACGGCATCCCTCACCGCCGTGTCCACCAACGGGTTCGGAGATTGCCGCCATGACAGGCACCGACCACCTTACGGCCACAGCTCCAGTCAGTCGCCTCAACAATAGAGGCACGGAACATGGCCCATTTGGACTCAATGTCCCCACCTCCCTGGGGGGTGGTTGAAGTTCTGCCAGAGGTGGGAGTTGAAGCTACTTCTGACAGGGGACTCTGCCAGACATTCCCAGCAGACCCTCACAACACGCTTGGGCCTACCAGGTCTGACCGCATCTTCCCCACCATCGAAGCCAACTCACCACCAGGTGGTGATCAGTTGACAGCTCCGCCCCTCTCTTCACCCGAGTGTCCAAGACATGTGGCCGCAAGTCCGACGGCACGACCACAAAGTCGATCATCGAACTGAGGCCTATTATGACCCAAAGAAACCTCTTGCAGTAACATGTGATGCTTCCCTCATGGAGTGGAAGCAGTCCTATCACAAAATTTTTCCAGATGGTCATGAAAGACCCATTACTTACACATCACACACTTTATACTGGTTCCATTCCATCTGAACTTGTGTGGTGCTGAGGTGTCACCTGTTGAATGGCTACACTCAGGTCCCAATCTGGGATCCTGAGTTGGTTTGTCATGTAGTGAGTATGGCAATGCGCTGTATCAGCGCGTGCTCCTAACGCACTTTACCAAAAGCAGAATGTAACTACTGTAGAAGCAGAATGTAACTGTTTTATTTTTGGGGTGACAACATTTAATGAATACCTGTAGGGGCAAAAATGTATTCTGTGTACTGATCACAAGCCATTAGTCAAGGTATTGGATGCAAAGACTGGAGTTCCTATTTTGGCAGCAGCTAGGTTGCAGGGATGGGCACTTACAGTGGCAGCATATCAGTATGAAATCAGGAACAAACGTTCCAGGAAGCATGGTAATGCTGAGGCATTATCAAGATTGCTAGTCCATGTAGAAGCACAGGGATATAATAGTAATTACAGAGTGTTATCCCTGGATGTTCTGCCTATTTCAGCCATTGATATTGCTGCTCAGACAAAAATAGGCCCAGGTAGAATTAAGACAACTTTCAGGGTTTTGAAACACAACAAGCAGCACTGGTAAAGAACTACAGGGAGGGAGAATGAAAAGTGAGTGCCAGAAATGATTCTGAAGGCACTTGGTCCAGTAACATATTTGGTGGAAACACTGGGTGTAATATTTAAGAGACATGTGGGCCAGTTGATCAGCACAAACTTGGAGAATAAATATGAACCTCAGTTTAATTTCAGGAATGATTCACCCACAAAGAAAAGTTCAGACAGTCCAAGAAGTCAAAGAGAGTGGTCAACAGTGTCTCTGAATGCACAGAGAAAAATGACAGACCAAAATAATACTGACAGTAAAATGTAGACCATAAAGAAATGTGCATAATAATAATAATAACTTTATTTATATAGCACCTTATCATATATTTACATGTAACTCAAGGTGCTTTCCACAGATTAATCAACAAAACAATAAAGATATACCATAGTTTCTTGGATATTATCATTGATTAAAATTACAATAATTTCTAATAAATGTAAGTATACTAAATAGAAAATCAACCTGGGCATTGCTAAACAAAATTTAAACGCTAAATAGGAAAACAAGCCTTCACTGTTAATCAGAAACAGGTTCATATTGCTTTCTAATTAAAAACATTATACATAAAGATGGCAAGAGAACAACCAGAACTAATTTACATCTCTGTTATATAAAAAAAAAAAACTTGGGACATACGAGACCTGTTCAGAGAGATGAGATGTGACCTTCTCAGAAAGACACTTTCATGTCCCGCGAGACTAGACTTTGTGCCAAGAGATTTAACCACGCCGGGCCAGAAAAAGACAAAGTAGAACGTCATAAAGAATTCAAAAACTTTGGCGATACACATGCAGAGCAGGTTAGAGATAATGGAAGCAGGAAAATTCAAAAGTCTCAAAAAAATGATAGTAAAGATCGCATTAGCGCAAAACAAATGGAAAATATTACTCTGTGAAATAACAGAACAGTGAAAAGAGATTGCATATATTGTTCGATTTAAACTTTAAGTCGGAGACTTGTAGATTGTCTAATTTGTGTTGGCATCAGGGAAAAGTAGTGTTTTTCCCAATGAAGAGGCTTATCTGCGAGAATTAAAAGATGAGATTGTTTTGTCTCCGGACCATCTCACAGGGACTTTTAACACGAGATTCTTTCATTTCACGCCCTATTTACAACCATTTTCAAATAAGATCACGGATTCATCTCACTCTCTCTGTCTTGTAAAGGCTTTTATCAGACACACGTCCTGTGATCTCTGCTCTTATAATTTATACGTTCTAGATGACACGCCAACGATTAAGCGAAGAAGAAAGAGCAGCGCGTGCAGATCACGCTGCATGGCAGCAGCAAGCCAGCAGCTGATCGAGCAAAGAGGAAGTAAAAAACTATTTGTTTCCCATTGTATCACCGTTTAAGAGGGAGTTTCGAGGAGTGACCGCGTGTCCTTGAGGTACGTTCAGCCCCCTCATCACAACGTGAGCGGAAGAGATGCAAAGTGGCTGGCGTGTAGCACAGGGAGGGTGGAAGGATGGGGTTGGTGAGTGAAGCGAGCAGGATGCAAAGCCCCTAGTATATATAAAAATCTACAGTATATATCTACATTTGACTTGGACATGTGTACATAGTGACACATTAAGTGGAGACCGTTAGGTGTTATTAAATTCAGTGAAAAGATAAAAAGCAAATAAGACAGTAGATGGAGTGCTTGATTCCTGAATCGCAGTGATCAGTTGACCAGCTGACACAGAGGAGAGAACAACAAAAACTCATTAAAATTGGGGCAATAGGAGAAAAATAAACCTCTGGAGGGCCACGGTCAGAAGACAGAAGCAAGCATTTAAATAGTTAAGTCTGCTGGTAATCAGTCTCTGCATCATAAAAATCAGAATGAGCTAGGCCAGCTGGTCGTCCACTCTCTACTGGGCACAGTTGATACAGTCAAGGTTTCCAATGCCTCCTGATTTCCTCCAGTACCCCAGGTGGAATTTCTGCAGAATAGAGCACTTTGAGCAGGTGTGGGTGGCTCATAACGCCACTACACAGGATGGGGACCAAAAAACAAAACAAAGAAAAAATGGATTAATGCTAGGTGCTTATTTATACATCAAAAAGGTAAAGTTCTCATCAGATTGCTATGTTATGTTTTAATTATTTGAATACCTGATAAAAATGGGTTTTAGAAGTTTTTAAATGTTCCACAGATTTAGCCTAGTGTATATCTTTTGGTAAGTTATTCCAGATTGTGCATAAGAACAGAAAGCTGCCTCAACAGTTCTTTTTGTTTAGTTCTTGGAATAATGAAAACCAGTATTTGCAAATCTAAGATTGCTATTTGGTACATAAAGAAACCAGCATTCTGAAATGTAGGGAGGGAAAGATTGTTAAGAGGTTTATATACAAGTAGAAGTTTTTAAAATCGATTCTAAAGGACACTCACAGCAAAAGTAAAGATATTAATATTGGGGATACAGGCTCATAATTTTTCATTTTGGTTAAAATTTTGCTGCTACATTCTGGACAAGATGTAGCTGAATCACATCCTTCTTGGGTAGTCCTGATAGAAGAGCATTGCAGCAACCTAGTCAGCTAAATACAAATACATGTATTAGTTTTTCAGCATTTTTAAATGTTATAAGAGATCGCACCTTGCAAATTCCTTAGATCAGGCGTTCTCAACGCCAGTCCTGGGGACCTCCTGTCGCTGCAGGTTTTGTTCCAACCAGCTTCTGTTTTAATTGAACTCCTGGGCTAATTAAGTGAAGTGATATTTCCCAAGTTCTGTGTTTAAGGAACAATATATTAATTAGAAAAATGTTTGCTAAAAAAATATATATTAAAATGTACCAAGCAGTTATATAGGAATAATGTATTTTTTTCTTTTTAACAGTATTTTCATCTTGATTTTCATTCTACTTTTCTAGGTGTTCTAATTGTTTAATTAATCCATTATTTACTAATTAGTGGGTCTAACTCTAAAGTAGCTGCAGCCTTTGATTATTCAGTGTTGTTTGCCTGGGTGTCTGCTCTGCTCGTGCCTTAGATGGAAACAAGCTGTCTTGGTAAAATTATTAATATATGATCTGAAATTAACATCAAGTCAAGTCAAGTCAATAATAACACCTAAACTCTTAATCTCTGGTTAGATTGACAGGGTCAGATGAATAATATTGTTTCTTAGAATCTCAGTTTGTTTATTTTGCCAATAGCTAACAATTCTGTATTTTCCTTATTTAGTTTAAGGAAATTCATACTCATCCATTCTGTTATACTAGAAAGGTACTGGACTATAGGGTTTAGAGCAGGGTCTAGCTCACAACCCGTTTCCAAGTATCTCACCAAAGGGTTAATGAATCCTACATAAATTTGAAAACTTTATTAGTCAAATTAGGGTGGGTGATCTTTCCAAAAAATCATATCAAGCACCTTTTAACACAAAATCATGAGCCACGATCTGAATTGCAGTCTACCTTTTCAATGTGGCATACACTTAAGAGAATATCTGGACTCAAACTCATCAAGACCTAAGTAACACTTTATTTTAAATATCAAACAATGTTGAATTCCATTGTTCTCTCATTCCCTAGCTAAGTGGAGTTCAGGAACAAGCCCTGAAGCTGGCGAGTGAGTGAGGAAGGCCCTCCCCTGACCCGTGAGTGTTTATTGGATTCGCGAAAATAAATCAGTACCGCAAGCAAACTATGATACATAGCTAAATGAGAGAAGTCGCAAAATCAACAGGAATGTTCAAGCAAATAATAGAAAAACACGATCTAAATCCGTTAAGTAGTTCTCACGTGAAAAGCGGACAGACATACAGACAGACATTGAATTTTATATATTATATATTAGTAAACCTTCAAAATAACGTGCAGTTAAAGTCTCAACAGCCTTCTCAGCATTTCTGGAGATTAGTAGAGCCAGATACATACAAGAATCTTCCCAAAATGTCTGCTTTGTTTGGGTCTACTGTACATACCTCTCTGTGAGTCTGCCTTTTCTGACATGAATGTCATGAAATCAAAGTTCAGAACAAGACTGACAGATGAACATTTAAATGACTCCATAAGAGTGAACCTAAGTGGTTACACTCCACCACACACCTGCCTCTCTTGTTTACTCCATGCAGTGCCAGTCATCTGACTAACTAAAAACACATCACACATGTAACTGGACATGTGAATACTCTTATGAACTGAAACAGTGACATGGAACAAAATGACAAATGAATAATTAATATCTGTGTGTTTATAATTGCATTGTTTTGTTTTGACAGCAATTATGTTTTAAGTCAATAATGTGAGATACACTAGAAAATGCATACAGACATACTGAACTAAATATTTTTGTTGATGTTTTAATACAAAATGTGAGTTGTGGACACCAACATTTTGTAAATGTTCGAGCAAAACAAGCTTATTCAGTTTGTTTGGGTTGAAATAAGCTATGAGAATAAATATTAGAAAACATGAGTAGCTCTCGGCTATTTTCATTTTGTAAAAGTAGCTCTCAGGGGAAAAACGTTGGAGAACCCTGGTTTAGAGCCTCTGGGTCATCAGGTGCAATGGATAAATATAGCTGAGTATCATCAGCATAGCTATGGTAATTTACATTGTATTTTGAAAAATATGGCCCAATGGAAGTATGTAGAGTGAAAATAATAATGGTCCCAAAATTGATCCCTGTGGTACACCATATAAAATATCATGTATTTTTGATGCACAATCACCATTACTGACAAAGAATTTCCTGGTTATATAAAATTTTAAGACACTACCAAAGCCCTACCCACTGGCTAAGGTGGTTTATAAGAATATCACAATCTATATAGTATTGAATGCTGCTTTCAAGTCTAGCAAAAAAGTACAGATATTGTATATGCATCTGCATTAATAATCAGCAAATCATTTACTAATTTAATTAGAACTGTTTCAGTACTATGGTTTGATCTAAAACCTAACTGATACTCATCTAGAATAATTTTTTATTTAAATAATAACTTAACTGTCGAAAAACTACTTTTCTAGAATTTTCCTTAGAAAAGGATAATTGGAGATAGGCCAACAATTTTCTAAGATAGAGCAATCAAGGTTATTTTTCTTGAGCAGAGGTTTAATTACAGCAGTTTTGAAAAAATCTGGGAAAATCCCAAAATCTAATGAACAATTTACTATGTCAAGAACGTTGTTGATAAGTAGATCAGAAACTTTTTAAAGAAGCATGTAGGAATGGGGTCTAATACAGAAGTGAACTGTTTTAACTGAATAATTATTATATGAAGCTCACTTAAACTAATTTTAGTGAAGCAGCTAAGTTCACAATGCTGAGCTGGTTGAGGCTCAACAAAAGAGTCCAGTTTGAATTTGTACAAAGACGCAAAAATGTTCTAATAAAATAAAGTAGAAATGTATGTGTTAATTTAGGTAGTAAAACAATAGGTTAAAGAAAAATAACTGGGATAAATGTAAAGAAACTTTTAGCTTTTAGATAGCATGTTAGGAGATATTAATAGAAGTATTTAAGAAAAATTGTACTGTTCTAAATTAGCTTTAAAATAGTTTAGGAACTGTATGTGGAAATGTAAAATATATTTTATATAAACTACCCTGCTAGCCTTAGACAAAGTGAAATATAAGTTTCTTTTTAAATAATGAAAATTCTAAGACTACACATACTTGAACGATATTCTTTAATAAGAGCAATTGGAAAGGGAATATGAAGTCTGTCTGTTTTAGTTTATTTTGATCAAATTCCTAAAGTAATTAGTAATTTATCAGTACAGGATGTGGAATTCTTCCTTGACTTCTGCTTGCTAACTAATAATCTCCACATCATTCTGCCTTCTTCTTTCTTTTGTTGTTGTTGTTTCCATCCTTGGACATAATTGTATTCTCAGTAATACAGTTATAACATTCAGCTCTTATCAAGTTGTTATACTTTTTATTTTATTTTATTGATTTTATTAAAATCAAATAACATTCCTTACAAATAAGTCAAGTTTTGCAAGACTTGGTTCAAACAAATCAACCTCCTCAAGTTGTTATATTAACAAGATTGGTTTCAGGGTCCTTACTGACCAATACCCTCTCACTCCACATTTCCTCAAAAACAAAATAATCACAAAATTGACACAAGAGGAAGGTTTGTGATGTGCTGTAGTAAATTAATGTTAGTTTTTAAGCTTTTTTCATAGCAGCAAAGGTTATGTACTAATAATTTGAATATTATGAGGCCAACTGAATGCTTTTCACTTGGTTATATACAGAGGTGGGTAGTAACGAGTTACGTTTACTCCATTACATTTACTTGAGTACATTTTTAAAATTGTACTTCTAAGAGTAGTTTTATTGCACCATACTTTTACTTTTACTTGAGTACATTTGTAAAGAAGAAACGCTTCTCTTACTCCGCTACATTGGGCAACACTTACTTTACGTTACTTTTTCCATTTAAACATTAGATATGTTATATTTTGCCAGAGAAAAGCCGCCAGTGGATCTACTGCTTGACTGTTTTACCAATCAGTAGAGGTGGGTAGAGTAGCCAAAAATTGTACTCAAGTAAGAGTAGCGTTACTTCAAAATAATATTAGTCAAATGTTTCCTTTAGGGGCAATAGTTCCCTAATTGGAACAAGTTCTTTTAAATTACAGCATTTTAAGTAACCAGAAACTATATTATTATAATAGATATATTTAAAAACAGCTAAGAGGATAGATATATAGATAGATAGGAAGGAAAGGCACTATATGATAGGCAGACAGGGAAGCTGCTACATAATAATAAAATTACTGTTATTACTATATAGATAGACAGGGAGTTCACTGTATAAAATGACAGACAGAGAAAGCACTACTAAATGAAAATGGTACAGCCCTTTTATTAATCAACAGATACTTTAGGAAGGCAAGCAGATAGTGAGAGTACATGTAGATGTGAAAATCACAAGGCAGACAGATAGATACAGAAGGCACTGTATAACAGATACAAAACTGTCAGAAAAAAGAGGGTATACAGTAAATAATATACAGGCAGAGAAGCTACTAGATAGGTAGATAAATAGACAGACATGAAAGGCATTATATAAGACAGATAGATAGGAAAGGCACTATATACCAGGCAGAAAGGAAACCAAAAAGTAATAATACTATTATTACTACATAGACAGATAGAGAGGGAATTCACTGTATAATAGGCAGACAGCGAAGGCACTATATAAGAAAACTGACAGAGAACGCACTAGACAGATAGATCTCAGCATTAGCAACATAGTTTTATTATATATATATACAGTATATATATATACAGTATACAGTATATGTGTGTGTGTGTATCTGAGATTTATGTCAATAAAATAAATGAAAATGATTCAGTCTGTTTATTATTCAACACATGCTGTAGGAAAGCATGAAGGCCGTTAGAGTGCATATAGATCTGAAAGGCACTAGATAGACAGATAAATAGGAAGGTCACTGTATAACAGATGTGGGAAGCTCATTTTAAAAAAATAAAAATTGAGACTGCAATTTACATGAAAAGTGTCCTTAAAACTGTTCTTATTTTTAAGTTCTGTAAGACATACACTGTCAGACAGATCACTGAATAATGCACAGACAGAGAAGTTACTAATAGATAAACTGGGAAGGCACTGTATAATAGAAGGTATGAAACTGTCAGGAGAAAAATAACAGCTAGAGGGATGGATAGATAGATAGATAGATAGATAGATAGATAGATAGATAGATAGATAGATAGATAGATAGATAGATAGATAGATAGATAGATAGATAGATAGATAGATAGATAGATGTGAAAGGCACTATATGACAGGTGTTGCAGAAAGGCAAGCAGGCAGTGAGAGTACATTCACATGTGAAGGCACTAGATAAACAGATAGATAAGGAAGGCACTTATATAATAGGCAGACAGAGAAGGCACTAGACAGATACATAACAGTATTGGCTATATAGTAGTTTCGTTTTATACATAATGTATATGTATTTTACAACTCAGAGAACTGTCAAAAGAAATACATTAAATCATAAATCAATCGACACACGCTGCACGCAGGCAAGCGGGCAGTGAGAGTGGAGATAGATGTGAAGACGCTAGATAGATTGTATACACCAGGCAAAAATAGCGACCACGTGATAACAGTATTAGCTGTAATCAATGAAAGCATGAATTAATCAACAGAAATAACCCTGATCAACATTTTAAACTTAACGATTTACTTAAGAAAAAAAAGAAAAATGCCCCAGCACATCTATGAAAGCAGACACTTGCAGGCAGGCAAGCAGGCTGGCAGGCAGGCAGGCAGAGCGAAAAGGGCAGAACAGCCCCCCCAAACAGAAGTGGCAGAAAATAGACCGCATTGGTAGTGGTTTAGCATTACCATAGAGAATGAATGGGAAACGGTTTAGGAAGTTTTAGCTAAAGAATATGTGGGTTAATGGAAAAAGTAACGATTCGAGTGTTGCCCAATGTAGCGAGTAAGAGTAGTGTTTCTTCTGCCAATCAGACATAGCGACAATAATCACATGATTCCGTTTCACCAATCAGACATAGCCATGCAGTCACATGACCACACACAAACTGTGGCAGCATAGCGGCACAAACTCCTCACAGACAGCAGGCAGGGACAGAAAGAATAAATGAAAAATGAGAGCCAACCCCTGCTGAAGCTTAAACATCACTTCACTGAGTGAGGAACAAGCACATTTTAACCAAACATGCACAGACACAGACAGTCATGGTAAAGTGAGACTTTTGTACATGCACAAGCGGCCTTGTTCTAATGTTATTTTCTATCAGCTGTGCTATTTGAAGGGCAAGTGAATATGCAGTATTATACTGTCAGTGTACAGTATATCTTGTTACTGTAAGTAATTTGCACTGTTCAAACATAAATGTTACCTACTGTAGGTATTGGCTTCAAAAGCTTTGCTGTGAAAATCTGAGATTTGGAACTTTGTGTTATATGTGCATCTTTATTTTGTAAAGATGTTATCTATTTTACTAATTTTTATTTTATAATTTGGAAATAGCAGAATTTGCACATTATTTTATATTTTTGTCTGTCTTATTACAACATTTCTAAAAATAAATAATTTATTATGATCAAACAGTTACTCAGTACTCGAGTAGTCTTTCACCAAATACTTTTTACTCTTACTTGAGACATTTTTGGATGACTACTTTTTACTTCTATTTGAGTAATATTATTTTGAAGTAACGCTACTCTTACTTGAGTACAATACCCTGCCCAACTCTGATTATATATCAAGATTTACTTTATGTTACATTGTGATGTTTTCAATTTGGTGGAGTTTGCACCAGAAGTCAAATTGGATAAAAGTATTGTGATGGGTGGCGGGTCTCATGCCTGGCCGGGACACCCTGCTGCATATGTTAAGGGGAGCAATCATGGACAGCTCAATACCTCCCTGGGACGCTTGGTGGCAGTCTCCTGGCCAGCGGTGATTCCCCAACCTCCCGCATGTCTCCATGGGAGATGGAGTCCTCCACAGCCTGGTTGGGAGCTGGGGTGTTCGCTAGGGGTGCTACCTGGAATCAACAGCCCGGTTGGACGAGTCTTCAGCCACAACTGGAAGTGCAATTGGGACCAGGTGGTCAAGCACCTGGAACGCTTCGGGTGGGCTATAAAGGGGCCAGCCACCACCACTGGGAGCCAGAATCGGGAGGAAGAGGATTAGGTTGCCTGTGAGGAGTGGTGGTGCCAAGGTGGAGAGTTGTGTGTCTTATTTAACTGCTTTGGGACTGTGTATTACCTGTGGGTCACGGGAAGACGTGTGCCTACAGGGGAAAAAAATAAAAGTCTGTGCTTTAACACATGCCTCTGGGTCAGTCTGTGCGGGTCGAAGCAATATAGCAACTTTTCCACAGTATGAAGAAAAATTTTTCATTTAAAGAATTAATTTGAATATAAGAGACAAAATGAAAGGAGAGTTGAACATTGTGCTTAATGCCTTCAGAATTCACTTTAACAATTAAAACAAATTAGCCAAGAGACAGGCAGAGACTACAAAAGATTATGTTTTACTGTCAGCATTTTTGTTTAAACAGGCCCAACACCTCATGAGACATTATTTTTGGGATTCATAAGTAACTTTCAGCAATTACAGATGAAGTACTGTATTGCGTACTGATTAATACTGATCAAAACTTTTAAGTCTTTATACCTGCAAGTATACCTGCTTTTATTAGTTCATCAGAGATAACAGCACTTGAATTTGAACCCAGAGACTGGGCTGTACCAAAGGTCTGTAAATGAATGAATCATCCAGCTTCAAGGGAAACAAGCCATGCCAGAGAGGGGAATCAAGCTGTGGACTAGGCTACCAAGCAACTGACCACTGGGCCTCGGTTTGTTGCAACATACTCAAGTTCTAGTTAAAGGGAAGACAAGGACTCCTCATCCTAAGCCTTCTTATTGTCTGCAGCTACCATCTCCCACTTATTTGGACTCAGAAGAAGATAACAACAGCTCAGACATCCCACTCAAGTTCCTGAATTTCACTAATATCTTTCATTTTACAAAAGTTCTTAAAAATATGTCTTTCTAGAAACTGTTCAGTGGCTGACACTGGACTTGTTGGAGTAAAAATGGCACTACAGTTATGGAACAGTCACAGTGCTATGATTAAGCCCTTTACAAGTGTGCTACTGATAAGACTGTGGTACTTCCTTGCCACTCTTAGGCACTTATTCTGACCTAAGAAATGCAAGTGTGCTGTTTTATGTGACTCATATGACTGTTCATAAATCACAGATATTAATAACCTTTGCATTGGGGTATTGGACCCCAAGACCTGATTAAGTCCCCACTACAAAAGATTTTGTCGCATTCTAATATCTGTGTTTCTTCAGCAACATCTTATAAAGAAGATTTGAACCATAGGGTGATTGCTGAAACAGGAAGAGAAGTGAATTATTTGCATGCACAACAAAGCAAATAAACTCTTTTCTTAAGCTACGTGTACTTATTGAATATTTATAACTATTGTCTTATTAAAGGAAAATACTGCATGATTATTATTATAAATTTACAACATTTTGGGTTTAACCTGTACATCAGCTTGGATAATATAAAAGAATAGTTTAGAAAATGTGATTAGCATAACATGGCCAGCACTTAGAGTTAAAGAATTGTGTAACTGCAAATATTTTTGGATAGATGTTTTTAATAGAGCTATTGATACCTGTTGAAAGAAGACAAGTTACCTTTAAGGATTAATGTTTTATGTAATTTGAACTTTGTCCATGCTCACTCCTGTATGTAATCAGAATCTACCACATGATTACTATATTTAGCTACATTACATTACCAGTTAAAGTCAGTCTATTTTAAACATTATTGGTTATTGATTATAATATAGGGTTTAACATATGGGAAATATGTGAACTGAGAAGAATGTTAGTAAATTTATGGGATGGTATAAGTGTTTTGGGATTAGGGTTGATTAGGTCAAAATGTCTAAATTCATTAGTAGATATTGTTTAAAGAAGCTGCTGTTAGTGGCAATACAGCACAAATATATAATATTATGGCTTATTGAGCAAAAGTAATATTGAAGATAGCCAAATAAAGTAATAATTGGGCAGAATAGAAATGGAATGTCTTATGCAGAAAGTTGGCAAGTGTACAGTTTGTGAATTGGACAGCCCAGACAAAAATACCAGTTGGTGACAGAAGATTTTAGCATCAATAAGAAGCTTGGATGCAACCCTTTCAGGTAAAAATGTGACCTTGAAAAGATCTAGTGACTTACATTATTGAGGGAAGTGCTGACATCTCCCAAAGGGAGGATTAAAATCTACTGTCAGCAAGATAACAGTTTAATGCAACAAAGGTGGTAACCTAATTTAAGACCACAAGTCAAGTCAAGTTGAGGAGCATGCACTGGTACAATGCGTTGCCGCACTCATAATATGACGAAACAACTCGGGATCCTGGTTTGCAACCCCCAGGCAGACAAGAGGTCCAATCCCACCTCCCAGCCAGGTGTTACGTGGGTGACCCCTTTGGCTTGATCCAGCCACTCGGGACCTCAACAATGAGGATCTTACGAGCGGATCACCCTTGGGGAAACATGCAACATGGTCTTAGTGCTGTAACTGACGCTCCCTCACAATGCAGGTAATGTGCCTCATTTGGGACTTCTTGAGCAACCACTCATTCAACACAAAGTCAAACCAACGGTACCCAAGGATTTTCTGGAGACACAGGACCAAAGGTGTCCAGTCTTCGTCTCAGGGCACTGGATAGCGTTCATGTCTCACAACCATATAGCAAGACAGGACGCACCAGGACTCTAAAGACTTGGACCTTCGTCCTTTTGCATAAATATCGGAGAATCCCGGAAAGAAGTGCAAAGGAAAAAAGCACAGGAAATATCCGAATGGAAAAAAAGCGCACAGTCATATAAGCGCACGGGAAATAACCGCACATGGTAAAGTGCGCGCACAGAAAAACACATGTGGAAGAATACACATACAGTAAAGTGCATGCAGAAAAAGCACACGTGGCAATATATAACTATTACAAATATAAACACTTATACTGAACATATACTGCTAGATATTTTTATTATATAACATTTTTATATAACATTTTTATAATATATTTTATAACATTTTTATTATAATCTATACTAATAAAAGGTAAACCCCTCACTCACTCACTCACTCACTCTCTCACTGGCTGCCTCATTTGGCAGGCTCATTCCTTACAGCTTACTTACAAACGTTAAGCAGGTTTCATTTCAAAATTCTACGCGTAACGGTCATAACGGTTGACAACATTCGCCATGTTGAACTTTCTTATTTATGGCCCCATCTTCACGAAATTTGGTAGGTGGCTTCCCTGCGCTAACCAAAACCGATGTACGTACTTATTTCAGTGGTATGATGCCACTGTCG
This sequence comes from Polypterus senegalus, assembly GCF_016835505.1. NCBI lineage: Eukaryota > Metazoa > Chordata > Cladistia > Polypteriformes > Polypteridae > Polypterus > Polypterus senegalus. The sequence goes on along the minus strand of NC_053164.1, from coordinate 69,715,270 downwards.
GCTGCCATATTGAAGTTTCCAATGTCACTAATTCTCCAACTTCCCGTGTAGGTAGAAGGCTGAAATTTGGCAGGCTCATTCCTTACAGCTTACTTACAAAAGTTAGGCAGGTTTCATTTCGAAATTCTACGCGTAACGGTCATAATGGTCGATAATGGTCGACAACGTCCGCCATGTTGAACTTTCTTATTTATGGCCCCATCTTCACAAAATTTGGTAGGCGGCTTCCTGCACTAACCAAAACCGATGTACATACTTATTTCGATGGTATGGCGCCACTGTCGGCCGCCATATTGAACTTTCCAACGTCACTAATTCTCCAACTTACTGTGTAGGTAGAAGGCTGAAATTTGGCAGGCTCATTCCTTACAGCTTGCTTACAAAATTAAGCAGGTTTCATTTCAAAATTCTACGCGTAATGGTCATAACGGTCAACAACGTCTGCCATGTTGAACTTTCTTATTCATGGCCCCATCTTCACAAAATTTGGTAGGCGGCTTCCCTGCGCTGACCGAAACCAATGTACGCATCTTATTTCGGTGGTATAACGCCACTGTCAGCCGCCATATTGAACTTTCCAACGTCACTAATTCTCCAACTTACCGTGTAGGTAGAAGCCTGAAATTTGGTACTTATTTCAGTGGTATGATGCCACTATCTGCCACCATATTGAACTTTTCAATGGTCTTTGTTACTTATGGGCCCATCTTCAAGAAATTTGGTACTTGGGTTCCCAACGCTAACTGAATCCTACTTACGCATATATATACGTCCATAGCCTGCAGCTTGGTCACAGTGTTAGGCGGCGTTGGGTCCCCATCCCAACGCCTCCCGTTGTTGGCTGCCTGCCTATATAAGGCCGTCTGTCGCTCCAGTCTCTACATTCCCTTCCTTTCTTCGCCACGGATTCACATCTCCTGCTGATAACTACAGCCTTTTATTTAATCCACGGCTTCTCTGCTGTTTTATTGTTCATTTATTACGATTATAGTTATTGTGTAGGTATTTTAGACTTACTTTACATTGTTTAGGTACCCATTTCCTTTATCATTCCAACCGTACCCCATTAACATGTCTATCGAGGTGATCACCATCGATCAAAGAACTGTCACTTACCGAGTGGTTTCCATACCCGAGATACCACCTACCTTTTCCATTCTCTTTGTTACATATTGCACGGCCATATCAGGCTCACTCTTGATATCCGGAGGAACATTGTGCTATTTGTATTGAATGACTGGGACAGGTTCAAGGTGTGGACTGATGACGGTACAGGAGATAATTATTCTACACAGGAGCACTAGAAGAGTGAAATGCTTAAGCCCTTCACCTATGCATCTGCATGTGAGTTGATGGCTGCCGCTGAATTGTTCAGTTGTCGCTATCAAGTGTACCGAAATGGCCAAATATTTTACACCTTTTGACAACCGCCAATGCCTCTTAAGCATCTTAGATTGACAGGTGACGATTTCAGTAGTGGACACTTTGATGTTTATGAATGTTTAAACTCTCAAAAGCTGGATGTAAAGTTATCGATGAAACCGGTTGTATACTTACAACGCTTGAAAGATGTCCTACAAATAATGTCGTAATTGAAACAAACCATGAAACTCAAACCGATTATGACAGCAGCAATCCAAGCTGTGAGATTTGAAACAAGATTACTGTTCACATGGCCAACTGTACGCTTGCATGCTCAAGAGTAAGTTCAGTGCACAGCTTGGTCATATTACAACCGGAGGGCCGAACTGACAATGTGGTATACAAAGAGATCCTTAACAAATAATTATTGGTATATTTTCCCTCAGTTTAAAAAGGTTTCATTTTCTTCTTAATAAAAATTTTAAGGCAGTACTTCTCGGGGTATTTTGCTAGTATATATATTGTAGCAACCCGGCAGTCAGCGCTGGCGGAGTGATGCATTATGGGTAATGTTGTAACATTCACTGTTTGTTCTAATTTAACAAGACAACTGATTTATTTTTCTTATTTGTAAATGTTGTATGTGTTTGTGTTCAATTGGTCGGGTGGGTTTGGGTCGTTGCCGTCCGGGGTTATTTATTTGTAAATAGTACCAGTAATGTGAAAGATGTCTTTGATAATGACCTTGGTAATGGCTTTGCAATGATCTATTGAGCTTTGTTTTCTGACTATCTGCTCTAATAAACAGATACAACAGGACAGAGCTGTGTTATTGCTAAGATTTCATCTAAGCAATTAATGCCGAGACACTCGAGTCGTGGTGTATGGGACACGAGTGCTCGTTACTTAAAGAGCTGGGTACAGCTGCGCATAAGGCTGGCAGTCCGCTAGCCGACAGCTTGGGAGAAGTGCACGCAGAGTTCGCTCTTAAAACTTCAAGACTTCGACCACGGGTCACTACAATATATATGACAGCAACACTCATAACACTGACAAAACAATTACATTGACAATCATGTTACGTTATTTTTAAAATGTTTCCTTTTCTTTTCATTAATTTTTTAACACACTACTTCTCTGCTGCGGCGTGGGTATTTTCCTAGTGAAATATACAGTAAAGGTTAACACATCCTAATTAACAGTATTAGTGTAAATTAGTTATTCATGACTGGTTGGATCTTGTACAATGTCTCCGTTCTTAGTTTTCATTAAGAAATGACACTTTGTTTATGAATTCTCTCAGCACCTCCAAGTATCTATTCCATTTGTTGTGCAACGCAGATATTCAAATCCCTTGTAACCGAGACTTTGCTTGCCATTCTGACTGGTCGAAAACTCCATCTCGCTTATTCAACTTTTTTTTTTTTTCTTTGCATATACGCCTTTGCCGTATGCAAATTTTTGTATGTGCATTTATCCACATGTGGTTTTTCCTGTGTGTGTTTTTTCCGTAGCGTATTTTACCATGTGCGGTTATTTCCCATGCGCTTATATGACTGTGCGCTTTTTTCCATGCGGATATTTCCTGTGCTTTTTCTTGTGCGCTTTTTCCGGTCACGATATCAGGAGTGCCACACACCACTTTCCAGCGACCTCATGACCCCCATGCTCTCCCAATCTGTCTACTGACTTCAAAGGAAGAGTCACCAGAGACATGAATGTTACTGCCAAGGTAAGTAAACCTCTCAACAAGGTCAACACTCTCTCCACAAACAGACACACTGCTGATGGCTGTGCCCAAGAGGTCATTAAAGGCCTGGATTTTGTTTTTATCCAGGACACTCGCAAGCCCAGACACTCAGACTCCTCATTCAGTCTCTCGATCAGAACCTCCATTGACTCTGCGAAGATCACAGCATCATCAGCAAAGTCAAGATCCGTGAATCTTTCTTCACAAACAGATGCCCCACAGCTACTGGAACCCATGACCTTGCCCAACATCAAGTCCATACAAGCATTGAACAGAGTAGGAGCAAGAAACACACCCCTGATGAACCCCAGAATCAACTGGGAAAACGCAGAGCTCCTGCCTCCCCTCTGCACAGCACTCACAGTACCAGTGTACAGGCCGGCCATGATATCCAGCAACCTCAAGGGGATCCCGGGAATACTCAGGATGTCCCACAGGGCAGCTCGATCAACTGAGTCAACGCTTGGCGACAAATGACAACAGCTGCAAAGAAACTCTGCTGATATTCGCATTTGCGCTCCATGAGAACCCTCAGTGCCAAGATGCGGTTGATGGCAGACTTCTTACGCTTAAAACCAGACTGTTCGTCACTGGCAGGTGAGCAAGTGCTCACAGATCCTATTGAGGACGACCCTAGCAAGGACCTTACCCGCACCGAAGCAGTGTTATCCCCTGTAGTTGCTGCAACCCAGGCAATCGCCCTTCCCTTTCCAGATAGGAATGACAAGTCTCGTTTTCCAGTCAGTTGGGATGCTGCCTGTCTCCCAAATGGAAGCAAAGATTACTTGCAATGCCAGGAGGACAGACTTACCACCAGCCTGAAGAAGTTCACCACAGATACCACAGATCCCTGCAGCCTTTCCCCTCAGCTGGTTCACCATCTGTGTAATCTCAGTGAGATTGGGTGGTTCTCAGCTAATTGGAGGATCAGCCCCAAGGACTGTGGACCCAGGGATATCCAACGTCCTAGCCTGAGGATCAGCTTTGAACAACTGCTCAAATTGCCCATCCCAGTGGGTCACAACTGCAGTGTTATCTGTAAGGACCGTTTCATCAGCCGCCCTGACTGGGACTCTCCAAGGAACAGTTTTAGATGTGTGTAATGCTTCGATTCCTCTGTAAGCAGGACGTGGGTCGCTAGACCACAGATGGTGTGTTACTTGCTCACAGATTCCTCTAACAAACCACTTTAAGACCATAGCTAGATTTAAATAGGGGCAACATTGTGGTTGTGAGCATGAAGACATGTGCATGGTTGTGTATATAAGGACTCTACCTCTGGTCGTTGTTGTACACATCCTTTGGCAACATAAGATAGTAACGCGTTTGAAGTTTTTGAACTTTTTGAGGTAAATACTGTGTCTGTGTCACCACCAACAATACTATTAAATGGTCTGATCATACATGAAGTATGGGGATAGATACATTTTGTAAATATATAGGAGTATTATTGACCAGCAAGTTTTGGAAGTAAAATTGCAATCTTGTTTTTCCTCTGATGAAATGGTTGGAGCATTTCTCATGAAGGATTTTTTCTTTAGATGAAGAAGAGAGCTTGGATACATGTTGTTGGTTGATTTTGGTTTTCCATGTTTGATATTATAGATTTTATTTAATTTTATTGATTGATTTGATTATCTTATGTATTAATGATATACACTGATTTCTGTTTTAACTCAAATTTGGCTGGCCAGGAATCCTTTACTTCTTTTTAGTCACAAAAGTGGGACACATTTTTGGTCTGATACACACATGGTTTATACAAATTAGAAATAGACAGAGTTATAGTGGTTAACTAGATCCTACAGTTTTAGTGGTACTGTGAAAAGTCTCAAAGGGGGCCTGTGAGATAATAATTTGGAAGTAACAATAGTTAACTATTTTGATCTGTAGTGCATATTGAAATATTTAACCATTTGTTTTAAAAATGTCATGAAGATATCTACTGAAATGGTGTGATGATGTGGGTTCAGCTCCATGCTGCCTTTCAGCTTCTGGGAGCCCTTTTAACCCAACACCGTTGGTAATGTCACCGATGAGCTTAGCAGTGAGGCAACAACAAAGCAAGGGGATGGTGCAAAAGTGTCAAATGCTTTTATAAAACAGTCAATAAAACAGGGTGCAATGAAACAGTGCAGTGTCCAAGTCATTAAATAAATAATCCATAAAATCTAAATGTGGAGGTTAAAACAATAGAAAAAGTCTTCTTAAAACAACGAGGTTAAAATAGCACAGGAAGCAATCTTTTTAAAAACAAGCCCGGTGACTTCTTTCCTGGCTTCTCTCCTGCTCCACCCATATGGGCCCCACAACAGTCGCCCTCTCAGCAGCTGACATTTTCTCCATTCCACTACTGGTCTGGAGGCCTCCCGATCCCTGGCTTCGGTCGGGCACTCATCCCAGACCAAGGCTTGGCTTTCACCCAACGACTAGGACGCACATGCTGGGAATCCACCACCAAAGCCTCCCACTCCGCTGCCTTCATAGCCTTTAGCGCCTGTCGTCCCTTCACCTGGTCACTCCACCTCCTTGCTCACTCAGCTGGAGCGACGCTTCCTTCTGCCACCACCGAGTGTTGGCCAAACACCCTTCTTGGGGCTCTCCTTCCAGCTGCCTACCTGCGAGTCTGCACTCACTCGCTCGCTCGCCCACACCAGCTCTCTCTCTGCTTCCTGCTCTCCAGCAACCTCTGTTTCCTTCTTTATTCTTTTTTCTCTTTATTTTTAATCGTCTCGGCTTCTCTTTATAATGGACGTGGCAGCTGTGGCAATCAACAGTTCCCAGGGAATAACTATGATGTGGACAATCTCTCACCTGTGCATTTGACCGAAAATCGCCCGAGAACCGATTCAGCCACACTACCACTCCCCTCGTTAAGCCGAGCACGGTGATTATTTATTTAAAAGTGGCTCTTTACGTGAGCTGTGGACCCACTACACCACAAATGATTAAGTAAATGACAAGAATGTACTAGAAGTATGGCTGATGTAATACACAAAATGTACTAGGAGATGATAAAGAGATCAGCAGATGTCCTGTAAACAACAAGACTGGACAGTTGTCACATATGCAGATTTCAAGGGTTACAGCTGAACCTAAGGAATATGAAAAGACCAAGAGTGTAGCAGAATAGGCTTTTATTTGGATATATTATATAGATGTAAGCCATCAAACCAATCAGAGTAAATGTATGCATTAATTAGCATGGTTATGTACATTCAGCTGTTTATAAAATACATCTCTGCCCTTATTTTTGATCATTCTGTTAACAGACTGCTGTGAGGAATGCTCCCTAAAGACACAATGAACAGGTTTCTCTTGCCTGGTTTCTGAGGTTTTATCAAGTTCCCTTCTTTAATTAATATGTTTATTTCTTCCACGATTTTGCCAAAATCACAGTGAAACGAACTCCGCTCATCACTACTAATTGTTGCCATAAAAGGTATAGCTTCACAATAATCAAAAGCATAATTTAATGATCTAATCACTAATAATGATAACCATAGAATTTCCTACAGAGAATTCTACCAATATACTATCTTGTCAAAGCAATTACATAAAAGTTCTGCTTAATCATTTCTTCTCTGAAGCACAGATTCAAATTCAGAGTCAAGGGTGGATGGCATCTATCTCATTAGCATTGTATGAAATTCAAGAAACAGCTAAAAACAGGGCACCAGCTCATTATAAGAACTCACACACATGCACCCATGCACAATCACACTCATGCTAATTTGGAATTGCCATTTCAAGTTGTCTGTATGTCATTAAAGAAGTGGTAGAGAAAATACTATACTGACTCGGGGACTGTGCAAAGTTCACACAGACCACCACTAGACAAACGTTTTAAATCCAGGATGCTAGATCTGTGAAGCAGCACTACTAACAATTGTTCTACTGTGCCGCCATATTTAAGATCTACTCATCTGTGCAGTATTCAGTTTGCTAGTGAACAATACTTCCATTGTTAATACTCTGTGGTTTTATGGCATTTCACTCTGCTTTACTTGCAGTTGCAATGTAATGACTCACCTGGAATACATTTGGAATCACAGTAGGCATCAGTAATAGGCAATCAGGAAAAATGAGTACATGTACTACAAAGTCTCAGGTCCACTGTCAGTAGGTCTTCCATTCGAGTGTTCACATCCAAATTACAAGCTGGAACTTTAACATATTTTGACAGCCAAAAGGAGGTAGATGAAAATATAAACTGTTTTTCTTCATTTTATGTTCACATTCTTAATTTGTGCATTTTGTAACTATTTTTCCTGAAAATAAAAGGTTCTCTGTATAGCTTCAGACACGTGCTTGGTTTTGTGCTGATTAAATTCCTTATTTTTATGTCAAAGCTACATTCACAAGAGACACTGTGAGTAGAAAAGTCAACAGGAAATATATTCTTAACTCAAGTATCTGTGATAAAATTGTTTCTAGTTCCTTTTCGTTGACACAAAGATGTCCCAAACATAGAAATCATGTATTTCTAAATCAAAACCTTTGCCACATCAAAGTGGATGGGTTTGGTGACTTTCGAGGCTTTTGTTTTCACAGTTGAACCTCTGTCTATTTAGGCCCTTTGTAAACTTCAAGAACAGATGTAAAGAAGATAGTTTAAACTGTTCCAGTAATTCTATTTTGAAGTCTTGTCAAGCTGAAAAGAAGTGCAGTGAATGGTGGAAAAATTATAACACGAAGCAATGATTTAGAGTGTTTTTTTAAATCTTTTTGCTTACTTACCTTTGAATGTTAGAGAATTAGCCTTTTAGGTATTTGTTAATGTTGTTTGAAACTTTTTTATGCCGTGAGAAACTGCAAAAAGAATGTTAACATGTCTTGTAGAGATGGAAGCCAGTACACAACGTGCTTTGTGTGCTTGCCTAAGAAGGTTGGGTTGACACTATTTTGAAAAGAATAGACACTTTTCTCTGATCATTTGAAAAACTGTGGAAGTGTTCACTATCTCTTTCTCTTACTATATCTTTATTTTGCTTGAGAACACATAATCTGCAAGAAACAAAGCCATCTGGAAAGGAAGTGGTTGTCAGCATCTTGTTACTGCTGCTTAGGCTAAATGAAGACTTTACAAGCCCAGGTGTTACAATTCCTTATATCATTATATTGTATGTATTTGCTGTTAATGGTTTTAATGTTAAGAAGTTGTGGCGGACGGCTGGGGCCCTTGGAAGTGCAGCTTGAAATGGGTCATCAAACACTTGGAGCAGTTCTTGGTGGGCTATAAAAGGAGCCAGCAGCTCCCACTCCGGGAGCCAGAGTCGGGAGGAGGGAGACAGTGCTTGCCGGAGAGGAGTGGTGGAGAAACAAAGTGAAGAAGAGAAGATTAATTATAAGTAGTGTGTGCTATTGTGCTTATTCTGACTGTGTTGTGCCTGTGGGAACGGGAAGGCATTGCACCAAGGCAAAGACAAAAAATTGTGTTTTTATAAGTGTGCCTCCAGTCTCTCTCAGAGTCAGGTTGGGTGGCTGGCATGCCCCCAGTGGTCTTGTTACAAAGTATAATTTTTAATTAAAGGCTTAAAATCTTGACTGTTTGTTACTAGCATTATCGAAACATTCAGTTTGTCATTCCTTGTCCAACAGTGGCACCTTAAGAGCTCAGTCAATAATTCAGCCTAAAATTTGAGGTCCCTAAGGTTAAATATGCAGAGTACAATATGGACAGTGAGACAGGAAAAAGGTTACAGGTAACTGATACATAGCGTAGCATACGTAGCTGCTGGTAAGTAAGGCAGGATCAAGCATGTCCTCATGTGACATTTCCTCTTTTCCTCACAGCTGTGCTGTGGAAAGCCTGTATCATATTGCTGGAATAACATTTGTTCTATTTCCATTATTGACACACAATTGACTGTGTAACTTTGAAGTCTTTCATTGTCTGTCCCTTTTATTAGGCCATTAACAATCCATCCGAGCCGTCTTTACAGCGTAAGGACTCTCACCTCTACTGAGTATGACTTGCCATGGCTCCATGGCTTTAGAGATATTTGTACCTATTAACAGGGCCATTTCTACCTTTATCTGGGGTAGATGGACATCCTTGAGGTATGACCATCTTGTGAAATTCTCTTGCATTTGGATGTTCTCCTTTTTCACTGGTATAAACCTCAGTATTGAAACCTCCAGCAATTTGATAAATATGTTTTTACTACCTCATAAACTTGTAAATCCAAAAATGGAACATTTTACTAGTTTCTGCTTATTGACTTTGTTCCTTTCTACAGTGCTATTGTGGGTTTAAGCTTTTCTTCCAGGGATTTTTATTGATCTTGCAAGCTTTCTGTGCAGAATGTAGCTGTATTGCCAGAGTCTATTAGAGCGTAAGTTTCTGCACATTTTCACCTGTTTTAGACTTAACACAGCTAGGACACACTGTTTACCGGCCCTGGTAGCAGTGTAGGTCTCTAATGGTTCCACAGAAACATACAAAGAAGAAATACTCTTCTTTTCCAACTTAGTGGGTGTGGTTTTATTGTCAGCACCCATTTCTTTATTCATATGCAAAATGACTGGGTATAACTGAGAACATATTTGACATTTGATTTTTTCTACACAGTCTTTACTAAGCTGACCTTGCTTAAGCCACTTAAAGTATAAGCCTTTAGATTTCAAAAATTCAATTCTATTTTCATACTTTAGTCCCTGGAACATACTGCACTCAACGAGAGCATGACTTTCCTTGCAAAACAGACAAAGCTTGCTGATTATACAAACAGCCATCTCTGTCTTTTGACTGAGGTATCTGGAATCCCGTTTTTAGCAGCAACAACAAAGTTTGTAGTAAAACTGCATTTTCTCTGGCCACATTTCAGGGGAACATTTCCTTTTATTAGTCTTTTTCCTTTCTTTCATAAAAGTATGACTTTGATAAATGGTGTCGTACACATGATGCAAGGCTATTGTAGCCTGTTGTTCCAGAAAGTCAACTAAATCAGTGAGATGTGGACCTGTGTTTTCTTTACTTTCAATCTCCCAAGCTGTACATTGCCAATGCCCTCACAGTTCTTGGGAAGCTTTGAGGATACAATATGAAGATCTGCACCATTGTCAAACTCATTTCTATTCTTCATGCTGGACATAATGTTCATACGGTTACAAAGAAAGATTGCATATTCCCTTAGACCTGCTCCATCGTCCAATTTTATTTGTGGCCACTTCTTGGCTATCTTCATGTAATCGGCAATCTGTAGCTGGTTTCCATAAAAGTCTCGAGCTTCTTCCTGATCCTTCTGTAGCCTTCCGCTGGCAGCAAATATGTACAGCCTTAAACAATTACAAGAGGTGAACCCTTGGTAAATTGAGATATGAATTCTAATTTATCTCAAGGGTTCTTCACCACCTCATCAACAGAACAGTCAAATGTCCTTTCTACGGGTACATAAGATACTTGTGCCTTATTTTGCTGTTCATAATGTTCTTGGCGAGGTTCAAATTTACTTTCAATTCTATACAGAGCTACAAATACTTGCACCATATGGCTCTTCATTGTTCTCATCTGGTTTTCAAGGACACTTTAAGGATTTGGTTTACTTAGACTGTGACTGTGTCCTTTAACTCTCAATTTTGCATTGGACTTTGTGATTGCAGCCTCTAGTGTCATCTCTTTTAGCCTTTAGCTGTGCTTCTTTCGGTCTCAACTGTGCCTCCTCCAAATCTAGAGCCTGCTGTTTTTTACTTTTTGAGCCACCGCTCAGTCTAGTAACATTGCCTCTTGAGTCCTGAGGATATTAACTGAGGTAGCTGCTAAACTTGCTCGACTTTCAGTTTTACAGAAACTTGAGAGACCCTGTCGGCAGGAGTGACATCGTCGACAAATCTGTACCCCTTAAACTGATCTAATTTGGTTTGCAGAATCAGAAGGCAGCTTGGAGGGACTTTTATTTTGACGTGTTTCCCTAGTGCAGCACATCATCTCTTCAAGAAATGCATTTGAAACCTTCAATTTAGCATCAAAGCTTTTACATAGCTTCTTTCATTCATCTTCATCGAGTTGCAAAGATATTCATTGATTATTTAACTTTATATATTCCATCATCAAAGCATAAAAGTCTTTTTCAATAACTGTGCTTACTTTCTCACAGTTAAATTAATTCTTTTAAGCCTTTTATGTACTTCATTAAGCTGATGTCACACATGTGTGACTAGGAGGGAGCTGAGTGGACCAAGTGGAGGTACTTACCCGCCAGGCCAGGGGTGGCGGGTACACTAAACCTGTCTCTGTTATTTCTGCAGGCCAAATACGGGAAAACCTGCCTGATTTAACATCACTTCCAGCTCCGGCAGCCTGACTGACATCACTTCCGGTTCTCGGCCTATAAAGACACCATCCTTGCCCACCAGTTCAGTTCAGTTCAGGATTCAAAACAATGCACATGAGTGCACTATGAAAACCATTTTGCAGCCAGGGACAATATATGGGTGGCTGCCCCAAACCTTTTGTGTGTGTCGAGGCTGTTCATTTCACACTGGATAACTGTCCAAATTTTTGTCTATTTCCGACTGAGGATCAACACATGTTCTAAACGGTCTGCTATTAACTGAAATTAACCTGGGCTGTGATGGTACTGTGAGCTGCTTGCTGTCGTCATGGGGATGCTCCCCTCTGTTGCATCACAGTCGTTGGGATGGCTGCTCTGGCTCCTGCATTGAGGTAGCATTTCAGCCATGCAACCCTTAAAGGGCTCCGTTAAAAGGTATTTAAGTTCTTTTATCTTCACTTTATACAGTCACACAAGGAGCTGTCACACACATGCACTTGGGAGACAGTTTACGGCTCAAATACAGTTGATGCAGTTACCCACCGAACCGGAGGTTGGCACTGCCCTCTAACTCTTCTTTCCTTTCTCCCTGGAGAACTGAAGAAATCACCCAATAACATCACTTCCCGTTCCAACCCTCAAGATCACGCTTCTCCTAAACATCACTTCCGGTTTCAAGCCTACAGATCACACCTCTTCCTACACATCAATCCTGCAGACCCACCTATATATACTACCCTGATATTTTTTGTGGCAGTTCCTTTTTCTCTTGAACTCTGTCTGTAAAGACGTCATTTTTTGTGCTACAGTATACGGGAATTCCCCAACCATTTGATAGTGTTCCTGTGTTTATTTTACAGAGAGTTTACAGTTCTTTCAAAGGTTCAACTCCGATCGAATGACAAAGGTTAAAATACCTGTCCTGTCTTTCAAATCATTGCTGTTTTCTTCTGTCATGGACTGACGTCAGCCTTAAACAGGCAGGTTTCAAACTTTTAGTTTAACTGCTGGCAATTAAAGCAAGATCAAGCATGGGTCAAACATGTATCAAAGGAAATCTCTCAGTCCACATATGGTTTGTTTTAAAATGTTTAGTGAAGATTCAAAGCAAACAGTCCACACAAGATTAGAGATAAGTTGTTACACACGTAGAATAAAAGGCAAAAAAGGAAAAATGTTTCTTCTTGTTAAACTCCAATTGTTTCTATAATTAAGGATGAGATATTTCTCTGTGCTTTACATTCAGTACATTCTAAACGTACAGCTATGCACATACAACTGAGCACGTTAAGGCACGGTTTGAAAACTTCCATGCCTTACTTATGACAAGGCAGGTCACTAACTGAGATTAATCTATTGTCAGAGGGACAAGAAATAGTAAGAAAATGCCAATTCACTTCAGCGTGTGGGGATTATAAGAGCCTCCCATATGCTATGCACTAATTTATAGGCAAACATTTAACATAACTAAGAAAATACTTATATCAACTTAACTTAACATGACCTAAATAACTGGCAAATACAGTGGGTTTTCATATTTATTCTTATCCTTGATTGAGAAAATAACTAAAATGGTTAGTTGGTACTATGATCTGATAAGACAACAGAACAATAGACAAAGCATACTTTTATATTTAAACAAAATTTTTAACCAGCCAGAGTTCAGTTTGCAGTTACAAGCCTAAAAGGAATGTCCATTTTGGTGACTTTTATCTGAATGAGTCTCTGCAGAGTATAGGGCTGACCAAAGTCTGGTTTGCAGTTCAACCATTCACTTATTTATGAAGTGCAGGTGAATTTCTACATCCTTTTAAATATGCTGTCTTACTAGTCCTTTTTGTCACTAAAACCTTCCCAAAATGGGCAATGCCCACTTTGTGCTACATGGTTTCAGAGAACATGAAGAATGTCTCAATAAAGAGAAACAAAACACTTCTTCCCCACATCAACAGGGAGTTTGGGGATCACTTGTACTGGTCTCAATCTAATAATGTGATGAAAACAGTGGTTATACTGTAACTGTGTAGAAAGTCGGGCAATACATTCGCATTGTGAGGTTTCTGAACTCTTTTGGGACATACCCCAACAGGATGACATGCCGTGGCATGATTGCCACATCTGTGGAAGAACGCTTGGCTATCACCGAGGCAAACGCAGGTTCTCAGTGTAGCAGCATAGTGCTACGGAAGTAACTACAAGCTGATCGCGGTCATGCTATAAACGCCTGTTGCCAATGGGTCATATAAGGAACATTATAAATGCAGGGAAAATTATAACTTGGCCACTTACCTGGCCCCGACCCTGGCCGTTTGCTATGTCTGTGTATAGGAGAATGGGAGATCCAGCCACAACAAATAATCATGCTGTTCCTGTTTCAAGTTGAATAAAGCTGGTTTTGCTAAAGTACGGAGACTCAGCCTTTTCCTTGGGGTGCAACAAATCACGCTCTACAACATATCAAAATATATGCAGAGTAGAAAATGACCTCCACATTTTGGACTTATAAGTTCTTTTAAACTTATCTATCATGATAAATTTCCCTCATTCTGGATAACAAAATGCAGTATTTGATTTTCCTTTAAAATACTTTAAAAGGAATTCTCAGCCCATGTCTATGATACCATATTGGTTTGCCATTTACCTACCTTTACATTTTTCAAGTTCACCATCACACCCCACTTCTTCCCCACTACTCTGAAGCTCTCAAGGGCTGCTCAGGCTTGGAGCTACTACAAAGACTCCACAGCTATCCACACACATACACACCCACACACACACAGGGCGTACAGTTATGAGGTTGGAGAGTGTTTGCAAATTTCTCATTCCTCCACATTTATTGGACAAAAAAATGGATCAGGACAATTGTCACTTTGATTAAACATATCTTCTATAGCCCTGGACATAAAGTATATTATCTGAAACTACCATTTGCCATGATTTCTATTACATTTTACAAAATGTTTTTATGATTATTATGCATTCAGATGTGTGCTTAAATTTGAAAATGTTGCATGATTATATACTTTTCTGTTTGCTGTATTATATGTGAAAATCCTCATAAGCACCCTGGGCTTGCCTAAAGAATGCTCACTAAATTTAATTAAATACTATATGCTAAAAAAGAAAATAACTTCAAGAGGATCAGAACAAAACAGAAATTCACAATTCTAAACAGAATCAAAGTTTTGTTGAAGTTTGCTAAACACAATTTTGCTGAAAAGCACCCCTGTAAAAATAACATTTTGTAGGAGAAAGAGTACTGTACTGTATTGAACTACAAATAAAGTACATGATTTTGAGAAACATCTTCTTCTTCTTTCGTCTGTTCCTGTTAGGGGTTGCCACAGTGGATCACCTTTTAACATTTCTTTCTGTCCTCTGCATCTTACTCTGTTGCACCCACCACCTGCATGTCCTCTGTCACCACATCCATAAACCTCCTCTTAGGCCTTCCTCTTTTCCTTTTTCCTGACAGCTCAATCTTTACCATCCTTCTCCCGATATACCCATCATCTTTCTTCTGCATATATCCAAACCAACGCAATCTTGCCTCTCTGACTTTGTATCTCAACCATCCAACTTGAGCTAATTCCTCTAATGTACTAATTTCTAATCCTGTCCATCCTCATCACACCCAGTGCAAATCTTAGCATCTTTACCTCTGCCACCACCAGCTCTGTCTTCTGCTTTCTGATCAGTGCCACCGTCTTCAACCCATATAACATAGCTGGTCTCACTACCGTCCTGTAGACCTTCCTTTTCACTCTTGAGAAGAACAGGACAGCACAGTGGCACAGTGCTAGATTCACTAATTTCTCTCTCATTCTTTCCTAGGGCAAGAAACGGAAGTGGAAGCAGACAATGGCCGATGGTGAGATGAACCGCATCGTCAAAGAACTCCAGGCTCTCAACATCCACATCCAGAAACTCCTGTCCAGATGGAGGCACCTGAGAGATTTGAAGACTCATCTGCTGGAAAAATCCTCCCGACATCTGAAGTCGCATAGCAAATCGCGGTTCAGTAACATCGACTCCACACTGTGCGCTCACTTTCAAGGCCAAGTGAGCTTTATCCCCTCATGATGAAGATCTCGGCCTGTTTCAACTATGCAGGCGGGGTTTAAGGCTAGAACACCTCCATCGGCACAGGCAAGCATCTCCACCCAGAACCAGTTTGACCTTCTCCTCGACCCCAGTTTGCTTTCAGCCTCGGGTGATGCATTTGTGATTGAATATTCAATCATACGAAACCTAAACATCTCATACCCTAATCAGAAATCTTTTGTCTCTTGTTTTCCCAGTGCTGGTATCCGAGATGTTATGAGATATGCGCCGACAGTCTTGAGATGCACAAGAACAGGGCAGTGGGATCCATTGTGATACACGCCGGGTAAAGCGATGTGAAATACCGACAGTCAGAGATTCTCAAGGCGGACTTCGCAGCACTAATTAAAGCCATGAAGGAAAAGAATCTGGCTGCAAGAATCTTCATCTCGTGTCCCCTACGCCTCGTTACAAGATCGAATGAGTATTACAGTCATCTGCTGGTGTTAAACGCCTTGCTGAAAGGCTTCTGTGAGAGTCAAAACATCGGGTTCGTAGACAACTGGGACCTCTTCTGGGAGAGGCTGCATTTCTTCAAGCGGGATGGTCTGCATCCAAATAGATTCTACACCTGGGTCCTCTCTGAAAACATCACTAAGGTAAGTCGTCTCTTTTGGCTCTCTATTTTTATTCCTAACCCTATCCATAAAGCTTTGCTAGGATGTGATAATTCAGTAACAAATTCTTCCTCAAAAGTGCACTGCATTAATACTCTAATAATTAACCTCAATGCATGAAAAAGTCTAGGCAGTGTGGCATAAATATGAATAATTTAATTACAATTACACCTCTAGATGAACAATGTACTAAAATTATAAAACAGATTATAGATTAAATAAAAATGCACACAAAGCAGTGCTAATACAAATAACTTAATTTCAATCTCGAATACCCATAATGCCCCTACAGTTCAGTTCTGCTCTTCCCGAGACATTAAATATAGCTTTAATAAATGTTAGAACATTAACCAACAAGATGTTTTCCACCAACGATCTTATTAGTGATAGGAAAATAGATTTTATTGCACATGGCTTGGCTCTGATGGTGTGGCTGTTTTAATCAAATCTGCGTCTGAATTACAGCTTTGCTCATACAGATCACCAAGGTAAGAAAGGCGGCAGCTTAGCAAACATTTACTCGAGCGGTTAAAGTGTAAAGATGTCAATTTTGGTAGATTCAAGTCTTTTGAGTATCTTGCCGTTGTTATTCATGGAGTTTCTCAGTTTCTAGTATTATCCGTGCATAGACCTCCTAAATACAATCCGTCTTTCTTTGAGGAATTCTCAGACTTGGTTCAGTTGTAATTAAGTACTATGACACGTTCCTAATAGTCGGTGACTTTAACTTTTTATTGATAATCAGCGTGACCGAAAGTAAAAGAATTCATGAACCTCCTGGACTCTTTTGATTTGAGCCAGCATATTAGTCAGCCTACACAAAACGCAGGTCATATGTTAGACTTAGGAATTACTAAAGGACTAAAAGTTGATGTGAAGCAGATCATTGATATTGGTCTATCAGACCATTTCCATTACTATTTAATATAGAAATAATGATAGAAAATATTCATGAGAAGCATATTGTTAAAAACGCTTCTTTGATTCAATGGCAGCTTCAAAATTTACAAACATTCTAAGCAACCAGTCCGTTTGTAGTGCCTACTACAATAGTGAGAATAATGTAAATAATAAGGTGGAAAATTTTAATATTAAGGTTAGAGCTGCTGCTGACATAGTCGCACCTGAAAAGATAGTTAAAAATCTTCTACCACTGTTATACCATGGAAGATTCAAAGAGTCTCCAATCTAAAGAGAATATGCTGGAGAGCTGAGCATAAATGAAGAAAAACTAAACTAATTGTTCACTATGAGATAGTGAAGGTTAAAATAACAGAATACAACAACATCTTGAGAGGCGCTGTTATTTCTCTAGTATTATAAATAACAATGCTAGTAATACCAGAATCTTATTTTCTACGATTGATTGTCTGTTAAATCCAGGTCACTCAATGGAATGCCTCCAAAATATTTCCAGTGAAACTTGTGAGGCTTTTGCTGTATTTTTAATCAAAAATGTATGATATTAGAAATAATATAGCACATCTCCCCAATACTGATCCTCTTAAACCATGGTACTCCATTATAAACAAATTAAATTCTTTAACCAGGATAGATTTACTTGATTTATATAAAATAATCTCTCAACTGAGACCCTCCATCTGTGTCCTTGACCCAATACCAACAAGTTTTTTCAAAGAAGTACCCAGCGTGTTAATTGACAGTATTCTTGACATAGTAAATTCATCATCAGATTTGGGGGTCTTCCCAGACTGTCTTAAGACTGCTGTAGTTAAACCCCTGCTGAAGAAAAATAATCTTGACTCCTCTGCTTTTGAAAATTTTAGACCCATTTCTAACCTATTTCTTTCCTTAAGTAAAATTCAAGAGAAGGCTGTCATTATGCAACTAAATGACCACCTCAATAAACTTGCTATTCTTGATATGTTTCAGTCAGGTTTTGAATAAATCACAGTACAGAAACTGCACTCGTTAAAGTAGTAAATGACTTCCAGGTAAATGCAGACAGAGGCCATTTATCTGTTCTCTTCCTCTTAGATCTGAGTGCTGCATTTGATACCATTGATCACAATATTATAAATTGCCTTAGTCAGTGGGTGGGGCTTTCTGGCAGTGTGTTAAATTGGTTTGAATCCTACCTGGCAGGTAGAAAATTCTTTGTTAGTTGTGGTAATTACACTTCAAAGACACATGATATTCTATATGGTGTTACACAAGGCTCTATCTTGGGTCCACTGCCCTTTTCGATCTACATGCTTCCATTAGGTCAGATTATTTCGGGCATAATGTGAGATACCACAGCTATGCTGATGACAAGCTACTGCATTTATCAATAGCGCTGATGACCCAGACTCTCTTGATTCACTGACGCAATGTCTTACTTGTTTTTCTAAATGGATGACTAGTAATTTTCTCAAACTAAATAAGAGAAAACAGAAATTTTAGTAATTGGCAATAATGGATATAATGAGGTTATCTATAATAATAAAAGGCAAAGCCCTCACTGACTGACTGACTCACTGACTACTACTCATCCCTAATTCTTCAACTTCCCGTGTAGGTGGAGGGCTGAAATTTGGCAGGCTTATTCCTTACAGCTTACTTACAAAAGTTAAGCAGGTTTCATTTCGAAATTCTGCACGTAACGGTCATAACGGTCGATAACGATCGACAACGTCCGCCATGTTGAACTTTCTTATTTATGGCCCCATCTTCACGAAATTTGGTAGGTGGCTTCCCTGCGCTAACCAAAACCGATGTACGTACTTATTTCGGTGGTATGACGCCATTGTCGGCCGCCATATTGAATTTTCCAAACATCACTAATTCTCCAACTTCCCGTAGCTAGAAGGATGAAATTTGGCAGGCCCATTCCTTACAGCTTACTTACAAAAGTTAAGCAGGTTTCATTTCGAAATTCTACAAGAAACAGTCATAACGTCAACGACGTCCGCCATATTGAACTTTCTTATTCATGGCCCCATCTTCACGAAATTTGGTAGGCGGCTTCCCTGCGCTAACCGAACCAATGTACATACTTATTTCGTGGTATGACGCCATTGTCAGCCGCCATATTGAATTTTCCAACGCCACTAATTCTCCAACTTCCCGTGTTGGTAGAAGGCTGAAATTTGGTACTTATTTCGTGGTATGATGCCACTGTCGGCCGCCATATTGAACTTTTAACGGAAACCGATGTCCGTACTTATTTCGCTGGTATGACACCACTGTCGGCCGCCATATTGAACTTTCCAACGCGTCACTAATTCTCCAACTTCCCGTGTAGGTAGAAGGCTGAAATTTGGCAGGCTCATTCCTTACAGCTTACTTACAACAATTAAGCAGGTTTCATTTCAAAATTCTACGATACTGGTCATAACGGTCAACAACGCTGCCATGTTGAACTTTCTTATTTACGGCCCCATCTTCACGAAATTTGGTAGGTGGCTTCCCTGACCTAACCGAAACCAATGTACGTACTTATTTCGTGGTATGACCCCACTGTCAGCCGCCATATTGAATTTTCCAACATCACTAATTCTCCAACTTCCCGTATATGTAGAAGGCTGAAATTTGGCAGGCTCATTCCTTACAGCTTACTTACAAAAGTTAATCAGGTTTCATTTCGAAATTCTACGCGTACTGGTCATAACGGTCACAACGTCCGCCATGTTGAACTTTCTTATTTATGGCCCCATCTTCTCGAAATTTGGTAGGCGGCTTCCTGCACTAACCGAAACCAATGTATGCGTACTTATTTCGGTGGTATGATGCCACTGTCGGCCGCCATATTGAACTTTTCAACAGTCTTTGTTACTTATGGGCCCATCTTCAAGAAATTTGGTACACGGGTTCCCAACGCTAACTGAATCCTACTTACGCATATATATACGCCCATAGCCTGCACCTCGGTCACCATGTGAGGCGGCGTTGGGTCCCCCATCCCAATGCCTCCCACGTTGTTGGCTGGCTGCCTGCCTATATAAGACCGTCCGTCGCCCGGTCTCTACATTCCCTTCCTTTCTTTGCCACGGATTCACGCCTCCCTACTGATAACTACAGCCTTTTTGTTTAATCTACGGCTTCTCCGCTGTTTTATTGTTTGTTTATTACAATTATAGTTATTGTATAGGTATTTTACTCTTACTTTACATTGCTCAGGTACCCGTTTCTTTTATCATTCCAACCCCATTACCATGTCTATCGAGATGATCACTATCGATCAAAGAACTGTCACTTACCGAGTGGTTTCCATGCCCGGAGATACCACCTACCTTTTCCATTCTCTTTGTTACATATTGCACGGCCATATCAGGCTCACTCTTGATATCCGGAGGAACATTCTGTCTTATGTATTGAATGACTGGGACAGGTTCAAGGTGTGGACTGATGATGGTACAGGAGATAATTATACTACACAGGAGCACTATAAGAGTGAAATGCTTAAGCCCTTCACCTATGGTTCTGCATGTGAGTTGATGGCTGCCGCTGAATTGTTCGGTTGTCGCTTTCAAGTGTACGAAATGGCCAAATATTTTACACCTTTAGACAACCGCCAATGCCTCTTAAACATTTTAGATTCACAAATGACGATTTCAGTAGTGGACACTTTGATTTTTATGAATGTTTAAACTCTCAAAAGCTGGATGTGATTTTATCGATGAAACCGGTTGTGTGCTTACAACGCTTGACAGATGCCAAATGTCACTTCAACACAACAAATCCTGCAAATACTGTCGTAATTGAAACAAACCATGAAACTCAAACCGATTATGACAGCAGCAATCCAAGCTGTGAGATTTGAGACAAGATTACTGTTCACATGGCCAACTGTAAGTTACATGCTCAAGAGTAAGCTCAGCGCACAGCTTGGTCATATTACAACCGGAGGGCTGAACTGACAACATGGTATACAAAGAGATCCTTAACAAATAATTATTGGCATATTTTCCCACAGTTTAAAAAGGTTTAATTTTCTTCTTAATAAAAATTTTAATGCACTACTTCGCCGCTGCGAAGCGCGGGTATTTTGCTATATATATATATATATATATATATATATATATCTATATATATATATAGATATATAGATATATATAGATATATATATATATAGATATATATATATATATATGAGAACAACACTCATATCAATGACAAAACAATTACATTAACAATCATGTTACGTTATTTTTAAAATTTTTCCTTTTCTTTTCATAACTTCTTTAACACACTACTTCTCAGCTCGGCCCGTATTCTGCTAGTTAAAATAAACTTGATGCATTAGAATTAAAAGTCAAGACGGAGGTAAAGAATTTAGGGGTAACTATTGACTCTGAATTTTAAATCACAGATTTAATCAGATTACTACCGTGGGACAGCATTTTTCACTTAGCAAAAGTTAGACCTCTTATAACAGTGCAAGATGCTGAGAAATTGATTCATGATTTTGTCTTCAGTGGACTAGATTACTGTAACGCACTTCTCTCAGGACTACCCAAAAAGACATCAATCGATTGCAACTAGTGCATAATGCAGCTGCTAGAATCTTAACTAGGAAAAGAAAATCCGATCACATTTCTCCAGTTTTGATGTCACTACATTGGTTACCTGTGTCATTTAGAATTGACTTTAAAAGATTGCTTATAGTTTACAAAGCCTTAAATAATCTCAGTCCATCTTATATTTCAGAATGTCTTACACCTTACACTCCAAATCGTAACCTTAGATCTTCAAATGAGTGTCTGCTTAGAATTCCTAGAGCTAAACCTAAAAGAAGTGATGAGGCTGCCTTCTGCTGTTATGCACCTAAAATCTGGAATAGGTTGCCAATAGGAATTTGCCAGGCTCATACAGTGGAGCACTTTAAAAACTGCTAAAAACAAATTATTTTCATATGGCTTTCTCATAGCTTCAATCTTAGTTTAATCCTAATGCTGTTTATATTCAATTAATTATCATTAATATTCATGGTGGCTCTAAAATCCGTACTAATCCCTACTTTCTCTTCTGTTCTTTTTTGGTTTTCTGTGTTGGCGATCTGTGCCACCACCACCTAATCAAAGCACCGTGATGTCCTTACATTGATGGATTAAAGGCCAGAAGTCCACATGACCGTCATTATCAAGTTCTTCCATGAGGACCCTGAATACAATGAGTACTGATTGATGTAATTTATGTTAGGTAGAATGCCTAGAAGGGGCTGGGCAGTCTCGTGGCCTGTAAGCCCTGCAGATTTTGTTTTTTCTCCAGCCATCTGGAGTTTTTTTTGTTTTTCTGTCCTCCCTGGCCATCAGACCTTACTTTTACTCTATATTAATTAGTGCCCCTTATTTTATTTCTTATTTATTTTGTCTTTTTTCTCTTTCTTCATTGTGTAAAGTACTTTGAGCTACATTATTTGTATGAAAATGTGCTATATAAATAAATGTTGTTGTTGTTGCTGATTCCCATCTGTCACAAATTACTCCTGACAGTCTTCTCCACCCATTCCACCCTGCCTGCACTCTGTTTTTCACCTCTCTTACACAATCCCCATTACTCTGTACTGTTGATCCCAAGTATTTAGAATTTAAACTCACCCACCTTCGCCAACTCTACTCCCTGCATCCTCACCATTTCACTGACCTCCCTCTCATTTCCACACATGTATTCTGTCTTGTTCCTACTGACCTCATTCTCTCCTCTACAGAGTATATCTCTACCTCTCCAGGCTCTCCTCAACCTGCTCCCTACTATCACTACAGATCACAATGTCATCAGCAAACATCATAGTTCACGGGAACCTGTCTAATCTCGTCTGTCAACCTGTCCATCACCATTGCAAATAAGAAAGGGCTCAGAGCTGATCCCTGATGCAATCCCACTTCCACCTTGAATGCATCTGTCACTCCTACACACAGACCTCAGCACTGTCACACTTCCCTCATACATATCCTGTATAATTCTTATGTACTTCTCTGCCACTCCGACTTCCTCATACAATACCACAGCTCCACTCAAAGCACCCTGTCATATGGCTTCTCCAGGTCCACAGAGAGACAATGCAACTCCTTCCGCCTTCTCTGTACTTCTTCATCAACATCCTTAGAGCAAACATCACATCTGTGATGCTCTTTTTGGCATGAAACCATACTGCTGCTCACTAATCATCACCTCACTTCTTAATCGAGCTTCCACTACCCTTTCCCATAACTTCATGCTGTGGGTCATCAATTTTATCTCCCTGTACTTACTACAGTTCTGCACGTCCCCTTATTCTTAAATACCGGCACCAGTACACTTCTTCTACACTCCTCAGGCATCCTCTCACTTTCCAAGATTCCATTAAACAATCTGGTTAAAACTCCACTACCATCTCTCCTAAACACCTCCATGCTTCCACAGGTTTGTCATCTGGACCAACGGCCTTTCCATTTTCATCCTCTTCATAGCTGTCCTTACTTCCTCCTTGCTAATTCTTTGCACTTCCTGATTCACTATCTCCACATCATCAAACCTTCTCTCTCTCATTGTCTTCATTCATCAGCCTCTCAAACTACTCTTTCCATCTGCTCAATGCACTCTCAACATTTATTTATATAGCACATTTTCATACAAAAAGTAGCTCAAAGTGCTTTACATAATGAAGAAAAGAAAAAAGACAAAATGAGAAATTAAAATAAGACAACATTAGTTAACATAGAATAAGAGTAAGGTCCAATGGCCAGGGTGGACAGAAAAAAGAAAATCTCCAGACGGCTGGAGAAAAAATAAAATCTGCAGGGGTTCCAGGCCACAGGACCGCCCAGTCCCCTCTGGGCAATCTACCTAACATAAATGAAACAGTCCTCTTTGTGGTTAGGGTTCCCACGGAGTCACTTGATGTTGATGGTCATACAGACTTCTGGCTTTTAATCCATCCATCATCACGGTGCTTTGAGTAAAGGATACCGGAAAAGGAAACAGAAGAGAGGGTAGGGGTTAGTACAGATTTTAGAGCCAACATGTATAGTTATTATAATGAGTTGGATATACAGAGTATCAGGATTTTAATTACAGTGAAGTTATGAGAAGGCCAAGTTAAAGTATGTGTTTTCAGCAGTTTTGTGCTCCACTGTATTAGCCTGGCGAATTCCTATTGGCAGGCTATTCCAGATTTTAGGTGCATAATAGCAGAAGGCAGCCTCACCATTTATTTTAAGTTTTGTTCTTGGAATTCTAAGGAGACACTCATTTGAGGATCTGAGGTTACGATTTGGAATATAGGGTGTCAGACATTCCGATATATAAGATGGGGCAAAATTATTTAAGGCTTTATAAACCATAAGGAGAATTTTAAAGTCAATCCTGAATGACACAGGTAACCAGTGTAGTGACATCAAAACTGGAGAGATGTGCTCAGATTTTCTTTTCCTAGTTAGGATTCTAGGAGCTGCATTCTGCACTCGTTGCAAACGATTTATGTCTTTTGGGTAGTCCTGAGAGGAGTGCGTTACAGTAATCTAGTCGACTGAAAACAAACGCGTGAACTAATTTCTCAGCATCTTTCAATGATATAAGAGGTCTAACTTTTGCTATGTTTCTTAAGTGAAAAAATGCTGTCCTAGTGATCTGATTAATATGTGATTTAAAATTTAGATTACAGTCAACAGTTACCCCAAAGCTTTTTACCTCCGTCTTGACTTTTAATCCTAATGTATCCAGTTTATTTCTAATAGCCTCATTGTATCCATTATTGCCAATCACTAAGATTTCAGTTTTCTTTATTTAACTTATTTACTATTCATCCATTCTTTTTTTTTTATTTTTTATTTTATTAATTTTATTACAATCCATACATAGCAATCAAGTTTTCTACTTTTCATCCATTCTGAGATAAAAGTCAGACATTGTGTTAGTGAATCAAGAGAATCGGGTCATCAGGTGCTATTGATAAATACAGATGAGTGTCATCAGCATAGCTGTGGTAGCTCACGTTGTGCCTCACTCACTTATGAGTACGTTTCCATCTTTATCCTTTATCACCCTAACCTGCTGCACATCTTTCCAACTCGGTCCCTCTGCCTAATTAATTGGTACTGGTCATCTTCTCCAACCTTAATGTCCAACCTCTCATACAACTCATCATATGCCTTTTCTTTAGTCTTTGCCTCTTCTCTCTTCACCTTGCTTGCCTTATCTCCTTGTACTCTTGTCTACTTTCTGCATCTCTCTGACTATCCCACTTCTTCTTCACCATCCTCTTCCTCTTTATACTTTCCTGTACTTTCCCATCCCATCACTAGGCTTCCTTTTCCTTCTACCTTTGTCTAGCTGTCACGCCAAGCACCCTTCTTGCTGTCACACTTACTACATCTGCTGTAGCTGTCCAACTGTCTGGTAACTCTTCATTGCCACCCAGTGCCTAACTTACCTCCTCCCAACCTCAACCTTGCAGTCTTCATTTTTCAACTTCCACCATTTGATCCTTGGCTCTTCCCTCACTCTCATCCTACTAACCACCATCCTATGGTGCTTAAGTACACTTTCCCCTTGCAGTCTTCATCTCCTTCAGATTGACTCTTCTGCATAGTATTTAATCTACCTTTGTGCATCTTCCTCTACTCTTGTACATCACCCTATGTTGCTCCCTCTTCTTAAAATAATGATTCACCACAGCCATGTCCATCCTTTTGGCAAAATCCACTATCATCTGACCTTCTTTATTTCTCTCCTTGGCACCATACTTACCCATCACCTCATCATCTCATCTGTTCCCTTCACCAACAGGTCCACTGAAATTCACTCCAATCACCACTTTCTGTCCCTTGGGTACACTGTTAGTAGTATACTGTCAAGCGGCCTCTGTCAAAATTTAATTGAATTTGATTGATGACATTTAACCCCGCCCTTTTAATTGAAGACCGAAGTCCCTTCCCCAACCACCTGTTGTTTGTTGACCTTTGATAGATAGATAGATACTTTATTAATCCCAAGGGAAATTCACATAATCCAGCAGCAGTATACTGATACAAAGAAACAATATTAAATTAAATAGTAATAAAATGAAAAGAATTAAAATAAAATTAATGTTCGCATTTACTCCCGGTGGAATTGAAGAGTCGATAGTGTGGGGAGGAACGATCTCCTCAGTCTGTCAGTGGAGCAGGACAGTGACAAAAGTCTGTCACTGAAGCTACTCCTCTGCCTGGAGATGACACTGTTAAGTGGATGCAGTGGATTATTCATGATTGACAGGAGTTTGCTTAGTGCCCGCCGCTCTGCCACAGATGTTAAACTGTCCAACTTTAATCCTACAATGGAGCCTGCCTTCTTAACAAGTTTGTCCAGGCGTGAGGCGTCTTTCATCTTTATGCTGCCACCCCAGCACACCATCGCGTAGAAGAGGGCACTCGCCACAACCGCCTGGTAGATGACCTTTAGCCAGGCCCCTGTTAATTGATGACCGGAAGTCCCTCCCCAACCACCTGTTGTTTGTTGACCTTTAGCCCGACCATCTGTTTTCCCAGGAAACTGTCAAGGGCAATTTGATGGATGCCCCCACCCTCCTTGAACCCCCACCACCCCGCCCGGCTTGACCGACCTGCCCTGCCCCATCTCACTAGGGCAAGTCCAGACATGACCAAGGGCTGCCTAGGCCCCCACCCCTTGAATCCATCACCACCCCCAACCACTTCCCAGCCCCCTCTTCCTAAGACATGTTCAGGCATGTTGCAGCGGACCCTGGACAAGTTCAGGCATGTTCCTATCCATACCCAGACAGCCCCCACCTGTTGGCTGGCCCCCTTCTTCCGAGGACATACACACACACACACACACACACACACACACACACACATGCTACGGTCGGACGGTCTAACTTGTCACCGTTACTGCCAATATTGCTTTAGGTAAGAATCCTTGTATCTATGTAACAATTATTTTAAAATATCTAAACTTTATCATTTGTAAGCCACTTTTTTAATCTAAGCCCACTTACAGATCCAGCCTTTCCAATCTCCGTGAAAATCCTTTCACAGAACAACAACCGACATCCAACTCACAGACAGGCTCTGCGTTTAAAAGCCTTCAACATCGCACACAGAAACGAGATGTCCGGGAGCCTCTGCGCAGCCTGGCTTTTAGCAGCCCCTGCGCGTGCCCGCGAGCTGGCCAGTGCCAAAGCTCTCCGCCCCAAACAGACATGTAGCTGTAAGCTGCAACCTGTATGCCCTGGAGCGCTGCTAGGCCATATGCTCGAGCACTGACGAGGTTGAGTCAGACCCTACTGACGCCGTGATGCGCGATTGCCTTAACACAGATGCCAAAACCCATTACCCATCCTCCCCTGCCAGCTCCGCGCTGATTCAGTCCAGGCGCGCATGCTTTTCAACAGCTGAGCGTAAGCCCCATTCTACTATCCCCTTGCGTGGGCACACAGCTTGTTCGCAAGACTCATGGCTCTTTAAAGGCTTTCATGATAACGTGTAAAACGCGAGATAAATAGCTCGATATAAGACCCTCATACACACACACAGTTAAAAAGATGCAGCAGCTCCTTTTAAATCACGTTTGAGACGTCTAAATGCTAAATGATATATTAATTAATATATTTATAATTTGTATTAAAATTGATCTAAAACCATCCCTTGTTCTATCCATTTTTTTCCTCCCATCATGAAGAAATACGTTTAGTTTTTTCTAAAAGTTTTATTGCCTTAATCAGATCGGATATCTCGGCAAGTGAAAGGAACTTTAAAATACTCTTTGTCAAAACCGATCTTTCCAAAGCACAACACACCCCAACACCACCTCCGCCGCCTGGAGCTAAGGTAATGGGTGTTGGTGAATCGTGTCGATTCACACTTCACCTGTTAGGACGCCTCAGGCCGTTTATGACCCTTAACCTCGCGCCAGAGTAAACTTTGGGAAAGGTGAAAAGGTCTTACGGAGATTCGTGCATCTGTTTAAACAAATCTACGGGTTACAATGGAATCTATTAAACAAATTCTGGACTTTTTATCACCCATCCAAAGGTGTTGTTTTTAAACACCGGACAACGGCCATTACACGGATGTCCGGGCAAAATGATGGGGAAAACATCTGTTATTACAGATCACAGGGCACATTCCAAAACATCCAGCTCTTTCAGGTATATAAATAAGTGTTCAGACCGGTCCATTACTCAGCAGGCCATTAGTACTGAAAGAGGACACCGAATCTCGTCGGAAACATCCAGGATCACGGTATGGCATATTTTTGATTATTATATGCCAAACAAGTATGTTTTAGAAACGGATGGATGAACCCTTATATTTTATCCTTACTATGAATAATTTCCAAGTTTATTCTCAAGTGCACATACGCGCCAAGACTCGTGTGTAGGCGCATGAGCGTGCTCGTGTGTGCGTATAATATAAGATGCAGCATTTATATCTATCTGCCTATGTGTACGACGATTAATGTACAAATTCATAGGACTGAAGCAAACAATATTAGTTTTTCATACAGAAATGGGCTTTACAATCAAGTAGTTTTGTCTCGGCCTGAAAATTCAAACAGAACCTCTTCTCTGAGAATATTCAGGCATGGTTTAAAAGCGCAGGCGGTTGTGTATCAGCTCTGGCGTAGTAAGAGGTCGGTAATCTGAACTACGTACAGAAGGGTCCCGTTTGTGAAATGCGTACTCTTTCGAATCGGGCTCACTGTAGCAGGGGAATCTCTGCACGGGGGTCCGCATGTTTTTAAAAGTCTGGGATATCGAAACATTTTAACTTTTATAAACTCTCATTTGTTACAACCCGTTGGAGACAGCCTCCGATGATGAACGGGGTCCAGGAGCATATATCGAAGCAAATGCTTAACAGACATAAGCCAACTGTGTTTTCATTCATTTCGCTAAATGAAAAGTCATTATTTTAATACGGAATAGTAGCCCCCAAAGGCCTGGACGTAAGTAATATAATTATTTTTAAAAGTAATCCCACACTGCACAAGAGAGACAGATTTCACGTGTGTTTTAAGATTTGCTGCGGTCAGTGATGATTTTTAATTTTTTCCAATCAAAAGTTTTTTATAGCCCGACAAATCCAGGCCGCTTGGGGGCAAAGACTCTTTGAAAAGAGACTCCCACCCCACCGGCCTGATTGGGCCTCCTTTGTGTCAAGAGCATTTTGATGGATGTCTCTTATTTGGGTCTGTGAAATGTACTTCTGCATAAAAAAACCTAAGGTCTCGGGAGTATGGTCATTGTGAATAGTTAATACAGAAAAGAGAATACAGAACACACGCCGCACTTGTCCTATCTCTTCTGAAAAACCCTAGTTGAATTTTGAACATCATGTCCTATGTTTGGTTAACACTGTGGACACAGGCTCTAGATCTCCGTCATATTGACCTTTAAAGAATAAAGATTATAGAATCTTTTGCAGTCTCCATTACAAGATCCAGAGTACACGCAGGAAGTTTGACAATTAAGTGAAGACCCTTTAGTTTGTCAGAATCATGGGGTTAGCACCCAGGTCCATATTCTAAAATATCTTCGATTATATCTATTTAGTTAGCATGTTGGCGCTGTTCATTTTCAATATAGGTGGTATATTTCCTGACCAGGGCTTCCTGTCAAAAGGTTAAAATAAAACAGAGATCCAAGATACTCCTATTGCATCCGCAATATTTGTTAAGTGTATAGGTTTGTCTTGCATTCTAATCCTTAAAGCGGTATCAAACTATTGTTAATTTCAAAGCAAAATGCAACCAATCATTTTGTTTATCCTTATAAATAGATCCCGGTGCTTGATAATACTTAACACTAGTTGATATCATTAAATGATACTTCTGTGTTTTATTCGGGTTTACTATTTAATATTTTTAATTTGCCTTTTAAGTTTTATTAAAAATGAACTCTTTAAGACATATTCAGACTATTCCAGACTACGCATGTCAAAAAAGCTTATTTATTTCAAAAGGTTTCTTTTCGTGCTGGTTTTGTCACCTATCAATGTTTTTTATACATCACAGCAGTTTTCTGGCTAAACAGATGACAGTTTAGCTGATAATATACCTCCGAACACGTAGGTTCTGTTGTAGTGTGCGTTGAGCTTGGGGTGATCCCTTGTTGATCCAGTCTTAATATGTTTTTTAATCTCCTCTGTGACTTAGTAAAACTAAAGTTTACAAATCCTATCTTATATTTGTGATATGGTCGAGTCAATGTTACATTTTGGAATAATAATGTCTAGCTTAACTCGCCCTTGACCATGATCCCTGCACAAACCCTGGTCCTTTGACTCGTATTCAAGAAGATTGCTGACACTTGTTGACTTTGGAATCACAGTTTACACTTACATCCCTTCACCCTGAGTGCTACTAAAACACAAACAGAGGGAAAAGCAGTTTTCAATGATAGCTGTCCTATGTAACCTGGACTAACTAAAAGAAAGAATAAACCACAAAGTTTTAGTAAAATTTTAATCCTTGTGCTAACACATATAATATTATGTAAATATTCACTAAAAATTTCTATCCTGATTTGCCTAATGTGTCCAGTATAAGCCTAATCATCAGCCCTGTAGTGCACAGGCTCCTATAACATACTATAACCGTTCTTATTTTTCAGGGTCTCATAACTGATGTAAAATGGAAGGCTATTACCAAGCATTAACAGAATTTCTAAAACTTTGTATTATACAAAGCATCCCGAGTACCAAAGTGGTTATAGCCTGTTGATGAAAATGCGTTTTTAAATTAAAACCTGAACAAGATAACTGTTTTCTATTCAAAATATAAAATGTTTAGTAAATAAAGAGAGACTAAATACAATTTATAACAAAAATGGAACACCGATGGACGGCTGAATAACCAAGGAAATCTAATTTAGCTTGAAGTGCCACAGAGTGTTTTACAAATAATCTCCTACAACCGTAGTTCTCAAACTGTGGGATGACCCCTAGGGGCAAGTAACAAAAAGGGGCGTGAAGATTTGAAAAAAAAAAAATCAAAATATGAAAAATACATCTATTGAACCGAAAACAAAATAACTTAAACTACATTCTGATACTAGAAAAATAAATATTGAGTTAGATAAAAGTTGATAAAAGTTAAGTAATTATAATAAAATATGCATCTATGGTATATCATTAATTTTAAAAAAGGACATATTGGTAATAGTGGTCTACTTTCAAAAAACGTTAGGGGCGCGATTAAAACTGTTATGAAAACTCTGTTCAAAAAAAGATATGATAGAAGATATCAGATGTCTCCAGTTCCTTTAGGGACTTTATACTGGCTATTATCATTTAAAATGAGATCAGTCAAGAAAACTGTTGGAAAAAATGGGCAGAACTCTTTTGGAAACAAGGATTTTTCTTATGTTTTAAAATCGGACCTTTACAAAGATGCTTTTAGATGCTTTATTTTCTAAAGATGCTTTATTTTCATGTTAAAGCAACTGGTCATTTTACGTGGCTACTAAAAATGTTTCGTTTTTTTTTTCCAGGTAACAAAATACATCTAGCAATACCAGGTTGTGTGGCGTTCAGTGCTTTTGTTTTATGGCACTGTGTATCTGACCTATAATACTTTACTCTTGCCCGTTATGGAGCTCTGTCTAATTACCTGAAGTTACAGGAATTGGGAAGTGATGAACTACTTTGGTAAGAATATGTGTTAAGGTCTACATAAGAAAGAGTATAAAGGGAAAAGTGTCACCCTAGGACCCTACCATGACAAAACAAATCATAATTAGGCTTTTCTGTTTTTAACTTTTTAATTAAATAGTGAACTGTTTTCCAGTTATCACCTGTGTTAATAGAAATAATTTTAGTTTTTTGAGTAGACAGAAAATATCAATTTTGTGCTAGTGTAACAGTGAGTGCTTTTACATGCAAGTACAAAACTGGGATAAGGTGAGTAATCAGACCAAGGTAGAAAATTGCTTTCTTATAAATCTCCGTTTAAATGCACAAGTGTATTTACAGAGTTTTCCTTTGTCAAAAGGCTCCTATGTTATAGAAATGAGCTAAGGAAAAAATTAAAATCATCACTGACCGCAGCAAATCTTAAAACACACGTGAAATCTGTCTCTTGTGCAGTGTGGGATTACTTTTAAAAATAATTATATTACTTACACGTCTAAAATCACCCGGCCTTTGGGGGCTACTTAATTCCGTATTAAAATAATGACTTTTCATTTAGCGAAATGAATGAAAACACAGTTGGCTTATGTCTGTTAAGCATTTGCTTCGATATATGCTCCTGGATCCCGTTCATCATTGGAGGCTGTCTCCAACGGGTTGTAACAAATGAGAGTTTATATAAAGTTAAAATGTTTCGATATCCCAGACTTTTAAAAACATGCGGACCCCGTGCAGAGATTCCCCTGCTACAGTGAGCCCGATTCGAAAGAGTACGCATTTCACAAACGGGACCCTTCTGTACGTAGTTCAGAATACCGACCTCTTACTACGCCAGAGCTGATACACAACCGGCCTGCGCTTTTAAACTATGCCTGAATATTCTCAGAGAAGAGGTTCTGTTTGAATTTTCAGACGCCGAGACAAAAACTACTTGATTGTAAAGCCCATTTCTGTATGAAAAAGCTAATATTGTTTGCTTCAGTCCTATGAATTTGTACATTAATCGTCGTACACGCAGATAGATTGATATAAATGCTGCATCTTATATTATACGCACACATGAGCGCGCTCATGCGCCTACACACGAGTGCGCGCACGCACGCACTTGAGAATAAACTTGGAAATTATTCATAGTAAGGATAAAATATAAGGGTTCATCCATCCGTTTTCTAAAAACATACTTGTTTGGCGCATATAATAATCAAAAATATGCCATACCGTGATCCTGGATGTTTCCGACGAGATTCGGTGTCCTCTTTCAGTACTAATGGCCTGCTGAGTAATGGACCGGTCTGAACACTTATTTATACCTGAAAGAGCTGGCTGTTTTGGAATGTGCTCCTGTGATCTGTAATAACAGATGTTTTCCCCATCATTTTGCTCGGACCTCTGTGTAATGGCCGTTGTCCGGTGTTTAAAAACAACACCTTTGGATGGGTGATGAAAAGTCCAGAATTTGTTTAATAGATTCCATTGTAACCCGTAGATTTGTTTAAACAGATGCACGCATCTCCGTAAGACCTTTTCACCTTTCCCACAGTTTACTCTGGCCGCGAGGTTAAGGGTCATAAACGGCCTGAGGCGTCCTAACAGGTGAAGTGTGAATCGACACCGATCCACCAACACCCATTACCTTAGCTCCAGGCAGCCGGAGGTGGTGTTGGGGGTGCGTTGTGCTTTGGAAAGATCGGTTTTGACAAAGAGTATTTTAAAGTTCCTTTCTCTAGCCCGAGATATCCGATCTGATTAAGGCAATAAAACTTTTAGAAAAAACTAAACGTATTTCTTCATGATGGGAGGAAAAAAATGGATAGAACAAGGGATGGTTTTAGATCAATTTTAATACAAATTATAAATATATTAATTAATATATCATTTAGCATTTAGACGTCTCAAACGTGATTTAAAGGGAGCTGCTGCATCTTATTTAACTGTGTGTGTGTGTATGAGGGTCTTATATCGAGCTATTTATCTCGCGTTTTACACGTTATCATGAAAGCCTTTAAAGAGCCATGAGTCTTGCGAACAAGCTGTGTGCCCACTGCATGGGGATAGTAGCATGGGGGCTTACGCTCAGCTGTTGAAAAGCATGCGCGCGCCTGGACTGAATCAGCGCGGAGCTGTCAGGGGAGGAGGGATAATGGGTTTTGGCATCTGTGTTAAGGCAATCGCGCGCTTCACGGCGTCAGTAGGGTCTGACTCAACCTCGTCAGCGCTCCGAGCATATGGCCTAGCAGCGCTCCAGGGGCATACAGGTTGCAGGTTACAGCTACGTGTCTGTTTGGGGCCGCGGTGAGCTTTGGCACTGGCCAGCTCGCGAGCACGCGCAGGGGCTGCTAAAAGCCAGGCTGCGCAGAGGCTCCCGGACATCTCGTTTCTGTGTGCGATGTTGAAGGCTTTAAACGCAGAGCCTGTCTGTGAGTTGGATGTCGGTTGTTGTTCTGTGAAAGGATTTTCACGGAGATTGGAAAGGCTGGATCTGTAAGTGGGCTTAGATTAAAAAAGTGGCTTACAAATGATAAAGTTTAGATATTTTAAAAATAATTGTTACATAGATACAAGGATTCTTACCTAAAGCAATATTGGCAGTAACGGTGACAAGTTAGACCGGTCCGACCGTAGCATATGTGTGTGTGTGTGTGTGTGTGTGTGTGTGTGTGTGTATGTCCTCTGAAGAAGGGGGCCAGCCAACAAGTGGGACTGTCTGGGTATGGATAGGAACATGCCTGAACTTGTCCAGGGTCCGGCTGCAACATGCCTGAACATGTCTTAGGAAGAGGGGGCTGGGAAGTGGTTGGGTGGTGGTGATGGGTTCAAGGGGTGCGGGGGCCTAGGCAGCCCTTGGGCATGTCTGGACTTGCCCTAGTGAGATGGGGCAGGGCAGGTCGGTCAAGCAGGGGGGCGGGGTGGTGGGGGTTCAAGGAGGGTGGGGGCATCCATCAAATTGTCCTTGACAGTTTCCTGGGGAAAACAGATGGCCGGGCTAAAGGTCAACAAACAACAGGTGGTTGGGGGAGGGACTTCCGGTCTTCAATTAAAAGGGGCGGGGCTTAATGTCATCAATCAAATTCAATTAAATTTTGACAGAAGCCACCTGACAGTATACTACTACTGTTCATCACTTCATCCAACTCACTCCAAAAATCTTCTTTCTCAGCTATCGCACACCAACTTGCGGGGCATATGCACTAACAACATTCATCATCACATCTCCAATTTCCAGCTTCATAATCATTACTCTGTCTGATACTCTTTTCCCAAAACACTCATGACATACTGTTTCCTTTAGAATAACCCTTACCCCATTTATCCTCCCATCCACAACATGATAGAACAATTTGAATCCACCTCCGATCCACCTGGCCTTACTCCCCTTCCATTTAGTCTCTCTACAGACAATATATCAATCTTCCTTCTCTCCATCATATCTGCTAACTCTC
Source organism: Polypterus senegalus (assembly GCF_016835505.1). Lineage (NCBI taxonomy): Eukaryota > Metazoa > Chordata > Cladistia > Polypteriformes > Polypteridae > Polypterus > Polypterus senegalus. The sequence goes on along the minus strand of NC_053164.1, from coordinate 69,680,164 downwards.
TTCCCTTACAAGTCATACTGCAACATTCAAAGTTCCTACCCTCAGTTCCACACTCTTTACCTTTCCCTCTCCTCCTGCTTCCGGACACATCTCCCTCTTCTTCTTCTCCTTTTTGGTCAACAGTAGCTTAATTACCGCCAGCAATCTGTTGGCTAAAAGTACTAGTGGTGATCTTTGTTAAGCAGTGGCTCGACCGATCCTTTATGGAATTTTGTATTGTTGTCCGCATATGGATTTGGCAAAATTTTACACCAGATGCCCTTCCTGATGTAACTCTCCCTATTTATCCGGCTTAGGACCGGTATGAAGAAACACACTGGTTTGTGCATCCCCTGTGGCTGACTTGATTTTGAGAAACATAGTATTTGTAAAACTTCAATTGCTGAAATGTTTTATGTTAGTATCTATATTTTTCCTCTATTAGTATGGTACAGCTTTAGATAAATTTGTGTTTAGATAAAAATATCAATCTAGTCTGCTCTATATAAAGATTTTAAAACTCTAGCAAGAGAAGATATATATCAAGGAAAAATCACAATAGTCATAGGAGTTATTAGATAGAAAAAATAACCGAGTGGCAGATTAATGGGAGATCAGAAACAGGGGTGGTCCCTGTCAGTGGAAGCTTAAACTACTTCTAGAAGTGACAAAACCATTGCAAAGTCTGCCCATCATCTTTTAAAAACCACTAGTTATAGTGCATCCTTTGTCCTTAGCTGTTTCTCTCGGAACTAATTCTGTCTCAACTCTCAACCAGAAACCTCTGTCAAAACCTCTGCCCCTGGACAGAAAAGGTCAAGTTGGGTCTGTTTAAAATGCAATGTTGCTGTTAAAGCCAGAATTATAATGGCGATGTCTATAAGATGCATTGAAAATGCAAGGCATGATTAGTACACTAAAGTGGAGGACATCATTAAATTGTTCCTACAGCTGTTAGGAACATACTGCACAAGAAAAGTGGAAGAAGCTAACTCAGGTATTTCAGCTATTGATATTGTTAATGTCACAATAAAAGATGTTATGAGAATCTATCTGAGACAGAATACATACTAAACCATACTTAATTGTTATGTATATATAAGAATTTAAGACTAAATATAAGGTCTATTTAATGTTAAATATATTTTTATTGAATGTGTGATGTGCCTGCACCTTGATATTAAGGCACGTTACTGCTGGAACTTGTTACACACATAAAATGATGGAAGTTTGATAATTACTACATTTGTGTCTGTCTATATTAATATATTAGTATACTGTTGGTTTAAGTGTAAAACCACAACAGAATTGGAGATGAGAAAAAAAAACCTGCCGCATGATGAATGTTCAAAACAAACTGAGCTTCTCTGCTTTACATTGAGTGAATTTCCATATTTTGTACGAGCTGCGTGGCGTACTGAAGAGCTCACCCTTGGCTTGCGAGAAGAAACACGGATAAAACAGAGAAGTGAGTAAAGAAAATCTTAAGAATTTAAAGCAAGATGTACGGATGCGTAGGGCAAATGGCTGCTTTTGACAGCACTGAGGAGGAATGGGCTACTTACATTGAGAGACTTGGGCAGTACAGCCTCGCAAACGATATCGGGAATGAGAGGAAGGTGGCCGTGCTTTTATGTGTAATGTGTCCGAAAACTTATAATCTGTTGCGCAGTCTAGTAGCAGTGTTGAAACCCGCAGAAAAATCATTTAAAGATATTGTGGATGTATTGCAAGCACATTTGAACCCTAAGCCGATGATTATTGCCGAGCAGTTTCGCTTTTATAAACGAGGACCAGCAGAAACACGAGTCAATTGTGGACTATGTTGCTGAGCTAAGGCGGCTTGCAGAGCATTGTCGTTTTGGTGAGGGTTTGACCGGCTGCTAAGAGATCGACTGCGCGGGCTTCTAGACAACGTGCGTGCAGAAATGGCTCCTCACAGAAAGAGATTTAACATTACAGCGCACAGGAAATAGCGATTTCAATGGAAACGGTGGCAAAAGACACCGTAGAATTTCAGAGAAAAGTGACTCCACAGTGCGGCCTCAATAAGGTTGTAGCAAAGCACGCTGAGAAAATGTCATCCTGTTTTAGATGTGGAAAAAAATCGCACGTTCCAACTGAATGTTGGTTTAAAGATAGAGTGCAGACAATGTAATAAAAAATGGCACATCCAGATAATGTGCAAAATCAACGAAAATAAAGGGAAACCACATAAAATGGTTAATTAAAGCAAAAAGGTGCATGAAATTGATGAAACCAACTCCAGTGACTCTGAAACTGAACATTTGTTTTGTCTAGAGCTCCATTCTATTAAACACACTGACCGCAGAATAATATGGGTGCACCCAAAGTGGACGACACCGGATCAGCCCTGTCAGTTATTTCAGAAAAAGATTATAAAGAAAAATTTCCAAATGTGAAACTGAAAGACACTTCAGTAATACTAAAAACATACACAGGTGAAAAGATTGCTCCCATTGGTAAGCTTAAGGTGACAGTTGTGTATGAAAGACAGAAACATCTGCTGGATGCTGCCAGGAGGAGGTGTTCCCTTATTTGGATGTGAATGGCTAAAAAGTATCCAGCTTAACTGGCAGTCCATAAAAGGAATGCAGGTGACCTCAGGACTGAGCACATGTCATAAGCAAGAAAAGCTGAATTCATTATTGGTTTACTATGCACAGGTGTTCCAAGAGGGAATTGGGACTCTCAAACATATCAAGGCACACATTACAGTGGAAGAGGATGCTTAGCCAAAGTTCCATAAGGCTCACCCTATACCATATGCTATTCGCCGTAAGGCTGAGGCAGAGCTTAAGCGTTTAGAAGGACAGGGTGTCCTCTCCAAAGTCAATTGGTCTGAGTGGGCAACGCCCATCGTGCCTGTGATCAAGAAAAATGGTGCTGTATGCATCTGTGATGACTTTAAAGTCACAATAAATCCTGTACTACATGTCGACCAATATCCTTTACCACGCATAGAGGATATCTTTGCCTCACTTGCTGGTGGTGAGTACTTTTTAAAGATAGATTTGTCCCAAGCATATTTACAGATGGAATTAGAGGAGTCATCTAAAAAGTACTTCACTATTAATACTCAGAAGGGACTCTTCCGTTATAACAGACTGGTTTTTGGAGTTTTGTCTGCTCCTGCCATGTGGCACAGAACAATGGATCAGGTGCTACAGGCATATCCCTGGTACTCAGTGTTACTTAGATGACATAATTGTGACTGGTACGGATAATTGTGCACATCTGACAAATCTTGAAGCAGTCCTTACTAGGCTGTCAGAATTTGGACTGAGAGCAAATAAAAGTAAATGCCAATTCTTTAGAGACTCCTTAGAATACTGTGGACATATTATTGATAAGAATGGCCTCCATAAATCCCCAGACAAGACTGATGCTGCCTTGAAGGCACCTCAGCCTGAAAATATGACCCAGTTACGTTCTTTCCTGGGCCTTGTAAATTACTACCATCGATTTTTGCCAAATCTTTCAACAACTGCATCCACTAAACTGTTTGCTACAGCAAGGAAGTAAATGGGAATGGTCACAAGATTGTGAACAAACGTTTAATACTGCCAAACAACTGATTACATCTAATGAAGTGCTGACACATTTTAATCCAAAGTTGCCATTGTGCCTGGCTTGCGATGCATCACCGCACGGCATTGGTGCTGTTCTTTCTCACAAGATGCTTGATGGCACAGAGCGACCAATCGCTTTTGCATTAAGGTCTCTAAGTCCTGCTGAAAAGAATTATGCACAGATAGACAGGGAAGGTCTAAGCCTAGTGTGGGCGGTGAAGAAGTTTAATCAATACCTATATGGTAAACATTTCACATTAGTTACTGATCATCAGCCCTTAGTTGCTATTTTCAGCCCTCATAAGTGTTTCCTGACCATGGCTGCCGCGCGCTACAACGATAGTCTTTGTTTGGCGCCATGACTACTAAATTGAATTCAGAGGCACAAAACAACATGCAAATGCAGGTGGACTTTCCGTCTACCTTGTGAGTTTAAGGGAACTCAAAACCTTTCCGATCCAGCTGAAATTTTCCATCTAACACAACTGGAGCCCTTACCCATTGCAAATGCTCAAATTCAGAAAGAGACAAGTCGAGATCCCACTATGGCCAAATTATTTGACTTGATAATAAAAGGTTGGCCTTTTAGAAGTGATGCTGATCTCCATGAGTGCTCAAATCGACATGAACAGTTATCAGTGTGTCAAGGATGCATTATGTGGGGCACAAGAGTGATTGTACCACCCAAACGTCATACAAAAATACTTGAGGCACTTCATGAGGGTCATTTAGGTGTTGTAAAGATGAAAAGCTTAGCCCGAAGCTACATATGGTGGCCTGGAATTGACCTTCAAATAGAGAATCCGGCCAAGTCATGCACAGGATGCCAAAAGACTCAGCGACAGCCCCAAAGCGCTCCCCTTCATACCTGGGAATGGCCAAGCTCTGTCTGGTAATGAATTCACATTGACTATGCAGGACCTTTCCATGATTGAATGTTTCTGGATGTGGTTGATGCACATTCAAAAAGGCCTGAAATTTTTGCAGTGAAAAAGGCAACATCATCTAAAACAGTAGATATACTGCACACCTTATTTGCTGGGATTTGCTCCAGCAGACCTCCGTGACCCTGTGTTCGGATTCAACAGGTTGGAAAATGGATGGATGGATGGACTTCCAGAACAACTAGTCAGTGACAATGGAACTCAGTTTACATCTGCTGAGTTCCAGGCATTTGTAAAAAAGAATGGCATTAAGCACATCACCTCTGTTCCTTACCATCCTGCAACAAATGGTCTAGCTCAGGAGTTCCCAAACTTTTTTTGGCCACAGACCCCTTTACCAAAAACTTTTAAAACCATCGACCCCCTAGTCACATGCAAGGTTTTTCATGTCCACACTTGCTTTGATAAGTTCGATAAGACAATGCACAGACATGTTTGTGCTACATGTATTTTCATGCATTCTTACATGTGACTCTTTTAATGACACATTTTACCTTTTCATTCATAAGTTCGGTATGTAATGTGTTTTATCAAAAAAGTGTTTTTTGAATTATTTTACTTCTTAATTAGGTACCTATTGGTGTCATAGATATTTTGAAGTAACAAACAAATAGCAGTAGTAAGGAGGTCTATTTTTGCTGTCGTCGACCCCCAAATTTTTTTATTGAAACTATTGACCCCTAAAAAGTTAAAATCGACCCCAGGGGGTCATTATCGACCACTTTGGGAAGTCTTGGTCTAGATGAACATTTTATTCAGTCCTTCAAACTGTCTATGAAAGCCATGGAAAAGGAAAAAGAGTCGCTACATACGAAAATTGCAAGCTTCCTTCTAGCCTATCGAAACACAGCTCACTCAACCACAGGTCAGACTCCAGCCATGCTTTTCCTGGGAAGAAGCTTGAGATCATCGCTTAGATCTGCTGAAACCTGATTTGCATAAACATGTGCAAAAGAAGCAGTGCTTCCAAGACCAAAAACAACACAAGCTTAGAATTTTTGAGGTTGGACATAAAGTGCTTGCTAGAGACTTCCGACACTGAAATCAGAAATGGCAACCTGGTAAGATTGTGTCAAAGACTGGTCCACTGACATACACAGTGCAGGTGGGGCATGATACAGTCTGGCGCAGACATATCGACCAGCTTCTAGATGCGCAAGCTCAGGAAGACACATCACAGGACAAGGCTGATGAGCTGATTATTCCTCAGGACTCAAATGAGTTTACCTTCTTGACACCTGATTCATCCCTTGCTGCTGGTGAATCTCAGCCTCAAGAATCTGCTGACTCAACCTCATCTCAAATGTCTGCTCCATCTACACAAGAAAGATGCTATCCTGAGAGGATTCGTAAACCTCCTGAAAGGTTGAACTTGTAGTTGGTATTAATGTACAAAGTACTTAAGAGTCTGTTAGCTTTGGTAAACTGGATTTCACCGTATATAAATGGTGCACTTTTATATAGTATCCATGCCAAGTGTTTTGTAGATATTATAAATTAAAAAAAAAAAATACTGTTACACATCCAGCAGGGTGGGAGGAAATGTTATGTATATATAAGAATTTAAGACTAAATATAAGGTCTATTTAATGTTAAATATACAGTATTTGCATTGAATGTGTGATGTGCTTGCACCTTGGTATTAAGGCGCACAAATCCTGCTGGAACTTGTTACACACATAAAATGATGGAAGTTTGATAATTGCTGCATTTGTGTCTGTCTTTATTAATATATTAGTATACTGTTGGTTTAAGTGTAAAAACACAACATAAATAAAGTTTAATTGAATGTATTTAAAAAAAGTTTAAAAGACAGATTTAAAGACTGACTTTAGATCATGTTCATGTGCAACAAAAAGAACAAAGACCTGAGAAGTAATATACTACAGGCATTCCAAAACTAGAATACGCATATTTAAGGCTAATACTCTCTCTAAATTCTACATTCTCGCAGCTAAGGCTGTCCACAGTAAAGGGGATCATGGAATAATAATATATGAAGGTCAAAACAAAAATAAAATACATTAATCAAAATATATGTAAAACATACTTTGAAGTTTTGATTATATTTTCTTTATTTTTCATTGTTAAAGAACAGCAAGACAAAAATGATCAATTTAAACACTAGTAATTAAGAGAAATACAAATGCAGTATTATATGACTTGTATTACAGAATAAAAGAATATCACAACACATATTTGGATTTATTCTTATAAAACATATGCTTTGCTCAAGGAATAGTAACATAACTGAAATAAAACAAAATTTTATGTACCATATTTACAGAATTCTGATAATCAAGGTGAAAGATCTTTAAAATCTTTGCATCGGAAATAATAAGTCATATGAGATGGAATTTTTCAATGGAATCTGAAAGAAAACAAAATAAAACAGAAAATATATAAAGATTTATAAACATGATTCATTATGGAATATATTCAAGTATTCCTTCATTTTCTAAATCGTCATATCCAGTTTAGGACTGCAGGAAGCCAGAGCCCATTAAACGATATAGAGTCCACATTAAAGTTGTATAAACCATAATAGAAATTTCTGCTTTTGATTATGAAAAGCCTGAAATCAAGATAAATCATTGCACATTAAATTAATACCTTGTGACCAAAGTATGCAAGTGAAGAAACAACTGTATGTTTTTACAAGAATAATAATTAAAAAAAAAAAAAAAACTTTTAAAAGTTTACCTGTAATAGGTATAGAAATCCTTTAAAATGCAGGGTTATAATTAATCACAATGCAAATGATTTAGAAAAAAGAATTGTATTCACCTAGCATTAACTGAAGTAATTCCTATTAAATAAAATTTTATTTCATTGAAGGCTTGTGATGTCCTGTGCCTCTGCAATCATGAACCAAGATAGACCAAGGCAAGTGGTCTTTTTTTCTGTTTCCTCTCCCATTCACATCAAGACATCAAGAATCCTAAGTACGTAGCACGCCGCATCTCAGCTGGTTCAGTCCCTGAGCTGACACCTTAGTTAGTCTCCACAGCTCACCCCAGCACCTTGCCATTAACTACAGATGCCACCTCACCTTGGATCCTTACTTTATCAATTAGCTCATATGGCCTCCCTCTATCTCATTTGCTCTTGTTTCAATTAATCTAACAACCAATTTCGTCCAAAATGATTCAAGTAGACATTTGAATGTGTGCTGCATTTAAATATTGAATAATTTTATACTGTATATAGTATTTGAGAATATCAAGATAAGAAAAAACAGAACTAAAATAATCCCAACAATAAGACAAATAATACAACATTGTTATCGATAAAATATTTAAGTCAAAATGCCGAAAAGTAAAAAAAAAATGAAATTTTGATTAATAATGGATTTAACATAACTTTGTCAGCAGTACAACTTGAAATAAGGCAAATTATTAGGTTGGTAGTCCAACTTCTCCAGGATGGCACATCAATATTTGCCATTGCCAGAAGGTTTGCTGTGTCTCCCGGCATAGTCTCAAGGGCATGGAGGAGATTCCAGGAGACAGGCAGTTACTCTAGGAGAGCTGGACAGGGCCGTAGAAGGTCCTTAACCCATCAGCAGGACCGGTATCTGCTCCTTTGGGTAAAGAGGATGAGCACTGCCAGAGCTCTATAAAATGACCTCCAGCAGGCCACTGGTGTGATTGTCTCAAACCAAACTATCAGAAACACACTTCATGAGGGTAGCCTGAGAGCCCAACATCCTCTATTGGGCCCTGTGTTCACTGCCTGGCAACTGTGGAGCTCGATTGGCTTTTGCCACAGAATATCAAAATTGGCAGGTCCACCGCTGGCACCCTGTGCTTTTCACAGATGAGAGCAGGTTCACCATGAACACATGTAACAGACATGAAAGGGGCAGGAGAAGCAGTGGAGAACGCTATGCTGCCTGTAACATTGTTCAACATGACCAGTTTGGTGGTGGGTCAGTGATGGTCTGGGGAGGCATATCCATGGAGGAACACACAGACCTGTACAGGCTAGACAATGGCACCTTGACTGCCATTAAGTATCAGTATGAAATCCTTGTACCTATTGTCAGACCCTATGCTGGTGCAGTGGGTCCTGGGTTCCTCTTGGTGCGTGACAATACCCAGCCTCATGTGACAAGAGAATGCAGACAGTTCCTGGAGGATGAAGGAATTGATACCATTGACTGGCCTTCATGCTCACCTGACCTAAATCCAATAGAACACCTCTGGGACATTATGTTTCCGTCCATCTGATGCCACCAGGTTGCACCTCAGACAGTCCAGGAGCTCAGTGATACCCTGGTTCAGATCTGGGAGGAGATCCTCCAGGACACCATCCGCCTTCCCATTAGGAGCATGCCCTATGTTGCCAGGCATGTATGCAAGCATGTGGGGCCATAGAAACTACTGAGTACAATTCTGAGTTGCTGCAAAGACATTTCGCAAAATGGACTAGCCTGCGGATCATTTTTCACTTTGATTTTTGGGGTGTCTTTGAATTCAGCCCTCTGTAGGTTGATAATATTCATTTCCATTAAGCGATGTGGCATCCTTTCGTCCCAAACACATTAGCCAGTCCATATCAATATAGATACTAGCATGATATTTTTTCCAATTGAGATCTTATGTGTTTTCAAAGTGTTCCTTTAATTTTTAGCAGTATATATCTTCATGTGTTTAAAATAATTCTCTAATTATCCTTTTTTATTGTTTTAAGAGGATTTTCATCTCACTGTTTGTCTAGAGCTGTGTATCAATGGAAAGCTGCAGGTAGATTATGAAAAGAATTGTACACCCTTGTGAGACCATCACTTTATCAGCACTTTTACTTTTAATACTTTTGCATTAATCACTTCTGTGGAGTGTCTTGTGGTCATAAGCACATGCAAGATTGTTTTAATAAAAGCAAAACTGTCCTCCTCCTCCTCTTGTTGACTGTGTTCATCCCCTAACGAATTGAAGTATATTAGGTAAAAGGATTTGCATGCTCACACAATCAAGTTACTGAACGTTTTATTTATCTATTTATCTTTTGTGAAATGAACCTTTGCTTTTCACGTGAACATTACTTGTTTCAAGTTTTTGTGGATTTGCAACGAGACCTGACATGATTTATCTTGACTTCTGCTTTTATATTAAAAGAACCTTAATTTTCAATAAGGATAGTGTTGTGATGTAGGATTTTGCATATAACTTGATAAATGTTTTGTATGTCTTTATTTATAATTTAGGCAAACCAAGTGGTGAGAGGTATTCATGTTTGCCTTCCCCATCCCCTTTTACGACTGTCTCTTTGTAATTTTATGACAGGATTTGGGGGGATGTGTCTTAAACCAGTTTGATCTCCCACACAAAGCCAGGTTAGCTTAACATATGGTCTTGGGGGGGTTGAGGTGTTAAATGTACTATTTCTCCATTGCTCTGAGATATGGCTGTTTGGAATTGGCTAGTCTCAGAGGCCTTTAAGTACCATGATGTCCTATTGGTTCTAGGAATTGGAGAGAACATCTATAAATGTACTTGCTCAACCACATTTTCTCTCTCTGACTGACCCACATATGATGATGAAGACAACACATTGAAGAGCACAGCTCAGCAGCCATATTGAACAGACATGTGGCTGAAAGCTGAGCACCAACGATGCCTTAACTAGAGACATTTTAAGTAACTGCAAGTCTGTGTGCCACCTGAATTACACATCACCATTTTATCAGGTTGTATGGTTGCCAATATTCAAATGTACTTTGCATTTTGTTATTATTTATGAATATTATCAGTAATACATTATTTTATGTGTAACTTAACTCCTGCTTGTCTTTTACTACATCTAATTGCCTGAGGTTATAGATATAGAAGGGAAGGTGGGGATAAGTTATATACAGTGGTAAGTCTGTGAGATTAGGCATTCTAAGGCTACATATTAATAATACAATAGGGAAAGTAGAGCAATATATATTACTCTACCAAGATAAAACAATTGGCGTAGTCGGCAGGATTTTGGGGTAACCCTGTTTGCAAATACTGTTTTGATGTATGTGTTTGTTTATGTATGTGAATTTTAGGGCACCCAGTGTACAAATGCGGTGGAAGTAAAACATTGTTTGGTTGCTGAATGGAATATAACCAACAAAGTGTAGAGACTTCATGTGTGTCACAAGGACACCCGCATGTTTGTTAGTACTGGTGGTAGTGAGTCCCTAATTAAAGTGCTAGGGAGTGGTGAAAGATGCATGCGTCATTCATACGGCATTTAAGTGGTTAAAGTGCTAGGGAGTGATGGGACATGCATTCGTCATTCATACGGTACTTATTCGTTTAGAATCTTTGTGTATGTATGTGTATGTTTGCTTACAGGGGCAAAAGTAGGCCAACCCATAACGAATTTGGCAAATTGTATTAGAGAAAATTGTAGACTTAGAAATGCCTAAGTTCATTTTAAAGTCAGCCATCTTCCAGTGGAGTGGCAGAGGAAGCAGGCTAAAGCTAGGAAACCTGTAGTTCAGGTAGAGAAAGCAGAAGCTGAGCTGAGTGTGCCACAAAATGGAAGGGGGCTGGAAGGATTAAAAGCAAGAAAACAGAGATCAGGTTTAAAGAAGACAGCTGCTGTTATAAGAGGTTTACTAGCTTGTATTATTGGTAATAAGGAAGATCATGATAAGGAAGAAAATAGCAAAGTGAATGAAAGTGAAAGTTGTGGAATGTTGAGTGAGAGTTTTGAAAGATGTAACAGTTGGTGTGATAATTGTGAAGTGTTAGCATGTAGAACATCCGCTGCTAAAGTAGAAAGCAGTGAAAGAAGTGGAAACAAAGAGAGAAAACCACCCATGGTGAAAGTTAGGGCAACAGTAACCAGATCGGACTGGAACCCTAAAACATGGGTGGGTGACTTACATGAGACAGATGAGTGCTCAGATAAAGAGTGGGAATGTGAGTGTGAGGAAAAGGAGAGAGATGAAAGGAAAGGAAAACAGCAAGGGTGTTTTCTTCCTTTCTTCTCCACTGCACCACAATCTCCAAGTAATTCTGAGGTCTGTCCAGTATTTAAAGAGCATGCTACACTGATAGATATTTCACCACTGTTAGGAAAGGTAACCAGTGCTGCATTGAAATTTGATTTAGGACAAAGAGATCAGATAGAAGGCAGAGGAGCTGGTGAGTGTGAATGGCAATTGTTGACTAGAGGGCATGAACTGGATATTGGCATATTGATACTGAGTAAAGAAAGTGTGGAATTAAAACAAAGAACAATGGAAATGAAAGGAATTCAAGTGCTTGTGTGTGAAAGGTCTGAATGTGCTAGTGCAAGAATGGCTGAGTTGGAAAGAAAGTGCACCAGTTTAGGAGTTGGTTTGAATGAAACGGGACAAGCCAAAGAACAAAGGATGGGGAATGGTGCAGCAGGAAGTTTTACAAGCTCAGCAGGAAGCCAGGAATGCACAGGGGTGTGAGGTCCTAACAGCTGTGCTGGGGCCAGCAGTAATTAAAAAGCACACACACTTAGGTTCAGTGATTCGAAACCTGACTGACCAGTTGTTCAAAAAGACAGCCTATGAATCTCCATGCAATAAAATGGAGAAAAGTGAGCTGGTCTTTAGTAAAGAACACAGGTCAGTTTTAGCAGAAATGCTGGATTTAGAACTTGGGTTTGGAGAGGCTTCAGCCCACACTTTCAGGTAGCAGTTACCATACAATAAAAAGGACACACAGGCAATGAAAAAATAGAAGGGTAGCAGGGAAGACAGGAAAGGAAAATAGTTATTTCTGTTTCAATTTTCTGGCCTTTGCAATAGTGCTACTTCTATTGTAAGGTTTTATGGACTTTGGTTTGGTGCAGGTAATAAATAGTGAAGGCAATTAGCAGAGTAAAATCCATGCAGGAGATGGTTACCATTGGCACATTGGAGTGGCTGGCACTAGTGCCAAGCTGTTCCAATGAATGCCTGGAAGCAAAGTTTGAGTTTTGGCACCAGGTCGACAGCCAAGAAAATGAGATGGACAGAAACTGCTTTGTCACCTTCCATTTTGCAGACCTGCCTACATAGCAGAATGAAAAAAGACAACATGCAAAGACCAAAGACAAAGACATGAAGAAGAACTGAAGAGACAGCAAGAAAAGACACTTACTGGGGTTTAAGTGAGTAACAAGTCCACAAGTCATGCAATAATAGGACTAGTCACAATAGCTATAGTTTAAAAGGAAAGGTTTGTTCATTACTGCAGCAAATTTATATTCCAAGGGGTGGAAACTGAACAAACCAGTTAGGAATGCCAAAATAAGGGGATTATTTTGGGCTCATAAAGTATACATTCTGGGTATTAATTAATTAAGTGGGATAATTAATATAATTAATAATATTAAGGAAAATGTATACTAAGAAAATTGGTGAACTTTTCAGGAAAGCAGGTGCAGCTGGTACATTTGCAAGACATATGGGCTCCGATGTTTAGGTATAGTCTAATTGGGAAAATATGGAAGCCCTGCTGAGATTGTCGGCTGTGGTACAGGCACAGGACCAGTGGGCCAATTCTAACCTGAGGTGTTTAGCACAATGAGTATGCATATGGTGAGCAAACAACTCTAGGGGTGGCCTACGGGGGGAATGATGAGAGTTGCAAAGCTTTGATGTCTCATGGTGGTGATGCCAGCCTATACTGGTAAAGGCTGATGGCAGTCAAGAGTTGCACCATGGGTAGGAAAGCACAAGAGGCAACTAAGTCAACCCCAAATGTGTGCAGAGGGGCCACAATGTTGGTTTGTGAACAGTTTATGCAGTGGCACATGGCCTGTCACTTGGGCAGAAGTGGTTGTACTGGCACCTGTGGCATGTTACCTTTCAAATTTTGATGTTAATTGTACAGTTGCATATGCTTAGATAGTTTGGGACAGGGGTCTAATTAGCAGTTAGACACAAAACAGATTAAAAATTCACACAATAGACTAAATTGTAGTGGGCTAGTTTAGTGGAAGGTGTGGACTTGTCTCATTTTGAACCACCAGATCTGATGACATATGAGACTGCAGAAAGAGTTGACGCAAGCTGGAGCAGATACAAGTCATCAGGAGCGCTTCCAAGTTCTTCAGATTGTCTTTGAAATAAAGAAGATATGTAATGGACAAATGGTCACGGACAACTTTTAACACTGGGAGAGCAAATACTGCAAATCAATGCACAAGTTATGCATCAGACTCTTGAAACAATTTAAAGACATTGTGTATAAAGACACTGTACAAAACATTCATCGGGGTGGAGTGTTGTGATGTAGGATTTTGCATATAACTTGATAAATGTTTTGTATGTCTTTATTTATAATTTAGGCAAACCAAGTGGTGAGAGGTATTCATGTTTGCCTTCCCCCATCCCCCTTTTTACGACTGTCTCTTTGTAATTTTATGACAGGATTTGGGGGGATGTGTCTTAAACCAGTTTGATCTCCCACACAAAGCCAGGTTAGCTTAACATATGGTCTTGGGGGGGTTGAGGTGTTAAATGTACTATTTCTCCCATTGGTCTGAGATATGGCTGTTTGGAATTGGCTTGTCTCAGAGGCCTTTAAGTACCATGATGTCCTATTGGTTCTAGGAATTGGAGAGAACATCTATAAATGTACTTGCTCAACCACATTTTCTCTCTGACTGACCCACATATGATGATGAAGACAACACATTGAAGAGCACAGCTCAGCAGCCATATTGAACAGACATGTGGCTGAAAGCTGAGCACCAACGATGCCTTAACTAGAGACATTTTAAGTAACTGCAAGTCTGTGTGCCACCTGAATTACACATCACCATTTTATCAGGTTGTATGGTTGCCAATATTCAAATGTACTTTGCATTTTGTTATTATTTATGAATATTATCAGTAATACATTATTTTATGTGTAACTTAACTCCTGCTTGTCTTTTTACTATATCTAATTGCCTGAGGTTATAGATATAGAAGGGAAGGTGGGGATAAGTTATATACAGTGGTAAGTCTGTGAGATTAGGCATTCTAAGGCTACATATTAATAATACAATAGGGAAAGTAGAGCAATATATATTACTCTACCAAGATAAAACAGATAGTTAGATTTTTTAATATTTATTGAACATCACCCTAAAAGCATCCTTAATAGCACGATAATAGCACTTAAATATATATGCTAGATTCACACAAACATTTAAACTAAACAGAGTATAAGTAAATTATTATATATTATATGTTGATTTCAGGGCGGCACGGTGGTGCAGTGGGTAGTGCTGCTGCCTCGCAGGTAGGAGACCTGGGTTCGCTTCCCGGGCCCTCCCTGCACATAGTTTGCTTGCTCTCCCTGTGATTGCGCAGGTTTCCTCCCACAGTCCAAAGACATGCAGGTTAGGTGCATTGGCGATCCTAAATGGTGCTTGGGGTGTGTGTGCCCCTGCCTTGCACCCTGTGTTGGCTGGGATTGGCTCCAGCAGACCCCTGTGACCTTGTAGTTAGGATATAGCAGGTTGGATAATGGATGGATGGATGTTGATTTCAGTAAAAATTGCATTTTTTTCTAAACATACCATCATCAGTGGCTTCCCTTCTCAAGCAATGTTAATTCTTCTCAGAAAAGTGGTATGCAAGTCAGAATGCAATTATGGATTGTATTCATCCATTAATCCATTTTCTAACCCGCTTATCCAGATTGATTTGAACAAAACTGGACATGATCAATGATTCTGGATTAGTGGGACAGTCCGTTGCCGTGTAGATTCACACAGACTCTCATATTCATAATCACTCACTGCAATACAATGTATACTTGCACAGTTAACCTAACACACACGCTTTGGGTTAAAAAATTGATTATATGGAGAATAAACCACTCTGACATGTCTAAGAGCATACACACTTCATACAGGTGGTGCGTGGCCCATGAATCAAGTTCAGAAAGGTGAACCTTTGAGCAAATACTGCTAACTCATGTCCGTCTGTGCCACTGTGTCACCTATTATGGAGTGCACTACCTGCTAAATTTTAAAATTCATTTTAAGTTGCACCCTTTAGGTGCTACAATGCCTGGAAATATGGTCCTAGCAAATGTAAACAATGTAAAATATTTTAGCCTTGAAAAAGTTTTACAAAGTAACCTTGACCAGTGTTAAACAGAGTGCAAAAGATGGGTCTGATATTTTTTTCCAGTCTTATCCAGCCTCTCTAATATCCTCAGTGTTGCAAGCACAGTCAAGAGAATGTTGGAAAAATGCAGGAATGTCGTCAGAGTGAAACAAACTCTGAGGTGACAAAATCAGCCCCTATGGTAATAGTGGATAAGAAAGTGCACAAGAGAAAAAAATGAGATAAACTAATTTTCATATGTTGAATTAATTCACACACTAAATGGGTTTGCTGACATTTAAAATATATATTTTTTTATTTACACATTTATTCTTAGCTCAGACATACACCTACATATATAATGTATATGTCATGTCATTTTTCTAACCTGCTTAATCCAGACCAGGGTTATGGCAGGCAGCTGGAGCCTATCCCAGTTAGCATAAGGCACAAGACAGGAACAAACCCTGGATAGGGTGCCAGTCCACTGCAGGGCTAATATGTATGTTGTAAGAAGCAGAGCATAATTATAATATTATAGCAATAATGGAAACCTGGCTAAATAACAAATATGGGGATGAGTGTAATATAGAGGGATACACATTTTTTAGGAAGGATAGACAGAACAGAAAAGCAGGTGGGGTTGCTGTTTATGCCAAACAGAATTTAAATGTAAGTCCTCTTCAGTTGGATGATGAGCCCCATCTTAGTGAGGACATGTGGCTTCGCCTGGAAAATATTAGGGAAAGAGGTCTTATTTTAGGAGTGTGTTATAGACCACCCAATTCAGACAGTAATTTCAACACACATCTTTTTAGTAATATCAAAAAGGCAAGTTTACAGGGAGATATTATAGTCATGGGGGACTTTAATTATCCAAATATTAACTGGGATAACTTTGCAGATGGAGGAGCACAGGAGCAGGAGTTTTAGAAGTAATCAGTGACTGTTTTTAATTTAGCATGTTGGAGCACCAACACGGGGTGAAGCCTGTCTGGATTTAGTATTTTGTAATAATCAGGATAGAATTGAGGGTGTAGAGGTGATTGAACCACTAGGGTCAAGTGACCATAATGTAATACAATTCTCAGTATTTTGTAAGAGTGCAGATGCAAAGACTAAAATTGTTAAGTTGAACTTTGGTAGGGCTAATTTTGAGCAGATGCGACAAAGTCTAAGGTGGATAGACTGGGATAAGCTTTTAAATGTGGAGACAGTTGAGGAGCAGTGGAACAGGTTTAAAATGTGTTACATGTAACACAGAACAGATACATACCTAAAATTGGAATTAATAGGAAATTAAAAAACTCCACAGTGGATTAATAAAAATTTAAAAAAGAAGTTGCAAAGGAAAAAACTGCTTAATAAGGCATATAAGGCTAATGACTGCAAAGTGAATCGTAGAGTGTATGAGAACATAAGGGGAACCATTAAGAAGGATATCGGGGAGGCTAAAAGACAGTTGGAGAGGAATATAGCAGATCATGCGAAAGAAGACCGTAAGGGATTCTTTCAGTATTTTAGTAGCAAAAGAACAGTCAAGGAGGAGGTCAAGTGCATCAGGAATAGTAAAGGGGAATTAAAAGATACAGACAATGAAATACTGGATGCCCTAAACTTACATTTTTCTAAAGTGTTTACAAGTGAGCAAGTGGATAACCTCCCAGAAGTAACGGGGACTACCAAGGAGGTACAGAGGAATCTGGAAATTGTAGAGGGAGAAGTACTGCTCAGATTAAATAGGCTGAAATCAAACAAATCACCAGGACCAGATAATATTTACCCTCGAGTTCTTAAGGAGGCTAGAGAGTACATATGTAAGAGCCATTTCCTAGTTACATAAGATTCATAAATGATTTACTAAGTGATCTATGGGAGGTTCCTATAACCCCCATCAGTTGAATAGAATTGGTATATTCTAGCTAACTCTATCTAAACATCATTCTCAGTTATTGATCAGCCTTGCCATGTGTAAGGTGTAAAGGGCACATGGTTTTAAACCATGCTCTTCCTGCCTAACGAGCCTTGCGTACCTTGTGTGTGTGTTTGTGTGTCAAGAAACATGTAAGACAAAGCACTTAATTAAAAATGCTTCGCCGTATGCTTAAAGCATACAGAAGAAGTAAAAAGAGGAGGAATAGAAATAACTACATTTTTACAAGAAAAGCTAAGTTTAGAGAAGATATATTTTTCCTTTTTTTTTGCTTTTTATTCTACGTGTGTAACAACTTTTTTCTTTATTCTTGGGTGGACTATTTGCTTTGAATTTTCACTAAATATTTTAAAATTAACTTTTGGACTGAGAGATTTCTTTCGGCACGCATTTTACCCGTGCTTGAACTTGCCTTACACTCCGGCGGCTTTATTAAAGTTTAAAACCTGTCTAAGGTTGAAAGCTTGAAAACTGCCTTTGATTAAAAGAAAGAAACCTGTGTGTTTTAAGCCTGACATCAGATTGCGATAGAAGAAAACAACGACAACTTGAAAAGACTCGACAGGTACCTTTGTCTTTGATCGGAATTGGACATTTGAGAGAATTGCTAGCGCTCCTCGTGAGACTGTATAAATTATAAAGGATCTTAAAGACCTTAAAAGGGAACCTGTCCTAGTGCAAGTCATGGCATCTGAATCTGGAAGCCAGAGGAAATTTCAAACTCCGAACGAAAGTGTGAGTGGCGTGAGTAGAAGCTGCAATGATTATGACGTTACAAAGGAGGTTCTCCTTGCATGGAGTTTGCATGTTCTCCCCATGTCTGCGTGGGTTTCCTCCCACAGTCCAAAGACATGCAGGTTAGGTGCACTTGCGATCCTAAATTGTCCCTAGTGTGTGCTTGGTGTGTGTGTGCCCTGCGGTGGGCTGGCACCCTGCCTGGGGTTTGTTTCCTGCCTTGCGCCCTGTATTGGCTCCAGCAGACCCCTGTGACCCTGTAGTTAGAATATAGTGGGATGGATGGATGAATTTAACTGTGAAAATATAGAATCAGTTATCAGGAATGAGTTCTTCAACTTAAGAATGGAATATAAAAGGTTAAGCAATGAACTTTTATCCACTCAGAACAACGAAGATACACGGAAAATGATACAAAAAAGTATTGATGCTAAAACAAGTTCAATGTCTACTTCAGTTAATGGTAACTCCAAATGGGACTCTCCCAAGTTTTCTTCGATCATAGTACTTAAATCATGTAATACGCCAGCATCAGTCTTACATCATGACACTTTCTAATGGAGAAGCTACAGAAATTGTGTTGCGATGCTCAAAGCTATTGCTCAGTACTCCTCGCTCTTAATGTAATACATCAGTGTGTCACACACATGTGCATGGAACAGCTGAAGAGCCTAAACACTAGTAATTCTACGCCAGGCCAGGGGGCGACGGAGTGTACTGACTATCTTTCTTAGTCCCTTGCAGACCTTTCCCGGCAAATCGTGCCTGTTGCCGGCCCCAAGGATGACGTCACTTCCGGGCACGAGGACGCCACTCTCCGTTGCTGCAACGACGATGTCATTTCCTTTATGGGCTGTTAAAACTGCTATCTCGTCTCCATACAGGCAATTCTGTTCTGGACTCTGACGTAAGCACATCATGCTACCAAAACCAAAGCAACTTTCGCAGCTGAGAAAATAATATACAGGTGGCTGCCCCAACTCTTTATGATGTCTCCAACTCATTCTTATCACAAGTGTAACACATAAGGTACCATCACTTCCATATATCCACTTCAAGTACTTTGCATATACATTTGTGTCTGCAGAATTTAAAAGGGAATCATATATAACTGACAAAAACATTAAAAGGAATATTGTACGTGAATGAACAGCATAAACAAAAATTGTAAATATCTAATAATGGTAATAATATATACTCAGATTTCACATTATTCTTATTGTATACCCATTTCAGGTCAAAAGAATACACTTTCCTGTAAAACTCTGTTTTGCAACCATCATCAACAAAAGTCACTAGGAAAAGCAGGAATTGATCTAATGCAGGAATGTTTTATTCATGGACTATAGCAGCCATATAGCACGTTCAAGAGTAAGCAGCTCCAGTGACTTAATAATATTAATTACTGTTTGACTGATGCCTTTATCCAAGGTGATTTACAACATTTAAGATGTAATTGGTTGAATTTATTTTGTTTTTCCAATTGGCGCACAGGCCGGTGCAGTGACTTACTCATGGTCAGATAGTGTCATTGGCACGATTTCTAACAATATTAGCCCTTGATTAAAAAACTACAAATATTGTATATAGCAAAGTACTTAGGTACATAGTAATTCTGATATGCCCGACTAACCAATGGCACTATTTCTAAGACCCGTTGTCTTATGAAATTTCCCAGGCGAAGCCGGGTGACACAGCTTGTACAGTATATAATACAATTTTACTTTAAATGATTTACCATACCTAAAGTGTTGTTATTCCACAGGATTCCAGTTTTTTTTCAGCTGCAGTTGTTTCCTTTTATCAGAAAGAAGGTTCCAGTCACAACTCCTAGCAGTCCAAAAGTCAGACCTACTGCACAAAATATAGTTGGTCCAAAATCAGAATCTGACTTCATCTCTGGTTCTGAAAAATGGATCAATAAGAAATAGTTACATTTTATTTACTAGGAATAATTTGATGCCTTGTAATACTGTTCTATATTCAATTTACAGGCTTGATCACAAATCAAAAAAATGGTTTCAAAGCATCCAGTTTTGTATTTTTTAGGTTAATATTACTTTATATATCAATTGAATGAATATTAAGAGGCAGTAAAACATGGATTTATATTAGTCAGGGTGACTTGACGTTTATTAATTTTAAAAAAATAAGCATCCATGCAGCATGATGTTGCCTCCACTATGTTTCATGGTGGGAATGGTGTGTTGTTGGTAATGTACACAGTTACACTAAACATTGGTATTTAGTCTAATGACTGAAAAGCTCAAGTTTTGTCTCAAAACCACAGAACCTCCTTCCAGTTGACTTCAGAGTCATATATGTGCCACATGGCAAACACTAAATGAGGTGTCATCTGTGTTTTTTTTACAGTGGCTTTCTCTTTGCCAGTCTTTCATAAAGATAGCACTGGTGAAGCACCCAGGCAATTGTTGTTGTCTGCACAGTATCTCCAATCTGACCCACTGTACCTTGTAACTCCTTCTTCTTCCACGATCACTCAATTTTTGCAGATAGCCTGTAACTCTGCCATATTCTTTCAATTTTTTAATGATTGATTTAACTGGGGCGGCACGGTGGCACAGTGGTAGCACTGCTGTCTCGTAGTTAGGAGACCTGGGTTCGCTTCCCAGGTCCTCCCTGTGTGGAGTTTGCATGTTCTCCCTGTGTCTGCGTGGGTTTCCTCCAGGTGCTCCAGTTTCCTCACACAGTCCAAAGACATGCAGGCTAAGTGCATTGGCGATTCTAAATTGTTCCTGGTGTGTGTGCCCTGCCCGGGGTATGTTTGTTTCCTGCCTTGCACCCTGTGTTGGCAGGGATTGACTCCAGCAGACCCCCTTGACCATGTAGTTAGGATATAGCGGGTTGGATGGATGATTTAACAGGACTCCAAGGTATATTCAGTAACTTGGATATTTTCTTATATCCATTCTGACTTGTGCTATCAATCATCTTTTCACTGAGATTCTTGGAGTGTTCTTTTGTCTTTATTGTGTTCTTTGGGCCACCATACTGACCACAAGTTAGACCTTTCAGATAAGGTACGTTATGTTGCAATCAATCAAAACCCCTTGACAGCAGACATGTGATTTCTGTTTAACCGATTATGTGACTTCTAAAATCAATTGGCAGCACTGGTGATGATTTATGTGTGTCATATTAAAGGGGGTGAATAATTATATGATCATTTATTTATTTTTTTTTATTATTTGTAGTTAATGTAGGACATTTTGAAAAGACCTGTTTTCTTTTCACTTTGACAATAAAAAGTGTTTTTATGTTAATCAGTGACAAAAACACCATATTAAATACACAGCAATTCAATGCTGTATAACAATAAAATGTAATAACTTCCAAGGGTGTGAATACTTTTCATAGACAAAGTACACTATTGTACTTTTGCTGTGTTTCATTGCACTTAAGTATAGCTGTAAAATAAAGCACTGATTAGGAGAAGAAATTAAATTTTGCCAAACTCACATAAAATGCTTAAGAATTTCAAATGTGTGAGGCTTTATGCTTTACGGAAATTAGTTCTTGTATTCGGCTTTCTCCTACTGCATTTACACATGCATTTACTGGAGCTCTTTTCACACAGCTGTACACCTTCTGGTTTCTAAATATAAGCAATGCCCTATACCTGGAGGATAAAAAGCATTATGTCACATTGTCACAGTGGGACTAAAATAACCTTTCCTCTTGTTCACTAGGGTAAAATCAGACCCTTAACTCTGTCTCTTTGCTATAGATATCACTTGTAGCAAGCCCAAAGGAAGGAGAATCTCAGCAATTAAACAGCATGAATATAAGTTTATGCAGCATATATTGTTGCCAAACTGGGTTTTGTTGCAAAGACATCAGGCAGACTCATTTGTATGTTTGCAATTTCACACTTTCTTTCATATACTAAAGGAAGGAAAGTGAGAACTACAGTCCATGTGATACAGTAAGCTTGTAGCTGCTCTTCACTTCTCCAAAGCAGCCATGCTAACAAAAATTCTCATGAGCAATAGCAGAATAGTTCAGCCAGGATGTGGTTGAGTATCTTTAGAAATTATTTTAAGCATAGAAGTCTAGCAATTTCTGCCAGTCCACAACTTTGTATCCAAGCACACCTTTTAACAGATTTATTTTTTAAAATGTCTCTTCAGCGAAATGGTCAGGTGATGCACTGTACAGTTTCATCACAATACATATATATATATATATATATATATATATATATATATATATACAGTATATACAGTGCATCCGGAAAGTATTCACAGCGCATCACTTTTTCCACATTTTGTTATGTTACAGCCTTATTCCAAAATGGATTAAATTCATTTTTTCCTCAGAATTCTACACACAACACCCCATAATGACAACGTGATAAAAGTTTACTTGAGGTTTTGCAAATTTATTAAAAATAAAAAAATTGAGAAATCACATGTACATAAGTATTCACAGCCTTTGCCATGAAGCTCAAAATTGAACTCAGGTGCACCCTGTTTCCCCTGATCAGCCTTGAGATGTTTCTGCAGCTTAATTGGAGTCCACCTGTGGTAAATTCAGTTGATTGGACATGATTTGGAAAGGCACATACCTGTCTATATAAGGTCCCACAGTTAACAGTTCATGTCAGAGCACAAACCAAGCATGAAGTCAAAGGAATTGTCTGTAGACCTCTGAGACAGGATTGTCTCGAGGCACAAATCTGGGGAAGGATACAGAAAAATTTCTGTTGCTTTGAAGGTCCCAATGAGCGCAGTGGCCTCCATCATCTGTAAGTGGAAGAACTTGAAACCACCAGGACTCTTCCTAGAGCTGGCCAGCCATCTAAATTGAGCAATCGGGGAGAAGGGCCTTAGTCAGGAGGTGACCAAGAACCCGATGGTCACTCTGTCAGAGCTCCAGAGGTCCTCTGTGGAGAAAGGAGAACCTTTCAGAAGGACAACAATCTCTGCAGCAATCCACCAATCAGGCCTGTGTGGTAGGGTGGCCAGACGAAAGCCACTCCTTAGTAAAAGGCACATGGCAGCCTGCCTGGAGTTTGCCAAAAGGCACCTGAAGGATTCTCAGACCATGAGAAACAAAATTCTCTGGTTTGATGAGACAAAATTGAACTCTTTGGTGTGAATGCCAGGCATCACGTTTGGAGGAAACCAGGCCAATACCATCCCTACAGTGAAGCATGGTGGTGGCAGCATCATGCTGTGGGGATGTTTTTCAGCAGCAGGAACTGGGAGACTAGTCAGGATAAAGGGAAAGATGACTGCAGCAATGTACAGAGACATCCTGGATGAAAACCTGCTCCAGAGCTCTTGACCTCAGACTGGGCGACGGTTCATCTTTCAGCAGGACAACGACCCTAAGCACACAGCCAAGATATCAAAGAGTGGCTTCAGGACAACTCTGTGAATGTTCTTGAGTGGCCCAGCCAGAGTCCAGACTTGAATCCGATTGAACATCTCTGGAGAGATCTTAAAATGGCTGTGCACCGACGCTTCCCATCCAACCTGATGGAGCTTGAGAGGTGCTGCAAAGAGGAATGGGCGAAACTGGCCAAGGATAGGCGTGCCAAGCTTGTGGCATCATATTCAAAAGACTTGAGGCTGTAATTGCTGCCAAAGGTGCATTGACAAAGTATTGAGCAAAGGCTGTGAATGCTTATGTACATGTGATTTCTCAGTTTTTATTTTTAATAAATTTGCAAAAACCTCAAGTAAGGTTTTTCACATTTTCATTGTGGGGTGTTGTGTGTAGAATTCTGAGGAAAAATGAATTTAATCCATTTTGGAATAAAGCTGTAACATAACAAAATGTGGAAAAGTGATGCGCTGTGAATACTTTCCGAATGCACTGTATATGCTGATCAAAAAACTTTGAAAACACATCAGATCACAATGAGAAAAAAATCCGGCTGGATATCTATACTGATATGGCCTGGATAATGTGTTAGGAATGAAAGGATGCCATATCGCTTTGATGAAAATGAAAATTATCAACCTACAGAGGGCTGAATTCAAAGACCCCGAAAATCAAAGTGAAAAATTATGCGGCAGGCTAGCTAATTTTCCTGAAATTTCACTGCAGCAACTCAGAATCATACTCAGTAGTTTGTATGGCCCCACATGCTTGTATGCCTGACTGATAACATCGGGGCATGCTCCTAAGACAACGGATGGTGTCCTGTGGGAATCTCCTCCCAGATCTGGACCAGGGCATCACTGAGCTCCTGGACAGTCTGAGATGCAACCTGGCGGTGTCAGATGGACCAAACATAATGTCCCAAAGGTGTTCTATTGGATTTAGGTCAGGCGCGTGGGGCCAGTCAGTGGTGTTGGTTCCTTAATCCGCCAAGAACTGCCTGCATACTCGTCACATGAGGCCGGGCATTGTCGTGCATCAGGAGGAACCCAGGACCCACTGCCCCAGCACAGGGTCTGACAATCAGTCCAAGGATTTCATCCCGATACCTAATGGCAGTCAAGGTGCCGTTGTCTAGCCTGTAGAGGTCTGTGCATCCCTACATGGATTTGCCTCCACACACCATCACTGACCCACCACCAAACCAGTCATGCTGAACAATGCTGAACAAGGCAGCATAACATTCTCCACAGCTTCTCCAGACCCTTTCACGTCTTTCACATGTGCTCAGGGTGAACCTGCCAATTCTGGTATTCTATGGCAAACGCCAATCGAGCTCCACGGTGCCAGGCAGTGAGCACAGCGCCATTAGAGGACGTCGGGCCCTCAAACCACCCTCATGAAGTCTGTTTCTGATTGTTTGGTCAGAGACATTCACACCAGTGGCCTGCTGGAGGTCATTTTGTATGGCTCTGGTAGTGCTCATCCTGTTCTTCCTTGCCCAAAGGAGCAGATGCCGGTCCTGCTGATGGTTAAGGACCTTTTACTGCCCTGTCCAGCTCACCTAGAGTAACTGCCTGTCTCCTGGAATCTCTTCCATGCCCTTGAGAATGTGCTGGGAGACACAGCAAACGTTCTGGCAATGATACGTATTGATGTTTGATCCTGGAGAATTTTGACTACCTGTGCAACCTCTGTAGGGTCCAGGTATCGCCTTATGCTACCAGTAGTGACACTGACCATAGCCAAATGCAAAACTAGTGAAAAACAGTCAGAAAAGATGAGGAGGGAGAAATGTCAGGGGCCTCCACCTGTTAAACCATTCCTGTTTCAGGGGTCATCTCATTGTTGCCCCTCTAGTGCACCTGTTGTTAATTTCATTAACACCAAAGCAGCTGAAACTGATTAACAACGCCCTCTGCTACTTAACTGATCAGATCAATATCCCAGAAGTTTCATTGACTTGATGCTATATTCTGATTAAAATGTGTTCCTTTAATTTTTTTGAGCAGTTTATATATATACTGTATATACTCCCGGATAAGTTCTCCCACGGATAAGACAGACTTGATTTTGCAGTATAATTTCTGGTATTTTATAATGTCAGTCGTATAAGTCGAATGCTGAAAACTCACACTATTGGTACAAGGTATTATGATATGCTAACGCCCACCTGAGAGAGTAACCACGGGGCACACTGCCCTTTTTTTATGTGGGTGCAACAATGCGCTGTATCAGCGCATGCTCCCAACCTCTCTCTGTCTCTCTCTCTCTCTACTGTGCCTATGTGACCACATGGTAATACCGAAGCTATTCCAAAGCAATGTTTATGCCGATTAGTGTTTTTGTATCTCAAACCCTCATACGCCTTTATCATAAGAGCATCCCTTATCTACGATGCAGCATTCGATCAGAAGAAAATATGAAGCTGGTTTTAAATTAAACATCGTTGAAGTAGTGAAAGAAATTGATAACTGTGCTGCTGCAACAAAATTCAATGTGTCTGAGAAACTGATGCAAGATTGGAGGAGACAAGAAGATATAAATAAAACAAAATTGTCACATTTTTGAACTGGTGTATAAATCGGGTCTGATTTTATGACAAATTTTTCACCCAACTTATACATGAGCATATACGGTATATACTGTATAAATATATAAATATATACTGTATTGTGGTCCATGGCCAGCTTTGTATCCCAGCCAATACCCCCAGGCCGCCAGAGGGAGCCCTCAGAGCGGCATGAAAGGTCTCAATTCCAGCGGAGCCTCATCGACATTGTAGTTTTTATGGACAGCCCTGCTGAATATCATGGGGCCACCAGGAGCCGCTATAGAGAGGCTTGGGGAGTGTTATTTGCCCTATGCCCCAGAAGTACTTCCAAGTCATATGAACGGAAGGAATGATGTACTTCGGGTGAGAAAAAGGATTTTATCTGACCCGGAAATGATAAGAAATTATGGACTAAAGGATGAGAACACTTCTGGGTCGGGTACTATAAAAGAACCATGGGAATTCCCAGACAATGAGCTGAGTTGGGTGGTAGGAAGGTGACGCGTCTGGGAGTGGAAGATTGTGATTATTATTATTTGTATTGTGGTTAATGAATAGTGTAGAGTGGAGGGTGCTTAGTGCACATTATTATAACAAAAATAATTATTGTAGCACTTTTACCTGGTGTTTGGCGTGGTATCTGAGGGTTCAAGGGAGCGATAGTGCCCCCTACTGCTACAATATATATTGTGGTGGTCAGCTGGGGGTTGTGCCCAGTCGCCATGCCTGGACGAACTAGGAGAGGAACTGTGCCTTCCCAGGACCATGAGAGGGCAGCCGCCCCACCTAGTATGGATGCCATGGGGTTCGAGCATAGAACCACCACCATGGGACACCCGGACGAGTGTGCGGCCTTGGACAACAGCACTTCCGCCACACTCGGAGGTGCTGGCGAAAGGAATACCGAGGACCGGGTGCTCAGACGGCACTTCTGCCACACCAGGAAGTGCCACAGGAAGTCAGTCAGGGAGCACCTGCAGCATGTCTGGGTGGTCATAAAAGGGGCCGCCTCCCTCCAGTCAGGAGCTGTAGTCGGGAGGAATAAGATAGAGCTCGGTGGAGGTGGTAAAGGACTGTTGGAGGGCCCTTGAAGAGGGTGTGTGGTGCAGGGGCACGGTGTGCTGTGTGTAGATGTTCAGGTGTCTGTCTGTCTGTGCCCAGGGCTTCCACAATATATATATATATGGTGACAGATAGAGGGCACTATTGTCCCCTTGAACCCTCAGACAATGCGCCAAAACACCAAATAAAAGTCCCAATAATTAATTTATTATAATAATAATGTGCAAAAAGCACCTTCATCTCCACTATATATACAATAATCACAATAATAATAATACACAATAATAACAATAATGAATCCTCCACACCTCCCAGTCGCTCAGACACCCTTCCTCCCAACTCGGCCCCCTCCTGGGATCTCCCACAGTCCTTGTAAAGTATTTTACCTGGAAGTGTTCCTACCCCTCCATCCTCATGGTTTCATAACACTTCCGGGTGAGGTGAAAACTCCTTTTCTTCAGCCCAGAAGTATGCAATTTCCTCTGCCCCCGTGACTTGGAAGTACTTCCAGGCTATACAGAAAATACAAGTCCTTGGGCGGCCACCACGGCATCCAGCAGGGCTGTGAATTAAAACTCCAAAGTCCATGATGCCCTGCTGGAATTCGGGGCACCTCCATATTACAGGGATATATTCCACTATATATATATATATATATATATGTATATGTATATATATATATATATATTGTCACACACGCGCATGGGAGGCAGCTAAAGGGCTTGAGTGAAGGCAGTTGGAGGCATACCGGGGTGTGGCAGAGTGCACTGACTCTTTTCTCCCTTGCCTGTAGACCATCCCGGGGATTTCACTTGGATCTCCTGACATCACTTCGGGACTGAGCCAATGGAAGTCGGCCACACCAGCTCCAGTCCCTCTGATGTCACCTCCGCTCTGAACCAATGGTGGAAGACCACGTGCCAGATCCATACGACCTCACTTCCTGTCTCCCCTTTAAAACCTGCCCCTTTTCCTTTGTTTCCTCAGTCTTGTACTGGACTCTGTTGAATGCACTTCAGTGCTGATTATTTTGTGAAAACGACCTTTGCAGCCAGGATACTATATTATATGGGTGGCTGCCCCAACTCTTTATCTGTCCATGTCTCGTTCTTGTGACAATATATTGTGAGTTGGAGGGCTGATCGCACCCAAATAGAGACAGATGCCCCTGGGAAAACCACAAAACTTGAAACACTGACTACCCTCACATTGCTCCTTACCCTTGCACTATAACGCATAATACAAGCCTCGCTGTACTCCGCCACCTTAAAAGCCTTGCGCAGCGCCTGTCAGATTTGGAATTGATTGTTTGCTTTTATCTCTCTCTGCTCCTAGCGGAACTGTCATCTCTGACTTGTCATGGAGCACGTTTAAGCTCATGTGTTTGCGGTGTTTGAATAAAAATCCTTCTTGTTTCTACGACCTCCTGTGTCTCTGTGCAAATCTGACCCAAGCGTGACTATATATATATGTATATACAGTCAACCCTCGTTTATCGCGTTAATCCGTTCCAGACTCTGCGCGATAAATGAATTTCCGAAGTAGAAACCATATGTTTGTATGGTTATTTTTATATATTTTAAGCCCTTATAAACTCTCCCACACTGTTAACATTATTAGAGCCCTCTAGACATGAAATAACACCCTTTAGTCAAACGTTTAAACTGTGCTTCATTACAAGACAGAGATGGCAGTTCTTTCTCACAATTAAAAGAATGCAAACATATCTTATCTTCAAAGGAGCAGCTCGCTAAGAAAAGCAAACAATCAAAAATCATTACGTACTTTTAAGTATACAGAAGCACTGCGATAAGCGGCATTTTGTAGAGGAGCGTCCTATCTTCTAGGCAAACAGCCACTGTGTAAACAGCCCCTCTGCTCACACCCCTCCGTCAGGCAGAGAGAGACGGAGAGAAGCAAACAAAACAAGCGCACGCTGAAGCATATCTTATAGCATTGAGGAGTTTTAGTTAATATGTAATACATGCTCTGATTGGGTAGCTTCTAAGCCATCCCCCAATAGCGTCCCTTGTATGAAATCAACTGGGCAATCAAACTGAGGAAGCATGTATCCTAAATTAAAAGACCCATTGTCCGCAGAAAGCGGCGAACCAGCAAAAATCCGTGATATATATTTAGATGTGCTTACATTTAAAATCCGCGATAGAGTGAAGCCCTGAAAGTCGAGCGATATAGCGAGGATTACTGTATACACTAGCAAAATACCCACACTTCGCAGTGGAGAAGTAATGTGTTAAAGAAGTTATGAAAAATAAAAGGAAACATTTTAAAAATGATGTAACATGACTGTCAGTTGTTTTGTCATTGTTATGAGTGTTGCTTTCATCAAGGATTTGATTATCATTATTTCTTTTAATCAGGTTTGTATTTGGAGGACGTGTTGTGTTCAAGTTACATTCCGTGTTTGTCAACCATTGTAAAGATACAACAGGTTTCATTGATAACTTTGTGTCCACATTGTCAGAGTTGAAACATTCATAAACATCGAATTGTCCACTACCCAAATCGCTACTGGTGAATCTAAGATGTTTAACAGACATTCCCAGTTGTCCAAAGGTGTAAAATGTTTCCCCATTTCTATACATTTGAAACCGACAACAAAACAATTCCGCGACAGCTATCAGTTCACATGCAGAACCACAGGTTGAGAGTTTAAGCATTTCACTACTATAGTGGTCCTGTGTAGTATAATTGTCTCCTGTTCCATCATCAGTCTACACCTTGAACCTGTCCCAGTCATTCAGTACATAAGACCAAATGTCACTGCGAATATCAAGGCTGAGACTGATATGGCCATGCAATAAGTAAGAGAGAGAATGGAAGAGGCAGGCGCAATCTTGGGGCATGGAAACCATTGGGTGTGGGTTGGTGAAATTGTGATTGACGGTCACCAGAATAGACATGCTATTCGAGGTAAACTTGCACCTGTTGAGAAAGAAAGTATGAAAGAAGGCGAGAAGCGGTGGAGCAGGGAATGTAAAGCAGAAGTCAGCACCAAGTTTATTATAGTTTTTCCTTTTTATATTAGTTTTTAATTCTATATTTTTTCTGAACTTACTTGGAAATTCAGTTTAGTTTTAGTTTTCCTTTGTTGTGTATTTTTAGTTTTAATTTATTTTTATTTTACAAAGACATCCATCCATCCATTTTCCAACCCGCTGAATCCAAACACAGGGGTCTGCTGGAGCCAATCCCAGCCAACACAGGGCACAAGGCAGGAACCAATCTTGGACAGGGTGCCAACCCACCGCAGGACACACACAAACACACCAAGCACACACTAGGGCCAATTTAGAATCGCCAATCCACCTAACCTGCATGTCTTTGGACTGTGGGAGGAAACCTGGCCCAGAGGAAACCCACGCAGACACGGGGAGAACATGCAAACTCCACGCAAGGAGGACCCGGGAAGCGAACCCAGGTCTCCTAACTGCGAGGCAGCAGCGCTACCACTGCGCCACCCTTTACAAAGATATCTCTATTTTATTTTTATATATATTAGCTTCAGTTTTAGTAATTATAGTATGGTTAAAGAGCTACTATGGAGTTTAGTTTTTGTGTCACAATGAGACAGAACTGTTCACTTGATGGGTTTGAATATGTGGTCCCCGGCGGGCTGGAGCCCGGCCGGGACGCCAGGAGGAGGAGGAGAGGAGGGCTTGTGCCTCCTCCAGACCACGAGGCGTCCGTCCTGGTTATATTGGGACCACGGGTACAGGGCTTGGAAGCCCAGCCCTGTAGGGACCCGTGGTCACCGCCAGGTGGCGCCGATGCCGGTTTACCCGTGTGGTCTTTGGCGGGGATGGAGCCCGGCGGGACACCTGGAGGACCAGAGGATGGCGTATGCCTCCTCCAGACCGAGAGGGGGCGTCCGTCTTGGTTAGATAGGTGGCCTCGGGTAGGGGCTTGGAAGCCCAGCCCTGTAGGGACCCGTGGCCACCGCCAGGCGGCGCCCAGTGCCTATTGATCCCGGGAGCCCGGCGCTTCCGCCACACCAGGAAGTGCCGGGGAAGACAAAGGGGACACACGGACAGCTTCGGGTGCACAGCCGGCACTTCCGCCACACAGGGTGTGGCCACGACTAAGTGCCGGGAAGCAGCTGGAGCTCATCCGGGTTCCCATAAAGGCCGCCTCCCTCCAGTCAGAGGTGGAAGTCGGGAGGCAGTGTTGACGGAGCTGGAGAGAGGACAGGAGGCCCAGGAACAAAGGCACAGAGACTGTGGGCCCTGGACTTTGGGGAAATCGGTGCAAGAGGCACTGGGGATTGTGAGTGCACGTGACTTTGAAATTGTATATAGTGTAAATAAGCGGTGTGATGGGTGAAGACATGTTGTCCGTCTGTCTGTGCGGGCCAGCCTTCACAAATATAATATGAGTTTAATGTTAATGGAAGCTTACTACACTACACAACACACTTTACTATTTGGTTTTGTTTTTGTCTGATAAAAAAACAAGCATAATCAAAACCAGGTACTGAGTATGAACAATTTTACACAATTTTATCCAGCCATCCATTATCCAACCCGCTATATCCTAATTACAGGGTCATGGGGGTCTGCTGGAGCCAGTCCCAGCCAACACAGGGTGCAAGGCAGGAAACAAACCCTGGGCAGGGCACCAGCCCACCTCAGACACAATTTTATAATTTTTAAAATATTTTCTGTCATTTGTGCTAAACAAATCTACGCTGGCTGTTGGCACTTTTTTCTTTTCATTTTATTGCCCAGAATGGGCCAATTTGTAATGAAAACCAGGTGAGTTTTAAGGTGTGAGGGTTTTTTTTTTACTTTAAATGTCTACAGCACACAACATATCCTGCTCCAAGACAATGTTTTTTATAATGAATGCCTTCAACATTGCATTCAAAAATCTCAAATATTGGGCTTTGTTATTTTCTACCAGTCATATTGATCTCTGATTCCATCTCAGGCGCAAACAATTTATAGACAAAATTTTGCCACCTGCAGGCCTGAAAAGAAATCAAAAATTAGAAAACAGAATCTGCTGTGTTCTGAAAGGTGTGACCATGAAAATCGTGGGGGCTAAGAACAGGGCTGTTAGACTTGAATCAATATGCAGACACCACCTAGCTGTATTGAGGGAAACAAAGAAAAACAACCATGTAGTATGAAGGTTAGGGGCAGTGAGACTTGAATAGCCCACCATAAGAACAGTAAACCCATAATGATCAAAGCAAGAGCAGGTAATAAGAGTATGGACAGGCACAAAATGACAGAGACAGCATCTGAGATTAAGAACAGTATATACATTATCTAAACCTGTTTTTTCAGAGTATGATCGCAGGAAACCTGGAGCCTACCCCAACAGGTTTGGATGTAAGGCAGGAAAAATCGCTGGTATGCAATATGTATGATATGACTGATGTTATGAACAAAAAGAATACAATATTTCAGTTATCTATTTTGAGAGAGAGAGAGAAACATTGAAAACATTGGGACAGATATTTTAAAACATAATTCTGCTACAGGATTATTTTCATAAATTCAGATATTTTGAGCAGTAAATATGAACTAAAAAAGATAAATTAATAAATATATTTTGGTTATACAAAATACACTGTTATAAGAAATGACTGTCTAAAAAATTACTTAATTTTACTGAAAGAAACCCTAAATTTCCCATCCCAAAAATATAATTAAAACATTTATATAAAGCAGAGGTTTATTTTTCCTCTAAATATACATTAAAGTGAATAGCAGTTCTCTTTAGGCACAGTGCCATATAGTAAAACTTACAAATGTAGGTCATCAAATTGGCCTACACTGTAGAACATGTTGTTGTTAAATGCAACTTCTATTAAGTTGCTCCCTTTGATAAATTGTTAAAGAATAATAATTGAACTCACCCCAGAACTTGGTAAGAATCTCGGAAAGGGCACTGTGCTCCACACTACATGTATAAAGATCACCTAATTGAGGTGTGAAGCTGAGGTAAGAGTAAATTCTAAAAGTGAAATCTTCATTAGGGTAGTATTGGCTAAGTGTGATTCCCTCAGACACTGGTAGACCATTCTTGGTCCAGCTGACTTTAATGGCTGAAGGGTGAAAATCAGTGACAAAGCAGATAAGAGTATTGGGCTCCCCCTTCACCAGGTCATTTTCTGGAAAAACCATCACACGAGGAGGGTCTGTAAACACAGAGTAAAAAATTTGTTGTTTAAAAAAATAACTTCTGGAAGCATGTTTTTTCCTAAATCGTGCAAATAAAAAAAATTAGTTAGTCATGAACATCCAAATTTTACATTTTATTTATAAGTTTGATGTTTCTTCAACAAATACAAACACTCTTTGTCCTTTACATATTTGCCACAATTCAAGGTTCTACCAAAACAGTGCACGTATTAAATTTAAAATTCAAGAAATAATTTTATTTGTTATTTTTTACAGGATGCAGTTTTCTTTATCACTATGTGAAAATAATTAATTGGATATTCTTGATTAACTTTCTCTCCTTATGATCATTTTATTGGAGGTTTTGGGAATATATTCTGAGTCACAAGTTAACCTTCAGGAGATGCCGAAAAGTTATTGGCCTCACATCATTTATAAATTTTTTATAAAAAGAAACACTTCCAACTTAATAATGAAAGATCTGCTACAGTCCTGTGCAACTTACTATATGCCATTAGTAAAAGAGTAATATATTTTATTTTTTTATTATACAAATAGTACATTTGTGTATATATATATTATTATTTTATTTGTGCATACATTCTAAAGATATTGGTATGTATTTTGATGCTAGGTGGGATAAATATATACATTTATCTTATTAAGACATCAATTCCGATTTTGAGAAATTATATTGTGTTAATTATCTTATTATCTATCCATCCATCCATTTTCCAACCCGCTGAATCCAAACACAGGGTCACGGGGGTCTGCTGGAGCCAATCCCAGCCAACACAGGGCACAAGGCAGGAACCAATCCTGGGTAGGGTGCCAACCCACCGCAGGACACACACAAACACACCCAGCGGCCAATTTAGAATCGCCAATCCACTTAACCTGCATGTCTTTGGATTGTGGGACGAAACCCACGCAGACACGGGGAGAACATGGAAGCTCCACGCAGGGAGGACCCAGGAAGCGAACCCGGGTCTCCTAACTGTGAGGCAGCAGCGCTACCACTGCGCCACCATGCCGCCCATATTCTTATTATGTTATGGTAAATTTAAAGCTCTTTGAGAAGGATTTATGGAATGAAGATAGTTAAAATTTTAATAAGGTAATAGTGATGTGCAAAATCTTTTAGGACATGTGTTTCAACGTAAAGTACTTTGGAAAAATGATAAAAGAATACGGGTGTACTGATATTTCAAAAATGGGTGCCCAAAACATGTAGATGAGGAAAAATGGTGGCTAAAATAAACAAAAAGAACTTTTCAGTTAAGGTCTGAATAAGTCAACTTGATAGACAATAAAGGAGGTTTAATGTCATAATGGTTTGTATTACAGAGAAGAGAACTTGTTTATATTTGTAGAAGAGGATTTCTGTATATTCCTTCATTACAATAAAAATATTTCTACAATTTAAGATTTCTGTGCTTATTCTGGTCTTTTTATCTCTGCAAAGGAACCAAAGTTCAGGTTCATTATAGTCTTATGCAAATGAGTCATGTTTGGAGCATGTGGGAAACTATGTACATAAAGATTTTATGAGTTACACTTTTAGTGGATTGGCATTCTGTCTTTGTACTGACTTCCCATTTCTCCCTTTAGATCGTTTTGTTTGGTGATATTTGGTTTTTCAGCTCTTGCTTCATATTGGACCTTCCCTATGGAGCAAGACTTTTGGTATTTTGACATTCTGGCTTTAATAATAAGTAATGAGTGTAATTGAATCCAATAATTTTTTAATTTTTAATTTAGTATTTTGATTTTTTGGTGGTGTAGAATGCATGCCTTTTGATCCACAGGAAATTACTTTTCAGCTACTGGGACAATAGCGGAACTTAAAAGTCACTACATTATGGTAATAGGGAAATTAAACAAAACTGAAATATGTTTGGTCAACATATATGCATTATATTCAGATGATAAAGTATTTAATGATTAATGTTTCTGTTGCAATTCTTAACATAAGCTCTCATAAGCTCATACTGGCAAGAGATTTAAGTTTTGTATTAGACCCTACTTTTCTGTAGACTGGAAAACAGCAACTGCCATCACATTATCCAAAATCACTTCTAAAATCTTATATTTCATGAAGTGCTTTACTCCTCTGTAATTGCCATTCAGGTCACACTAGGCACATTTGTTCTGTACCATGCCCGAGCACAATTCCCCCACCCCTCACCTACTCCCCCGCTGGCCTGCATTCACACTGCGTTTTAACTTTCTGGGCCCAGGCATGCTTTCGTCATCACGAAAGTGACAGCATGCATGTTAAAATGATCTTCCTTATTTTGTGTTTCTTTTTTGGAGTAGTGTAGGACACGATAACACTCTACCCTCTCACAGATTGAGTATGCAGCGCAGCATTTTGCTGTTAATTGTGCTGCACATACAAGAAGATTTTTACGAAGACAAATGATGTTAAGCAAGGAATTTGCAGCTTTTTTTGCCAGCTACAATTCACATTCATTTGTAAGGTGAGAATAAAAACCTGATATTAACTCAAATAGTATCAAATGAAATTAGAATTGCACTATGTACACAGAACTAAGACTTATCTATTATTGATGTCATGCCTGTTTTAAATGCTCCAGAACGTTTAGCGATCACACTGTTCCTGAATCCTATTGAACCATGTCCAGGCCCACCTCTTCCAAGCAGGCCAGGACACAGTATGGTGGGCCCGGAATGGAGTGATCACACTAGAAAAAACTAATTAGACTTTGGGAGGCATACATCTGGAGAAACGTGCTTGGGCACAGAACAAATTGCTACACCCTAAGTTTCCCAACTATCCTTCTTAATGGTTGCAGTCATGTTTTCATATGCTATATGGTTACCATTAGAGCTAAGAATTCCTAATTTTGAAGGGAACCTGTCCTGTATCATATATAGAAAAATTTTAAACCTGTTCCATGGCTCCTCAACTGTTTCTACACTTAAAAGCTTATCCCAGTTTATCCCATTTAGACTTGGCCACATCTGCTTAAAATTTACTCTAACAAAGTTAAACTTAACAGTTTTAGTCTTTGCTTCTGCACTTTTCCAAAAGAAAAACAAAATTATATTATTCAACCACCTCTCTACCCTAAATTCTATCCTTGTTATCTAGATTGGCTTTCCCCCATTGGTGCTTTAAAGTACTGTGTTAAAAAACAGTCACTGTCTTAAAATCTCTGCTCTGCACTCCTCTATTTGTAAGGCTAGCCCAGTTATTATTTGGATAATTAAAGTCCCCTGTGACTATAATACCAATCTCTTAAATTGATTTTTTTTTAATATTAATAAAAAGATTCACATTGAAATTACTGTCTGTGTTGTGGGGTCTACAATAACTCCTACAAATTAGGACATAAATTACTTAATTGCTCAAACCCATTTTATTCAATTTAAATGATTTAACTCAGATTATTAAAATTAAAAAAATAACATTAGATTAACTAAGTACTGCAGATTTTAATGCCTGCTGCCCCCTAAGCTCCTGTAATACTCTCCCCATCAACTGCCTGCTCTGTGTCTTCCTTTGAAGTTAATAAACTGCCCCTTCTTATTATTTCCTTACTTTAAGCTCTTACACAGTTAATACTCTTTCCTACTGATGAAAACTGCAAGGATTAACACCTCTGTATGTTAGTCTCAGTCTCTTCTCTAATGACATTATGCAGGTGACGTCACAATGGCAACAGGCCTTCCCAATGTTGTTTACAGGGTTGGGCTGCATCACTGGGTTCGTCCATCGACCCACAGTGGATAAAACAATTTCTCCAGTTATCCAACCACTGCGCAGAGTGCCATTATCATTAAGAGAACAGAGCTCTGCCACTTCCTGTAAGAGGATATTATTGAACCAGTGGATGCTTCCCCATGGATTTAAAATTCAGTTGTGACAAAGAAAAAATTGGGAGGTTTGCGTATTTGCATTGCTCTGTGTTCTGTAAATAAAGCAATCATTCCCAATAAATACCCATAGCCAACTGCCAAGGAGCTGACCACACATTTTCATGGGTCTACAGTGTTCAGTAAACTGGACCTAAATCATGGCTATTTGCAGGTTCCCCTTGATCCTATAAGCAGAGATCTCACAGCTTTTGTGACACACCTTGGAGTCTTCCATTACAAGCGGATGCCTTTTGGCCTCAGCTCAGCACCTAGATGTTTCTAGAAGGTCATGTCTCTCATGCTGGCAGGAATTCCAGGTGTAGCCATTTATTTGGATGACATCGTAGTGCATGGTACCACCCTGAGCCATCATGATGAACACCTTTCTCAGGTGCTCCACACCACGCTCGCTATCTCTTGATGGTATATGATCTCCATTTCAAATGGCCAGAAGCTCTGCCTCTTGCAACTGTGACTACCCAATCCATTATCAAAAATCAAAACTGCCATTGCTATGCATCAAGACTGGGTGCGTGTGTGGCTTGGTCAAATCCATTGAAAACTACTCAGCAGCTTGGACCAGCTACTTTTCTTCTGCAAGATGGTTCAAGGCATTATGCAAATAGCCTGAAAAAAGTCATACTACCTAGTCAGCTTCATCAGAGCCTAAAAATACATAGACTGATGGCATGGGAGCCCCGAACAGTGGCTGGAAATGGACTGGCTGTTCCTCAATCGCTCCCATGGGTTTCCACTGAGGTTTCACGTTCATTTAGGCACAGAAGAACTCCCTCCTGGCTTAAGAACTATGTTACCAACTAGGCCTTCATTTTAAAAAAGGGGAGGGGAAATGTGATGTCTGTGCAGAAGCATATGTGGGGCGGTTATAGGAGGAAAACAGAAGTATTTGTTGTTGGTGTGGATGTTAATTAAAAGGTAGTTAAGCATTACACGTATGTGACTGGGACTGTCCATTATGAAATATTGAAGGTTAAAATAACAGAATACAACAACATAGTCCGTCTTGAGAGGCGCTGTTATATCTCTAGAGTTATAAATAACAATGCTAGTAATCCCAGAATCTTATTCTCTACAATTGATCGTCTGTTAAATCCAGGTCACTCAATGGAATGCCTCCAAAAAACTTCCAGTGAAACTTGTGAGGCCTTTTCTGTATTTTTAATCAAAAAATGAATGATATTAGAAATAATATAGTATATCTCCCCAATACTGAACCACTTAAACCCTGGTACTTCATTTTAAACAAATTAAATTCTTTCACCAGGATAGATATACCTGATTTATATAAAATAATTTCTCAACTGAGACCCTCCACTTTCGTCCTTGACCCAATGCCAACAAGTTTTTTCAAAGAAGTATCGGGCGTACTAATTGATAGTATTATTGACATAGTAAACTCGTCATTAGATACGGGGGTCTTCCCAGACTGTCTTAAGAATGCTGTAGTTAAACCCCTGCTCAAGAAAAATAATCTTGACTTCTCTGCTTTTGAAAATTTTAGACCTATTTCTAACCTGCCTTTCTTAAGTAAAATTCTAGAGAAGGCGTCATTATGCAGCTTAATGATCACCTCAATAAACTTGCTATTCTTGATAAGTTTCAGTCGGGTTTCAGAACAAATCACAGCACAGAAACTGCACTCGTTAAAGTAGTAAATGACTTGTGGGTAAATGCAGACAGAGGCCATTTATCTGTTCTCATCCTCAGATCTGAGTGCCACATTCGATACCATTGATCACAATATTCTTAGAAATCACCTTAGTCTCTGGCAGTGTCTTAAATTGGTTTGAATCCTACCTGGGAGGTAAAAAATTCTTTGTAAGTTGTGGTAATTATACTTTAAAAACACATGACATTCTATATGGTGTTCCACAAGGCTCTATCCTGGGTCCGCTGCTCTTTTCGATTTACCTGCTTCCGTTAGGTAAGATTATCTCTGGGCATAACGTGAGCTACCATAGCTATGCTGATGACACATAACTGTATTTATCAATAGTGCCTGATGACCCCGACTCTCTTGATTCACTGACACAATGTCTTACTTGTGTTTCTGAATGGATGAGTAGTAATTTTCTCAAACTAAATAAAGAGAAAACAGAAATTTTACTGATTGGCAGTAATGGATATAATGATGTTATTAGAAATAAACTTGATGCATTAGGATTAAAAGTCAAGGCGGAGGTAAAGAATTTAGAGGTAACTAATGACTCTGACCTGAATGTTAATCAGATATCTAAGACAGCATTTTTCCACTTAAGAAATATAGCAAAAGTTAGACCCCTTATAACACTACAAGATGCTGAGAAATTAATCCACGCTTTTGTTTTCAGTCGACTAGATTACTGTAACGCACTCCTCTCAGGACTACCCAAAAAAGACATAAGTCGTTTGAAACTAGTACAGAATGCAGCTGCTAGAATCTTAACTAGGAAAAGAAAATCTGAGCACATCTCTCCAGTTTTGATGTCACTACATTGGTTACCTGTGTCATTTAGAACTGATTTTAAAATCCTGCTTATAGTTTACAAAGCCTTAAATAACCTCGCTCCATCTTATATTTCGGAATGTTTTACACCTTACACTCCAAATTGTAACCTTAGATCTTCAAATGAGTGTTTGCTTAGAATTCCAAGAGCTAAACTTAAAAGAAGTGGTGAGCTGGCTTTCTGCTGTTATGCACCTAAAATCTGGAATAGCTTGCCAATAGGAATTCGCCAGGCTAATACAGTGGAGAGTTTTAAAAAACTGCTGAAAACACTTTACTTTAACATGGCTTTCTCATAGTTTCATCTTAGTTTAATCCTGATGCTCTATATATTCAATTAATTATGATTATTATTCATGGTATTCATATTCAAAATCTGTACTAACACCTACTTTCACTTCTGTTCTTTTTCAGTGATATCCCTACATTGATGGATTAAAGGCCAGAAGTCCACATCATCAAGTTCTTCCATGAGAACCTTGAATACAATGAGGACTGATTGTGAGATAATTTATGTGAGGTAGAATGCCTAGAGGGGGCTGGGCTGTCTCGTGGCCTGGAACCCCTGCAGATTTTATTTTTTTTCTCCAGTCGTCTGGAGTTTTTTTTTTTTTTTCTGTCCTCCCTGGCCATCGGATCTTACTTTTATTCTATGTTAATTAGTGTTCCTTTATTTTAATTCTTATTTATTTTGTCTTTTTTCTCTTACTTCATCATGTAAAGCAGTTTGAGCTACATTATTTGTATGAAAATGTGCTATATAAATAAATCTTGTTGTTGTTTGTTGAACTGCTATTTCTTTAACAAAGGGTGTGTGAAGTTGCATGTCTTGCTAATGATTAGCAAAAAAGGAAGTTCATGTTAATATTAGAAAAGTCTGCACACATAAAGAAAATGTCTGATGCGGCCACACCAGAATTTTTATGAACTTTCA
Source organism: Polypterus senegalus (assembly GCF_016835505.1). NCBI lineage: Eukaryota > Metazoa > Chordata > Cladistia > Polypteriformes > Polypteridae > Polypterus > Polypterus senegalus. Next base: position 69,639,485 of record NC_053164.1, on the reverse strand, counting down.
TGTCAAAAACATCTCTGAATGTGTTGCATATTAGTTATATGTACAAGTAAGAATTTCAAGGTACTCTGTACATGTGACAATATGAACTTGAAATCAAACCTTACAGCTTCATTTATTTGTTATTTTACAAGCACAAGATGGAATAGTGATCTAAGGTGTTTTGTAAAGTATGCACAAACAAGGTGAAAAGAGGTGTGAGATATTTTAAAAGTCCCATTAAGCAGACCAGGACTTTCATCATCCTACCTAGATAACGCTTCAGCCTACACAGGCCCAAAATGAGGAGTTGGCTTTAAAAGTTAAAATTTCTTTTTAATGTTTTTCTTGGGGGAACAACTATAAACCTCTGAGTACTGTAGAATAGATGAAGCAAAACAGGGTTTCTTAAAAATAAAGAGGTCATTCACAAAAATCAGAAAACAGGACAAAAATACAAAAGAAAAAAAAAAAAAAAACACAAAAAGAGCAAAAGGATTTTCCTAAAAGGCAATCTAAAGAGAGACAGTCTCGATACACTTTCCAGAAATCAGAATCCAAAAATAGAAACAAAAAATCTACAAAACCCAGAAGAATGAGAAGAAAATAATCCTCACTATTACATTTAAACAACACTCAATGGCAACCTCAGGGAAGATGTTTCATCCATCACAATATAAAAGTGAAGGGCAGTCCCTCAAGTGTGATGTCATGCTGGCCCCACCACATGGGTTTCCATTCACAGAACACTAGGAACATGGTGTATATAAACTTAATGACACAGTTTAGAAATACTAAATAATAAACAAATATAAGTTAAGGAATAAACCTTTGCTGAAAGGGAAAATCCCATTTGTGCATGGTTTGATTTAAATCATCTTAAGCCATTTTTGCACTTGTTTTTTCCTAAAACTAATAATTATTATTTAATTATTATTCACATATCTTTTGATTAAATGGCGGTTCCCCTTTTAAAGAATACAGCACTAATGCGTAAGAAAATGTTGTTTTGCTTAATCATTGTGTTTCAACATTTTCTCAAAACTTTATCCAGTTCACCACATGCCTAGCCCTGATTCAGGTATGACCCAGCTCTCTGAACTCACAAATGTAGGAGTGGTCATAGCACATCTTGCAGGAACTAGGTCTTTGAGAGGAAGTGGAAATGTGGGAAGTTCATTTTTTTAAAAATATGAAGTAATTTTCATAGTGTGTATGATGTTATGGGATGTCTAGCAGGGACTGAAGGACTGAATTAGGGTCATAAGAAGTCAACGTGGTAACATTGTCATTGGCACAAGATCTTAAACCCATGTAATGGAGCACGCCCAGACTTAATTACTCCTCAAACATCCTACCACAGAATAGAATTAGATAAAAGTTTTTCTGTCCAAGGCCATGAGAAGCCAGAAGAGAGAAAGATGGAAAGCATAAGCATGAGGAGTAGCAAGGGATTACCCTGTTTAGTTAAGTCCTGAAGGCTAAAAATGTATTTTCCCCATTATTTGTATACTGACTCAAGTACAATAGTCTAATTTATTTCATAATATTGTTACTGTGATGAAAATCATTTTTCTTTTATACATTTGACCTTTTTGTGGTATAGAGTTAATAATGAGAATACCCAAGAGATCACAATAGATAAAAGAGACATTGTTATGTTAACATTTTTTAAACAATAGGCTAATGTCCTACCTTTCTCTTCTTGTACAGCACCTTCAGCTTTAATTGATACATTCAAGTTGTTTAAGCAGACCTGCTTGTTTGCTTCAGCCATTTGTTCCCATGTAGGGTAAATTATTTGTCCTGTGAATTTGGGAAGCATTATGATCGTCTCTTTCTTATCAAAGTCAACATGCAGAATTTCATCTCCATCCAATCCCATTTCATCCTCCGTTTCTGAGACACCAGACTGACAAGCAACTAAATTAATGTCTTTATGTGGCACTGTAAAATATTAAAACAAAAAAATTAAATTAAAAACTGACCTTCTTATGCTATAAAGAGTTTTAAAGGGCTTTTATGCTGTATGTTAAATTATTTCAACTATAATACCTATATGAAGTAAACGATTTCACAAACTGTTATATTAATAATAATTCATTTGTAGTCTAGTTGATTAAATTAAAAATATGATTAACAAACATTTAATTAATTTACTTTGAGCTTGTTAGGAAATGGGTAAGGCTAATGGATTAGCCTAAACAACCAAAGTAATTTTTTACTGTATGTATATCATAAACAGATTGTGCACAAAACAAAGCAATTTCAAATGTGCACAGTAGAGCAGTAGTTAAAACTGCAATGAGAATACTTTTAGATCTTGAAATGGAACATTTTCTGCCTTTTTATCAATTTAATATTAAGTTAATTTATAACTGATCAAAGATAATGCAATTTAACACATACTGTACCTTCTTTTTCTTTGCTATATTCAACATCCAAGACACACATTTTTAACTGCTCTTCACCCAAGTCTCTCTTGTAAAATTTGCCTTAAGTTTTTGTTTTCTGATTTCAGGTAAAATGAAACTATAAATTATGGATGTCCAACAAATTAAATGTCAAAAATAACATCTTAATTATTTTCTTAAACTATAATATTATGAAGATATTTTGAAATTTCCAATCCAGTGTTTGGAAAAATAATCATCAGGTCATTTTCTAACACTCTTAATTATGGGTAGGGTTGTGGGGGAGGTGGGGCCGGAAAATATCCCAGCCATCACAGGGCACAAGACCAGAACAACCCCTGGACAAGACATCAGTTCATCGCAGGATGAGCACAAACACACACTTACACATACAAGGGCCAATTTAGCAACACTACTCCACTTAACCTGCATGCCTTTGGACTGTGGGAGGAAGCCTACACAGACAAGAACACGCAAACTCCATACAGGGTTGACCCAGAATGTGAACCCTGGTCTCACTGCGAGGCAGCAGTGCTACCACTGTGCCATCCCTAAGATAACTGATTTAAAAATAATAATTATGTGCTAACAGAAAACCTGATAAGAAAAGCAAGCAGCTAAACTGACATTTATTCATTATTTAAATCACATTGCTTTTTCTTCTTCTTCTTTTGGCTACTCCCATTTAGGGGTTGCCACAGCGGATCATCCATCTCCATCTATCTGTCTTTTGCAACATTTTCTGCCACACCAACTGTGTTCATGTCCTCCTTCATCACATCCATAAACCTCCTCCTCCATCTTTTTCTGATGTACCCCTCATCTCTCCTCTGTAGGTGACCAAACCATCTCAATCTAGCCTCTCTCACTTTGTCACCAAACTGTCGTACCTGTGTTGTCCCACTAATATACTCATTCCTAATCTTGTCTACCCTTGTTACTCCGAGCGAAAATGGTAACATTTTCAACTTTGCCACTTCCAACTCTGCCTCCTGTCTTTTCATCAGTGCCAGTCTCCAAACTGTACAACATAGCTGATCTCATTACTGTTTTATAGACCTTCTCTTTCACTCTTGCAGGTACTCTACTATCACAAATCACTCCTGGCACTCTTCTCCTCCAGTCCACCTTGGCTGCAGTTTCTTCTTCACCTCTCTGCCACAGTCCCTGTTGCTTTGGACTGTTGAACCCAAGTATTTAAATTCATCTACCTTCACCACCTCTTCTTCTTGCAGTCGCACCCTTCCACCACCTTCCCTCTCATTTACATACTCCGTCCTACTGACTTTCATTCCCCCTCTCTCCACCTCTCCAGGTTTGCCTCATCCTGCTGTCTACTCTCACTACAAATCACAATGTCATCTGTGAATGTCATAGTCCACGAAGACTCCTGTCTGACCTCATCTGTCAACATGTTCATCAATACTGCAAGCAGGAAAGGGCTCAGAACCAATCCTTGATGTAATCCCACTCTTACCTTGAACCAGGCTGCCATTCCTACCACACACTTCACTGCAGTCACACTGTCCTTATACGTACATATCTTGCACCCCCTTCACATACTTTTCTGCTACTCTTGACTTCCTCATACAGTACCATAACTCCTCTCTTGTCACCCTGTAATATGCTTTCTCTAAGTTCACAAACGCGCACTGCAATTCCTTCTGACCTTCTCTGAACTTTGCCATCAACACTCTTAAAGCAAACATTGCAACTGTAGTACTCTTTCCTGGCATGAAACCATATTGCTGCTCATAGATCGACTCCTCTTCTCTCAGCCTAGCATCTATCACTCTTTCCCATATCTTAATGGTGTCGCTAATCAACGTTATATCCCTGTAGTTAATGCAGCTCTGTACATTTCTCTTATTCTTGAAAATTGGTACTAATATACTTCTGCATTCCTCAGGCATTTTCTTACTTTTCAAGATTCAATCTAGTTAGAAACCCTACTGCCATCTCACCTAAACATCTCCATGCCTCTACTGGTGTATTGTCTGGGTCAAATGCTTTTCTTCAAACTCTTCATAGCTTTCCTTATTTCAGCCTTGCTGATCCATGGTACTTTGTAATTTACTATCTCCACTTAATCCATCTTACCCTCTCATTTTCTATATTCATAAGTTCTTTAAAGTACTCTTTTCACCTTCTCAACACACTCTCCACACTTATCTGCAAAATTTCCATCTGCATCCTTTATCATATTGACCTGCAGAACGTCCTTCCCCACTTGGTTTCTCTGCATAGTCAATCAGTAGAAGGGCTTTTTTCCTTCCATTGTGCCTAGCTTCTCATATAGCTCAACATATGCCTTTGTCTTAGCCTTCACCACCTCTTTCTTCACCTTGTGCTGCATCTCTTTGTGTACCTGTCTGCTTTCATCACCTCTCTGGTTATCCCAGTTCTTTTTCGCTAACCTCTTCCTTTTTATGCTTTCCTGTACTTTCCCATTCCAGCAACAAGTCTCTTTGTCTTCCTTCCTCTGTCCAGATGTTACACCAAACACCTGCCTAGCTTTCTCCCTTACCACTTCAACTACGGTGTTCCAATCATCTATCCTGTCTCCATCACCACCCAGAACCTGTCTCACTTCCTCCCTGAATTTCACACAATAGTCTTCCTCTTTCAGCTTCCACCACCCACCACCTGATCCTTGGTTCCACTCTCACTCTCTTTTTCACCTCAAATTTCATCCTGCATACCACTAATCGATGCTGTTTGGCTACACTATCCCTTGCAACAATGTTACAGTCTCTAATCTCTTTTTTACGTGGCATTTTCTACATAGGACATACTACCTGTGTGCACGTTCCTACACTCTTATACATCACCCTACGCTCCTCCTTCTTCTTAAAATATGTATTAACCACTGCCATTTCCATCCATTTTGCAAAGTCAACTATCATCTGCCATTCAACACTTCTCTCCTTAACACCATACCTGCCCCAGACCTCCTCATCACCAATGTTCCTGTCACTAATGTGCCCATTAAGGTCTGCTCTGATTACCATTCTTTCTTATTTGGGTATAATCTCCATCATTTCATCTAACTCACTCCACAAATCTTCCTTCTCCTCCATCTCACATAACACTTGCAGGGCATATGTGCTGATGACATTTAACATTGCCCCTTTGATTTCCAACTTTGTACTCATCACTCTGTCAGACATTCTCTTCACCTTCAAAACACTCCAAAGATACTGTGCTCTCAATATATTTCAAATAAATTCAAAGAAAAATGATGAATAATGCACATACAGAGTAAGTGGCCTGTTCTGCAGAATTAGTTTTTACAGGGATTTAGAAAATCTTATACTGCTGATCAGTTTTTTCTGAGTCATCTTTGACAAACAATGCACATTTCACCAAATGATTTTGGCTCACTACATTTAAAACAAATATAAAAACTGTCACCATCTTCTGTTGCTATCTCCCATTTTCCTTTTAATAGCCTCTAACAGATATTTGAGTGGTGGTTAAAGTGGAAGAAGCTGAACTTACAGTGTTTATACTTCTATGAAGGGGGAGGAGTCCCCTAGGCAATGGGGAGTTGGATCTGGGAGTCCTCATCTCTACAGCTCCAATTCCTGGTTAACACTTACAATACTGGGAGGTTCTGGGTAGTGTTGGTATAGAGTACTGAAAGAACAAGTGACTATAAAGTACAAGTGATGACTGCATATTGGTGCGTAATAACTGCTTTCAAACTTGCAGTACCCCAAACAATATAACATAGAAGTGCCAGTAGCACTGGTGAGTACCCACCCACTTCAAACACTGGTTTTATCTGGTGAATAATACACTACTTAAAACAAGAAGGACACCAGAATTACAAACTGTCAGTTTGGTCATTATTCATTCTTAAATGTGTATAAACCCTGTAGTATACATTTGGTATGTTTTTCAGCATAGAGTGTATACATTTTAAAGAATGTATTATTTCCTAATCAGAATTTCAAACAGAATGTAAGCTTATCTTTGTAGATGCAATGATAGTGAGTTTTATATGCTTTCTCATTGCTGGTCACCATGGCTAATTCTAGACAAGCACTGCAAATAAAGATTTTTTTCCAGCTTTGTTGGTTGTTTGAAGTTACAATGTGTTGTATGTAACTGTCACATCATTCGCAAACCCACTTAATTCAATTCAGGGCACTATGCAAGAGCCAGCCCTGGGCAGAGCATCAGTCTGTCATATGGATCTCTCACATACACCTACACACTTAGTTCAAGAATGCTGTTATAGTGCTTCTACTTTTAGAAGGTAGATAGGTAGGTCACCATTGTTACTGCAAACTTGATTTTTTTGGGGTATTTTAAATGTTACATTTTTATTCAGTCTCTTGCTCACTCCTTCTCCACATCTTTCACTTATTCTTTGGGGAGAATATGTCTGCTGCAAAATGTTCTTAGTAAAGGAATGAAAAAGTGCATATTACAAACTTGAAAAATATTCATAAAATTCAGAAGAAATGACCATTCTTGTATAAGTAAAAAGGGTCTGAAGTGAAATTCTAAGTAGGTCTCTGAAATTTAAGTCAAACAACAAGTATAGCTATTTGAAACCAAACTGACTTTTTCAGTGATTTTCTGACATTTCATTACAATACTACCTGCAAATACATGATCCTAAAATGTTTAAAAATACGTAGAAAAATAAGTATTATCAAAACATTATTATGCTGTCATTTATTAGTTATGTGAAAATATAGATTTAACTTAATTTTAATAGTTTAACTGATTTAAATAATAGTTCAGTTATACTTGACTATATATATAGTCATCATTTCTGTTTCCAATTTTTCACTGTAACAGCTCTAGTTGGTTTATACCACAAATTTGATATATAGACTATTTTTGCACTACAAGCACATTTCATGAAATCAAATAATTATGATAGCCTTGCAACACAAGTGAGCTTGTGTTGAACTATAAATCTTCTGATGGGCTGAGACACAATGGTTACAATAATGTAACTAGATGTAAGCAGGAGTTTCTGATACTCATTAGACACTCTAACCCACACATCATTTCTGCTGATCAACAGCCATGTAGATGAATGTTCTGCCACCTCTATCACACTTTTGATGGCCCTACTCTTGTTCATTTCATTTCCACTAGGCCTTCCATCCCTGGCTGTGACACTTGTCCACAAGGATCTTTTTCTTCTCATTAACCTCCTAAATTCTGCTTTTCAGGAGACAGTCATGTCCAATATGACCACCTGCCTTGTAGATTCAACAGATAAAGGATTTTCAAATAAAGAATGTAGCTCAAAGTGTTTTAAAAGATGACGAAGAAAAAATAACAAATACAAATTAGAAATGCATACAATAAATTTAAACATTACATACCAAAAATATTAAATAACAATAAATTAGTATCATTAATCCAACATAGATATGCAAGTAATATAAAAATTAACAGTTGTTATTTTGTCTCTAAAGATAAGTCCATTGGTATGGTCAGATAGCTGGAGAGGACAGAAAAAAAAAACTCCAGATACAAAATCCAAAAGACCACCCAGCCACAACTGGACATTCTACAATCCATGGATGTGTCATAGTTACAAGATACTCTTGCAAGTTCTTTCTCTTCATATTACTAGCATATCAGGCAGCTGCAGCATGCTTAGGACATGGGGCAGTGGCAGATAAGGCCACTACATATACCCGAAAAAAAAAAAAATACAAGAGTAATTATTAGTCACCAGCGCATAAAACAACAGATAAAGTTATGTTTAATGAAAAAGAACCAGATACTAGTAATTTACAGTTAGGTCGATAAATATTTGGACAGAGACAACTATTTTCTATTTTTGGTTCTGTACATTACCACAATGAATTTTAAATGAAACAACTCAGATGCAGTTGAAGTGCAGACTTTCAGCTTTAATTCAGTGGGTTGAATAAAAAGATTGCATAAAAATGTGAGGCAACTAAAGCATTTATTTAACACAATCCCTTCATTTCAGGGGCTCAAAAGTAATTGGACAATTGACTCAAAGGCTATCTCATGGGCAGGTGTGGGCAAGTCGTTATGTCATTATCAATTAAAAAGATAAAAGGCCTGGAGTTTATTTGAGGTGTGGTGCTTGTGTGTGGAAGATTTTGCTGTGAACAGACAACATGCGGTCAAAGGAGCTCTCCATGCACGTGAAAGAAGCCATCTTTAAGCTGCGAAAACAGAAAAAACCCATCCGAGAAATTGCTACAATATTACGAGTGGCAAAATCTACAGTTTGGTACATCCTGACAATGAAAGCAAGCACTGGTGAACTCAGCAACACAAGAAGACCTGGACGTTGACGGAAGACAACAGTGGTGGATGACCGCAGAATCATTTCCATGGTGAAGAGAAACCCTTCACAACAGCCAACCAAGTGAACAACACTCTCCAGGGGGTAGGCATATCGATATCCAAGTCTACCATAAAGAGAAGACTGCAAGAAAGTAAATACAGAGGGTGCACTGCAAGGTGCAAGCCACTCATAAGCCACAAGAATAGAAAGGCTAGATTGGACTTTGCTAAAGAACATCTAAAAAAGCCAGCACAGTTCTGGAAAAACATTCTTTGGACAGATGAAACCAAGATCAACCTCTACCAGAATGATGACAAGAAAAAAGTATGGAGAAGGTGTGGAACAGCTCATTATCCAAAGCATACCACATCATCTGTAAAACACGGTGGAGTCAGGCAGTGTGATGGCTTGGGCGTGCATGGCTGCCAGTGGCACTGGGACACTAGTGTTTATTGATGATGTGACACAGGACAGAAACAGCCGAATGAATTCTGAGGTGTTCAGAGCCATACTGTCTGCTCAAATTCAGCTAAATGCAGTCAAATTGATTGGGTGGCGTTTCATGATACAGATGGACAATGACCCAAAACATACAGCCAAAGCAACCCAGGAGTTTATTAAAGCAAAGAAGTGGAAAATTCTTGAATGGCCAAGTCAGTCACCTGATCTTAACCCAATTGAGCATGCATTTCACTTGTTGAAGACTAAACTTCGGACAGAAAGGCCCACAAACAAACAGCAACTGAAAACCGCTGCAGTAAAGGCCTGGCAGAGCATTAAAAAGGAGGAAACCCAGCATCTGGTGATGTCCATGAGTTCAAGACTTCAGGCTGTCATTGCCAGCAAAGGGTTTTCAACCAAGTATTAGAAATGAACATTTTATTTCCAGTTATTTAATTTGTCCAATTACGTTTGAGCTCCTGAAATAAAGGGATTGTGTTAAAAATGCTTTAGTTGCCTCACATTTTTATGCAATCTTTTTGTTCAACCCACTGAATTTAAAGCTGAAAGTCTGCACTTCAACTGCATCTGAGTTGTTTCATTTAAAATTCATTGTGGTAATGTACAGAACCAAAATTAGAAAAAAGTTGTCTCTGTCCAAATATTTATGGACCTAACTGTAAGTGATCGAGAGAGAGAGCCAAATTAAAAAGGTGCATTTTTAGTAGTCTTTTGAAGAGTTTATCTGTACTGGCTCACTTTAGCTCTAATTGTAAAGTATTTAAGATTTTTGGTGCATAGAAATAGAAAGCTACCTTATCAGTTTTTTCATGCTTCACTCTCAGAATGAGGATCAAGCCAGTGTGAGAGAATCTAAGATTACAATTGGGAATTTAAGGGGATAAGCAGCCCAAAATATAAAAAGGTGCTTGATTGTTTAGAGTGTTATATATAATTAAAACTATTTTAAAAATCAGTCCTAAAGGACACATGCAACTAGTGCAGTGATGCTAAGACTGGTGTGATATGCTCAGATTTTCTCTTTTTGGTTAAAATTCTTCCTTCTACATTTTGGAGTAACTGCACCCAACTTATGTCTTTTTTGGTAATTCCAATAGGAGTGCATTTTAATATTCTAGACATTTTAATGGGACCTCATATATCAACAATGGCCAAAGAATGCATGTTTGAATGCCATGTTGTTATATCAAAGCTTTGAACTTCAAGAGCCTGATTGGTCACTTGGATTGCGGTTGTATCCTTAAGGCTGCAGGTGTACATTTTTCCCAGGCCCTTCACTGGCTTTTCTGTGACCGATGGTATTAGTGCTTTGCCAGTGTAGAAGTGAAGTGCATGCAGTATATGATCTTGCCCCTCATCAGCAACAAGGATCTTGACTTATGTGGCTTAAAGCGCATCAGTCTCACAAGCTCCAGAAGAATCCACTGGCTTCCAGGCACTGACATAATAATGAAAATGAGGTCATCTATGAACACTCTTATCTCTTGTGGTGGCTGCTACAACACCGAAGACTGATAGTGTGCCCCACCACTCAACTTCTGCCACCTTTACCAGCATGTTTGCTAATAAGGCAAAGAGTATTAGGAGATGTTAGAGCCCATTATGATGGATTTCTCTGACTGCTGACACCTTGACTTCAACTCTGTAGTGGTGAGTCTCAGTTGGAAATTTCCATAATAGTCAAGGATAAGATCCCTCATCCTGCTTGGAACACAGAACTGATATAGGGCCTTTTCCAAAACCTTATAATGTCATGACCCATAAAGATAGGCAAGGTCCATCCAAAGTACTGCCTTCACTTCCTTCCCCATTCTAGCTTCCTCATTGAGCTCGATGACAGTCCCCATATGTTCCAGGCATTTTGGCACAGTTAGGATTCCTAAATTTTGCACTGAAGGATTAATTCACTTATTCTTTAGGAAATATTCTGTCTGTCAAGAGGAACAAAACTGGTTGATAGTTTGTGCTTTCTCCTTCTTTAGGATCCATACTTCATCAAACCTCTACAGGTGTGCCATCTGTGGAAACTTACCTTCAAAATCATCCAGAATTGGCAGAAAAGCCTTAGTCACCTCTTATAGAACTTATAAGACACTATGGTTACATGCACTGCTCTCGAGACTTCTTGAACCTCCTTACAACTGGGTTAGTAATGTAACTTGGTGGTGTAACAAAAAGAACTGTAGTGCCCTATGTTTCTCTCCCTCTCTGGATGACAGCTGGTGTCCTGAAGATATTTGTCAACCTCCTTCTTCAGGCATATTAGCTGCCCACTGTTCCTCAGCCTAAGCAGCTTCTTTGTAAGCCAAAGGGGTTTGAGATGAAAACAGTTTGCTTCCTGATTGGTGTACAGTAGTACAAAACTCGCCTAGCAATAGCAGAGGTTGGATCTCCACGCAAAAAAAAGCATTTATTTCATGTCTGCTTGCCTCTCTGCTGATGTCAAAAATTATTAAAATAAATGTTTCTTCACACATCAAATTTAAATTAAACTCATAATTTGTTGCAATTTAGGGAAAAATGCTATGGCATTAATATACTGGATGTTTCATATTTGTCTAATGTTGATCAGTTGATTCCAGTGGTGGTTTGTAATGTGGGGCATTGCGCCCCCCCCGTACAAATATTTTTAAAACTCTACTAGATTAATTAGGTAATGCAAAATAATCATGAAATAAATGTATTTATTTGCGCAACGTACCTGGTGTCAGCACACGTCAACATCCATTAAAAATTGGTTGTTTAATTGTTTAATTTCTGTGTGAATACCTATATTTCCAGAGTGAAGGACACTGGCCAAATGAGTCTATGTACGTTCTTCATCTTTTGCAAGCAGATGACCTGAGGCTGCCCTGTAATTTGTTGCTTTCAGGCTTTTCTGGGGACGAAGCTCTCTGCACCTCAGATACTCCCACATTTATTTGCAGCGAATTAGCATTGTTTTAGGTTTTTTTAATCGCACTAAATCAAGTTCATGTCCATGGTTCGCAGTCCAGTTCATTAACGTAACTACAGATGAGCAACTTCAAGTAAAACTTCAGTAATCAAAGAAAATTTAGCTATTTCTTTAATGAAACAGCCGTTCTTAAATCACTCACTTGAAGAAAAAAAAGAAGATAAAGGAGGTTGGACTGGACCAACCTGACTTAAGAATTCAGCAGCAGGCAAGTGATCGAGGTCGAGCTTACATACAGACTTTTTCTCGCTCTTTTTATGACAAATGGAGCTGGCTAACTGGATGTGTTGTAAGTAATTTCCCAAGACCTAAAGTGAAAAATGCAAGTGGCATGAAAGTAGCTGCAATCATCCAGAGCAGTGTTTTTCAACCAGTGTGCTGCAACATAGTGGTACACCTCGAGAGCTAGCCAGGTTAGCCATGGAATTAATAGTGTAGCGCACTTGGGTTTGAACTTGAGAGGGACAACATCCTTGGGTGGTCAAGCCCTTTCTGAAGAGAATAGGCCTACCTGGAGAAGCTGGCATAAAAGCAGCTCTGTGAGTGCCATGTTAGAATACTTCAAACATGTCTCCTGACTGCTACTGTAGATTGAATCTACCCTGGGTGTGTGATCACTAGCGATCCTCACAGGGCTGGTGGATAGTGGGCATACAAGTTGCCTCTGAGGCAGAGAGGGATGGGCAAAAAGGCAAGAAGCTTTGGGATACCACCTAAGTGCTCACAACATGCCATGCCTGCAAATGCTGATCTCAGAGCTCCTTTATTACCGGCCTCTCCTGTAGTCCCAAACCTTCGGGCAAATGAGCATGTGTATGAGATATACTGTATATGTGTTTGTGGCTAGAAAGATAGTGGTGTGCCTTGGGATGACACTGATCTAGGCAACAGCATGAGGCTAAATTTGTTTGGCAGGCTTAGTGAAAGGACTCAGTTTAGGCAGAAAATAATTGAGAAATTTTCAGGCCTATTGGAAAAGAGGGCAAAATTTATGTCCAAGGAAATATAGGTATCCTGATTGTAAATGCAAAATAAGATTTAGGTTGAACTTGTCCTGTGGATGTAGAACAAGACAGGTTGGGGGGGAGAATTATGTTTTCAGATGTGGGGGTCTATGGATCTTACAAAGTGGATTTATGCCCAAGTGAGAGTAAGTCTGGCAAACCTGCATAGGACTAAATAAATGAATAAAATTAGGGTGGGAATGACTATATGGGTGTGGTAAATAATAAACTGGGATGCAAGACTTGAGAAAAATCAGACAACTAATGATTGTATGATGTGGATTTATGGAATACAATGGAAATGGCCAAGGACTGGGCACTCTATTAGCAGAGGCATAAGGGATGTGTTATAGGACAGATGATGTCCATGTTATTAAAAGATTACAGAGGTGGGGGTGGGGACAGAATGGGGAACTGGGCAAGTTGTCAGGGGATTGAGCAGTTTAGAGACAGGTATAGTATAAAATGTGGGTGGCAGGTGCACCTGTTCCTTTTCACATCTATAGGGCAAGTTATGGGAAGAATAAGGGGTCTGTGGATGTCACGGACTGAAGGTTTGGTGCACAGTAGAAATGGGAAAGCTGACATCACATTGGGCAGCATGGTGGAAAGGGTATAATACATTTTAGCCTGGTTTTGTCCTATGGGTCTGGTACAGGACAGGCCAAGATGTGCATTGACACTATGTTGTGGACCACAAAAGTATGTGGAATGACCAGATAGATGGATAAATAGATATGAAATGCACTATCTTACTATATAAAAGCGGTCGGGATGTCCTTCCATCCCGTGAGTGCTACGCAGGCGCGGAGTTTCACACGCCCCGTCCATTTTGCAATGCACGATGGGATTTGTAGCTTCGTTTTTCCAGGTAAAAGATGATTTTCAACTCCAGACTGTGCAATATCTTCTTCTTCTTTCTTACTATATAAAAGCGGTTGGGATTGTCCTTCCATCCCGTGAGTGGAAAGCGTAGCGGTATTCCGCTTATCACAGACTTACTACTTGCAGCTTGCGGTACGAAGCGACATGATGTGAGCAGAGTTCTGGTGCTCCCATCGTTCCCTTGCTTTTGTACGCGATGCGCTGGAAAAATAGACAAAATTATGTCTCTGGAAATAATTCATGTTAATGGAGTACAAATGCCTCACCGCATAGTAAATATCAGGGGGGTTCAAAAGGGCGACCTCAATATAGAAAAAAAGTTTAAATTTCATCACAAAAATAACAGAAACTACGAGTATTAAAGTAATACCGCTCAAATGCAATATAAGCAAATTATTGAGTTTGTATAAAATATCAAATTGATCTACATATTGAATTGCCTTAAGAAGTGGTCAACTTAAAAGTCGGTCGCCTTAAAGGCGGGTGAGCCTAGTCTAATAGATAAATGCTGCTTCAGTTTGACCCCCCAAAACTGTGTCCCTACCCAAATTTTTTTCACCAGCTGCCACTAGTTGATTCACTGTTACAATAATGTCTTAGCATCTGAACATGAGAAGGTCAGTCAGTCAGTCATCATCCAACCCGCTATATCTTAACACAGGGGTCTGCTGGAGCCAATCCCAGCCAGCACAGGGTGCAAGGCAGGAACAAATCCTGGGCATGGTGCCAGCCCATCGCAGGACACCATACACACACACTAGGTACAATTTAGGATCGCCAATGCACTAACCTGCATGTCTTTGGACTGTGGGAAGAAACCGGAGCACCCAGAGGAAACCCACGCAGACAAAGGGAGAACATGCAAACTCCACGCAGGGAGGACCTGGGAAGCGAACCTGAGTCTCTTTACTGCGAGGCAGCAGAGCTACCACTGCACTACCGTGCTGCCTCTCGAGAAGGTCACTTCTTTAAAATCACACTTTTGTTTTGCACACTCATCATCCTGGTTCACCCTAAACTACATACTATAAAAGTGTATGGCAGGCAATTGGAATGGCTCTATAAAAAGACAGGTCTTTCTGTACATGCAGAAATTTATAAAGAATCCATAGAATGCATAAAGGCAAGCAATTTCCATAGGTAAAACTATATTTGTTCATTTGACATTATGACTAATGGTGAGGGAAATTGTGTCAAATATTTCATCAGCATCATCTTCATCTTATGTTTGTGAAAATTTTAACAATTACTTCTAAAGGAAGGTCAGTACATCCTTCAAAAGCTTGGATAACTGCACCTTCATTATCTGTCAGTTTTGGGGCTGAGAGCTGTCCTGAGCACAAAATTAGAGCATTTGATTACAGTCAACTGTGAGCTTGTAAAAACTAATGTAAGCTCTCTAGCTGCTGAGGTAAACCATGCCAAAAGAAACATACACGGTTTGCATCATAGAATCTAGAGCTGTAAGTTCTGTTAAGTTACAATCCAGTATACCATTCTACCACGAGACAGAAAATACTGTGGTAAGAATACCAACCAATTAAAATTCATGATTGCAGTTTGATATTCTCAATGTGCAAAAAATGTATAGCTTTTCACCTTACATATAAAAATGTATTAATGGTAAAAGGTTGTGCATCTCTCTGCATTAAGGATAATTACTCCCCACCCCCTTTCCCAGCAGATGGCGCTGTTCTACAAAAATTGAATAAGTAAACTCATTTCAAAGATATAAAGCATTTTAAAAATGTTCATAGCATTAGCAGTTTTTGCTGCATTGGGAATTTATTTATTAATGTTTGTGTCTGCAGCTGCTAGTCTGTTTCTGGGTTGCTTGGAACGGACCTTTTGACATTGTAATATTCTTGGATTTCCTTTGTTCATTTGCAGCCAGAACTTTTCAGCTGCACCTTGGGGCTTAACGTCTACACCCTATATATTTCATTAATAGGTTTATATTGGTGTATAGAATCATTATTTGTCAAGTGTACAGAGTACAGTTGAATTCTTATTTGTATGTGCTAATCATTGCTACTTAGCATTAGGTTAAATATTGCTGTATAGTACATTATACAGTTTTAAGTTCATTTTTATTACATTTATACAGTATTTACTATTGATGTTACTCAATACTGGAAACAATTAAAACTAAAGATTAGTGTTTATCAACTAAAATCAAATAAAATCATCAAACACAAATATTGATGATGGAAGTTTGAAGAAGGAAAAAAAACAGCATAGTACCTACAGATTGCATGGTGATGTTATGAGTTCAGACTAAATGCAACTGTTCAGTGAAGTCTTGGCCATACTATAATAATTCTTTACATTTATATAGCACTTTTCTCACACAAAGCACTTTGCAAACTCCACAAAGGGAGGACCCAGGGTGTGAACTCCTGATCTCCTAACTTCAAGGCAACAGTGCTGCTATTCCATTAGCAAAGCTGCCACTTCAAGATGGTAACAGTACAAACAGCTCTGAGTCTGGCTTTGAGTTGCCAGCCTAATACTGAAGTAATCAATTGGCTTATTAAAAAGATGGATAATAATATCACAGTTAAGAAATGCCAGAAAGTTTGGAAACAATTTGTGGCTGTGCCAATATAATAATTATTCGTGTTGCATTTAAATTTAGCAAGATTTTAAGAAAAAAGGAAGAAAAAAAATAATAAAACAGACAGCAAATTTAATATTTTCTGCAATGATAGCTGCATAATCAGAAACTGTTCTGGAAGTATCAGAATCTGAGCTTTATCTACATTTGTGAAAGTAAACAGAGGTACATTGAACAATGTATACTGTTATTCTACATTTGGTAAATCTGCCAACAGTGTTATACAGCACCAGAGCCTATTGTGACATCAAATGGTAAAAGGCAGAGACCAAGCATGTCAATCCTTCACCTAGAACATCAAATTATGCTAAGCTATTTTTAAACCACCATTAAAGCTGCCCTTGTGATGGACTGGTGCCCTTTTCATGGATGTTTCCTGCAATGCGACCAGTGGTGCTGAGATAGGCCCTAGCCCATCACAATCTTGAATTGGAATAAACAAGTTTGAGAATGACATGATGTGAAAAGACTGACACACATATCTTTAGAATGGAAGAGGAAAATGAAATACCCAGAGAACGATCACACAGACCTGAAGATATTATGTAAAATCCTCATACAGCACAGACTGGTTATGGTCCAGTGATGCAACAGCACTAATAACTGCACTACTGTACCATAGAGCAATTAAAATGGTATAAAAGCTAACATTTGTAAAAGTAGGCATAATATACCAGACTATAAGTATAATGATGATTAGTACCAGTGCCCATAAGTGTTTTGAAAGTTCACTTCTTGATCAAATCAAATTAAGCCAAAACATGTTATATTGATCTCAGGAGATAATTTTAACATTACCATAGCCTAGACATGTCATTAACATTCAGACATAAATAAAACTAAACAGAATGCAGTTCAGTCTAAAAAGTAAAATAATTCTAACAGATATTTCAATATTTTTTGTATAATTACTATATTAAATTAGCTGGGTAGTTTCAAGAAATGAAATAACGAAAGAAGCTAGACAACTTTTTATTTATTATAAATTTAGCAAAGAATATACTAAAAGCATTCTTTCAGTTACTTGTGTTTACAAATAACAACGATAAAAGATTGGAAAGTCCTTAAGTTTCAAACAGATTATCTCAAAAATATACATACATATTGTAATAATAAAATAACAAACTTCAGTAAAAGTAAAATTACTTTTCAGTAAAAAAGATTTGGTATGAAGAGAAGCAAAGGTTTTTGGGAGATATTCAGTATTTCTTTGATTCACTTCTAGACTTAGGTGCATAACAACTTATTGAAAATTACAGTGACATGATGCCTATGCTCTAATGTTTATTATCAGATCTTGATTTTTGGTAATACTGCTGCTTTCATTGTGATTAACATCCTGCAGTCTATTAGGTGCATGCCACACTGCTTAGACATAGACTACATTTCCTTTCTTTATTAAAATATTTGTATATTCAAGATGCCCTGTACTTATAGATTTAGCATATATCATGCATGTAATGAATTTACATAACTATACAGAATTCAACAAACATTTTCAGTTGTTGTAAAGTAGACTTTAATGTCAGATTATACAAGAAAAATATTAAACATACCTTTCTGTGTGAATGTATATGTTACTCCAAAAAGAAAAGTTATCAGAAGCAGAAAAATATTGTTAATCTTTCTTCCTGTCATCTTTTTGTATAAATGTCTTTACAGATACAAATAGCAACCTTCGCTTCCAATTGCCTTCCTATGAAATGCAGTTTCAAGTGTAACCTGCTTCTGTTTTTGCTAGATATGTTGGCCCATTGTCATCATTGACCAATCAGTGAATTTGAAAGCACAGTGTAATGTAGTTGCTAGGAAGATGAGAAAAATGTGCACTGTTTTCTTTAATGAGAAAAATAAAACTACTCCTAAGATTATAATACCCTTCATACTATTAGTTATACATTCAATTAAATATGGGAGTAAATATGACATTTTAATTACCCACACATTAACTGGGTAAACATAACAAATAATAGAGCATATACAATCAATTTCTCTATCCAATATGACAAAAACTATCTAAACTTAATTATAGTAAACATTTAGATCTCATGATTATAACATAGTTTCATATGATTTTGCAAAATGATTTATCAAAAAGAAAAACAATGTCAATTTTTTTTCAGAATGACAAATCCTTAAAGGAAACACATTGAGACAAATTAATGTGTAGTGACAACTGAGGAGAATTTAAATGAAAACATTTAAATGTAAACTTTATAAAATGTAGGAGAAGTTCATTGAAAATTTTAGAAGAAAATAATAATTTAAACAAATCCATTAGTTATATAGAGTAAAGAAAAATATGACATAAGGAAAAATAGTTGTATAACACCAACAAGATAGTGTGATAATGTGGCTTGGGTTCCTGACTTCCTGATCCAATTCTGACATGTGTACGTAAACAATTATAATATATTCTGGTTCTACATATTACCTTGCAAAAAGATGTCCACTGAGTGTTCCATAATAATAGGTGCAGCATAGGGATTACAAAAGAAAAAGGTATGAAAAATGGCACAAGACGGTTAGGGAAGAATGTACAGGGTGGGCCATTTATAAGGATACACCTTAATAAAATGGGAATGGTTGGTGATATTAACTTCCTGTTTGTGACACATTAGTATATGTGAGTGGGGAAACTTTTCAAGATGGGTGGTGACCATGGTGGCCATTTAGAAGTCGGCCATTTTGGATCCAACTTTTGTTTTTCAATAGGAAGAGGGTCATGTGACACATCAAACTTATTGGGAATTTCACAAGAAAAACAATGGTGTGCTTGGTTTTAACGTAACTTTATTCTTTCATGAGTTATTTACAAGTTTCTCTATGTTTACAGCCATTGACATGTTGCAGAGGTTAACACGTGAGGAGCGGATAGAAATTGTGTTGATGTCTGGTGAACGCAGTAACCGGGTCATTGCAGCAGATTTCAATGCAAGACACCCTACGAGACCAAACATCTCCCATGCTACAGTTAGCAAACTGCTTGCTAAGTTTCGTGAAACTGGTTCAGTGTTGGATTTGCCAAAATGTGGACGCATGAAAACTGTCACTAATGAAGAAACATCAGTGGCTGTCCTAGCTTCATTCAGCAAGAGCCCACAGCGTAGCACTCGCCGCATGTCACTGGAGAGTGGCATTAGTCGAACATCCCTTCGGCAGATATTAGCTACTCACAAATGGCACCCTTACAAACTCCAGCTACTGCAGCATCTCAACGAGGATGACCCAGATCGGCGCACTGAATTTGCAGAATGGTGTACTTGGTTTTAACGCAACTTTATTCTTTCATGAGTTATTTACAAGTTTCTGACCACTTATAAAATGTGTTCAATGTGCTGCCCATTGTGTTGGATTGTCAATGCAACCCTCTTCTCCCACTCTTCACACACTGATAGCAACACCGCAGGAGAAATGCTAGCACAGGCTTCCAGTATCCGTAGTTTCAGGTGCTGCACATCTCGTATCTTCACAGCATAGACAATTGCCTTCAGATGACCCCAAAGATAAAAGTCTAAGGGGGTCAGATCGGGAGACCTTGGGGGCCATTCAACTGGCCTACGACGACCAATCCACTTTCCAGGAAACTGTTCATCTAGGAATGCTCGGACCTGACACCCATAATGTGGTGGTGCACCATCTTACTGGAAAAACTCAGGGAACGTGCCAGCTTCAGTGCATAAAGAGGGAAACACATCATCATGTAGCAATTTTGCATATCCAGTGGCCTTGGGGTTTCCATTGATGAAGAATGGCCCCACTATCTTTGTACCCCATGAACCACACCATACCATCAATTTTTTTGTTCCAATAGTCTTGGAGGGATCTATCCAATGTGGGTTAGTGTCATGCCAATAGCGGTGGTTTTGTTTGTTAACTTCACCATTCACATAAAAGTTTGCCTCATCACTGAACAAAATCTTCTGCGTAAACTGAGGGTCCTGTTCCAATTTTTGTTTTGCCCATTCTGCAAATTCAGTGCGCCGATCTGGGTCATCCTCGTTGAGATGCTGCAGTAGCTGGAGTTTGTAAGGGTGCCATTTGTGAGTAGCTAATATCTGCCGAAGGGATGTTTGACTAATGCCACTCACCAGTGACATGCGGCGAGTGCTACGCTGTGGGCTCTTGCTGAATGAAGCTAAGACAGCCACTGATGTTTCTTCATTAGTGACAGTTTTCATGCGTCCACATTTTGGCAAATCCAACACTGAACCAGTTTCACGAAACTTAGCAAGCAGTTTGCTAACTGTAGCATGGGAGATGTTTGGTCTTATAGGGTGTCTTGCATTGAAATCTGCTGCAATGACCCGGTTACTGCGTTCACCAGACATCAACACAATTTCTATCCGCTCCTCACGTGTTAACCTCTGCAACATGTCAATGGCTGTAAACATAGAGAAACTTGTAAATAACTCATGAAAGAATAAAGTTACGTTAAAACCAAGCACACCATTGTTTTTCTTGTGAAATTCCCAATAAGTTTAATGTGTCACATGACCCTCTTCCTATTGAAAAAACAAAAGTTGGATCCAAAATGGCCGACTTCTAAATGGCCACCATGGTCACCACACATCTTGAAAAGTTTCCCCCCTCACATATACTAATGTGCCACAAACAGGAAGTTAATATCACCAACCATTCCCATTTTATTAAGGTGTATCCATATAAATGACCCACCCTTGTAGATGAAAATAGCTGAAAATGTAAAAGTCAATACTAAGGGTTTCTTTTAGTTTTTTAGGGGAAAGACAATGATGAGTTGAAGTGTATTAAGAATATCAAAGGGCAACAACTTTTACACAGAAAATAAAAAATCAGCTGATCTCAGTTTTTACTTTTTTGAAGTTATCACCTGTGAAAAGGTTAAAAACCTTGCATTAGCTACAGTAAAATGAATGAAGGTTGGAAGCCAGCATTGATACAGCATGTTGCCGCAACCCACTACAAAACGAACCACCTCAGAATTCCAATTTAGGACCTGAGTACAGTCGTACAACGGATGACATCTCAGCACCACATTAGTTTGAATGGAATGGAACAGTGTGAGTTTTTTTTTGTTTTTTCTGTGGCTGGAGTGCCAATCCATCCACAAATCCCTGAACAATGTTCAAAAAACTGAATGATTATACATATACTGTACATATGTACATTGTGAGAAAAGTGAATTCTCAGTATTGGTATAGTGGATGCCCACACTGGCCAGGGAGTCTTCAAACCCAAAGGGTTCCCTCATCAGACCTTCACAAAGCCAACTACAAAAGTATATATTTAATATTTGAAAAAATAAATACTATTTGGAACATTTTTATGCTAAACGAAATGGTATGAAACTAGTGTTTTGTGTTGCTGTAAGTTACAGGAACAGACAGGTGGATGTGGAAATACTTCATAAACTTGCATAAGTTAGTGAGTACACAATGAAGAGCTATTGGCACAACAGGCTATTGCCAAACCATACCAAAGATAACATCTATGCTTAAACCATCAGAGGAAGAAGAAATTTGCAAAATGTTAACCACATCATCAACAGAGCAGATTACTGTGCATTATGTGAATCAAGCAGCAAGGCACTCAACAAAGAGGATTGTTCTTCTCCTTGTCCTCCCAGCCTACTCTTCCCATTGCAGATAACCTTTAGGTAATTAAAAAAGATGTTCTGAGCCACCTAAAAGCTCCAGACCCAGATAGAAATTATGATATGCAGTATTTGAATAGAACAAATCGGTAATAACATTGCAGTCACAAAATTTATATTAACACCGCAGCAGTTTTCCCACAAAATATAACAAATTAGCCATGCATAGTATGAGTTTAATTTGTAATTTTGACTTCAGCAGAGAGGCAGGAGATTTTGAAATACAGTAGAACACATATACAGCATTTTCCTAACGGATCAATGTAAAAAAAAGGTGCTAAATGCAGGAAATTGTCAATGATTCCTCAGAATCCCATTAGTACAGGTGTGGATTCACTGCATTTAGTTTATTTTTCTCACTGATTTTAGTTTTTAGTTTAGTTTTTTTTTTTTAGTTTTCACTGCAGGTATAGTAATATAGTAAGATTGTTATAGTTACAATCTTTTTTGAAATGTTTTGATTTGGTTTCGGCGGCACAGTGATAGCCCTGCTGCCTTGCAATAAGGAGACCAGGGTTTGTGCTCCAGGTCCTCCCTTCATGGAGTTTGCATGTTCTCTCCATGTTTGTGTGGGTTTCCTCACTGTCCAAAGACATGCAAATTAGATGCATTGGCAATGCTAAACTGGCTTTAGTATGTGGTTGGGCAGGGGGGCATGTTTGTGTGTTTGTATGTTTGTTTGCCCTGCAATGGACTGGTGTCCTGTCCAGGGTTTGTTCCTTAAATATGCCCTATGCTGGCTGGGATAGGCTCCAGCACTCCCAGCGACTCTGTTCTGAACTAGGCAGGTTAGAAAATGACTGACAGGCTGATTTGGTCTATTTCATTTGTGGAGATATTATTATAATTTTTCTTATTTCAAATTGTTATTCATTTTCATTAATGCTACTATGTTGAATAAAACAGTGCCGCTGTTAAACCACTAGATTGCAGTGCATAGCATGTAACCCAGCATTTCATTTTTGAAACACAAAAAAGGCTACTTTTTCACACTGCAGCTTAATTTTCAGTTTTTCACTACTATGGGGCATGGACTTGATGTTTTTAGATAAAGGTGATTAGCAAAAATGATTTTGAATCAAAATTTTTCAGAAAGGATTTATACTACTCTCATTAAAACTGTTTTGCATCCAAATCCTCTCCATCACCGTCTCACCAGTCCTGTCTAGTGTCCTTTGTGATATGCACACAAACCAACAGCTACTGTATAATTTTTCATTTTCTGTGTCTTTTCTTTGCCATGATGAGCTTACATATATCTAGGCATCCTGCACTGAAACAATGTGAAATAGTGTGACAACCAGCATCTCTCTGTTAGTTTGCATGTGTCAAACAAAATTGTTTTATTTATTTTGTATGATTGATAGACATAGATAGACAGTAGTACTCATATCAGATTTGCATTGGTCTCAAAGTTAATTTGAGCACTCAAAAAACATCTTATATGTGGCAAAAAGTAAATATAGCCTCAAATGTTTTATGCTTTTTTATGCTTAACAACAGCATTAAAAAACTTTAAATGTATGAAAATCCTAATTTGGGTTTCTAATATAAATGTTTTTTCAAGGCTTGTGTACTAAACCAATTGCTACTACTGGGCGGGGTGTTGCACAAATTTTGCACTGTGCCAGTGGTTCTAAGTCAGCCAAGAGAGGACTCATGCTGGATAAAGTAATTTTAAATGATCAAAAACTGATGTGATGGAAGTCATGGATATCAGTGTATCTGACCATTTCTGCATTGTATTTCAAATAGAAATATTGGTGACTTAAAGTAAAAATCAGTGTGTTGTCATAGAATGTTATTCTGATGCCACAGCAGCTTCTAGGTTTATTAATATTCTGAGTAGTCAGTATGAATGTAATGCTTACCCTAATACAGCTAACAATATAACCAGTAACTGGGAACTTTTAATGCTAAGGTGAGAACCACAGCCAACATAGTAGCCCTGAAAAATAATCTAGACTACTCTGACTTTGAGAATGTTATACCTACCTCTAAACATCCTTTTTAAAGTAGCATTCTAGAAAAAGTAAATGATTACTTCAATAAAAATAAAATTTTTGATAAGTTTTAATCATGTTTTAGACCAAGTTGTAGTACAAAAAGTATATTGGTTAAAGTAGTAAATGATTTACGTGTTGTAAAAAGAAGATGGAATACAGAAAAAAGGTTTGGGGTGCTAATAGAGATATTAGTAACACCTTTTCAGATGCCAGTCCAACACAGAACTGAACTAAAATGGAAGTTTCCCATTTTATAGGGGTTGTCGGGAAGGAATGGGAGGGTCCAGGTGGTGGACAATGGAAGTCTTTCATTCTGGAGAGGGAAGAAAAGAAAAAGCATTAGAGCACAGTACCAACCCCTGGTTCACCAGGTAATTGCAAAATAACATAGTCTCTTTTGAATAAGCATATTCAGCTGACTTTTTGTGTGTCAGTTAAATCATCAATATTAGGCTCCATTTTCTTTCTGGCTTATATATACTTCTTTTAATTAAAATTATTCATTATGTACATTTACAATTCCATATTTTTGCTGATGATCTTCAACTTTATATGGCAATGAATTATGATGCTTCCACTTATTTTGCAAAAACTTTAGATTGCTCCAATGAAATTTGCTCTTGGATGAGCTAAGATTTTTTGCATTTAGTGAATGAAACTCGGGTGTTCAGGTAAAAGTGTGAAAATTCTTATCTGGCAATTGTTTAATAATAGGTGATAATAAAATCAATTTTAGTTCTTCCATGTGTAATCTGGGTATGGTGTTTAACTTAGAACTCTGTTTTAATTCACAAATAAAAAACAAAAACTTGTAAATTTACTCAGAAACATTGCACAGATTTGTCCATATCTTAGTTTTGTTGCTGTGCAGTAAAAATATTGCCGGCTGAAGAGAAAACCCTCTTAGCAGGAACACTGATCCCAGGCACACAAAGATAGTGCTTTGCTTTATCGGGACAAAAGAAAATACTCCTACTCAGCCATTTCCTCTTAAATAAAAAATATATTATTCAGTGCCTATTCATGTGTTATTGGTCTCTAGGTAGACACCCTTCAACTAAACTGTTAGCCAAATTCATTCTCCTACTGGACATTTAAACTAATCTTGAATTAGTTCAAGTTAAAGATATGGCAGGAATCTTTCTAAAATTCTATAGCTTACACATATCTTTAGATGCATTCCTGTAGCAGGTCATGTTAATCAGTCTCAAAAATGTGCCCTCATGGTATTCTTCATACAAAAAAAGAAGTGTTTTAAAACTAGGATCTAGAGGTAATGCTATATACAGCATGTCCTTAAGTTTTGTGTATCTAAAGAGAACAAATAAAAATGTCACATCAACATAAAACACATGCACATGCATTCAAACAGCTTTTTAATTTCATGAGTCTTAATAAGGTTACCTAAAACACATACCTCAAGTTTTAGTCTCTGTGAATAGCAAATTTAAGATCTTTAATGGATATAGAGCCATGCATTTCCTCCAAAAGATTAACCTGCAAAGGCGCAATGACAGATAGGGCTGGGAATCCCACCTTAGAGCTTTAACAAAGTCTTTTGCAGCTGTTATGTCAGCTTCTTCAGAGTATTAAGGTTATTTTCATTCCTGTGCACTTACTGTAGGTTGAAAGGAGAGCTCCTGAGATGGCCGGATGCTGTTTCAAAAATCTTGCTAGTGTGACAGGTGTTTGGGCACACTTACAGGTAATCTAACTTAGACACCATTTAAATATCCGACTACGCCACCCAGTTTTATTAAGAGACTGGGAACTCCTGAAATTTACCAATAATGGCACATAGGGTTCTTTAAATTGGGCGGTGAGTAAACACACAATGAAATACACAACAGTAATTTCAGGAAAAGCAACAGTAACTTCTATTACACCAGACAATCATAAGTACATTAAAAAGAAAGATAAAAGAACATAAACAAAATCTAACAATATAAAGAACGAATTTCCTTTCTTTAAAAGGAAAACACATTGTCCACACTCTAAAAGTCTGTCAAAAATAGAATTGGAGGATACAACCTTTAGTGGTGCAGAGTCCAGTTTGTGCACTGTGTTACCCCAACACTTAATTGTTCAACTGTCCACCAATGCACTCTGTTCAGTGGACACTCGTTTCCCAACAGAAGTTGTGTCAAATTGTTGAATCCCTGTCAGCATCTCCTCGTCGTTTTTTTTCTCCACTCTGGGCTCCTTGTGTTGCTGTGACCTAGGCACACTTCACTTCTCGTCTGCCAGCTTTGCTCGGTCCTTTCATGTAGCTTCCCTCTCCCGCTGGACACACAACCGTCTTCTTGTGGAGCTGTCTCTTCCTCCCTAGGGGTGAGTGTTGCCGTCTGTGTCCCTCACGTCACACCAGCCACGTACCCCAGTCTGCCAGTGAGCCCCTGTGCTCTCTGCGAGTCTTGGCAGCGTTCTCAGTGGACTGTCCCTCTTTTGCCTTCTCCTGCCCAGAAGCTTAAATCTCCTTCAGTCCCTGCAGTTATCAGTTCTGGACAATTGGATAAACAATGGCACATCTAAATTTCTTGGGTTTAACAGTTAATGAAAACACAAGTTAACAAAATGTATTGTTACCAACCATTAATGAGTACAGATCTGCTGATTAGAAACCAATATTGTCAAACATGTTAATTTCCAAGTCAGGTAAATACAGACATCCTCCAAGGAAGGAGCAGCTCTGTTATCATAACTTGGTATTGTTTGTAATCTCAATCAGCCAAAACCTTCAAAGTGGTGACTCTTTTGCAATGCAGCAAATACCTACATCCTGCAGACAGCCTTTTAACTTCTCACCCCCAGTCTCAACAATGGTTGTCTATTGCCTGTTCATTAGCTGGGTTTTAAATGTAATATTGACATGTTTCTTTTCCTAAGAGAGAAATAGAATGACCCAGTGTACAAAAAATGTCCCCCTCTGACATCAGCACCTCCAATGCACTGTTCCATCACATGACCATATCAATAACATGTTTGTGTGTTGTCAAGTCCAATAAATGTTGCTTCTGTTTAAGCACATGGCTAGCTGTACTGCTACAGTGGAAAAATTTTGAAATGCTCAAACAAAGAGGTAATGGTTGGAATTTTCAAAAAACACTGCAATGCCAAATTACACATGTGTAAAGCAGCTGATGTGAAGTACCTCCATAATCTGTACCGCATGGAACATATTGGTGATGTCAGTCACAATGGTTGATTCTTTGTCTTTTATGTTCCATTCATCCAACACCACTGTCAACAAGCCATCTCCTGGATTAACTGGCATGCAGCACTTTTGTCAACAAACACAATCACCACAGGTGCCTTGTCATTTTTTAATGTAGTGATTATCACATAGGAGTCTGCTGCTGTCACAAGTGAGGGCTACTATCTCTACTGACCTGAGAGATGTGGTTGATGCTTTGCTTAAGATAAAGCCTAGGCATAATAACT
Organism: Polypterus senegalus; assembly: GCF_016835505.1. NCBI lineage: Eukaryota > Metazoa > Chordata > Cladistia > Polypteriformes > Polypteridae > Polypterus > Polypterus senegalus. The sequence goes on along the minus strand of NC_053164.1, from coordinate 69,611,788 downwards.
TACCACATTTGCTGCTTTCTGATTGGTATAGTATACTGTGGTTCCAAAACTTCTACTATATGTTGAAAGAAAATCAAACATGAAAGTTCATGCCAACAAAGCAAGGTTTGTTATCCAGTCTTGGATACCAGGAAGGGCATGGAGCTACCCTTTACATCCCAGACCCCTGATAACATTTTGCAGCATGACCCCAGAAGTCAACCACAGCAACAGTACAGCAACTGCTAAAACAATACTGCACAAAATGGCAACATCCATGAGAAACAAAATGGCAATACAAGAAGATGTAAAAAATTTTTAAGGACCTTCAAATTAAGAGAATTCTAGAAAATTAATAACAGAAATGAATTCCACAGATGACAATACCCTAAAAAGTTAAAATAAACATCTTAAATTAGTGAAAATATCAAAAGTGTTTATTGCTTATGTTCCTTGAATTTTGTGGGTGGGTCCCAAGGGGCAGGGCCAATATGCATCACTGCTAAGCACCACTCCCAGCCCATAAAAGCAGTTTGGAATTTATTTTAAATATTACTTTTCTTATTGGATATACTGATTTTGCTGACTTTTCACTCTGGACACCTCTTCTGGATTGTGTCTCTGGACTGGTTTACCTTGGATTGCCAATGATATTTATACCAACCCTTTAAAAAGAAACCCCTGTTGCTGGCAAAGGTATTAACAGCACATGTTGGAGTTGATGAGCTGAAACTTACTTACAATCTGGATGAGATTTATAAAATTGTTTTACATCATTAACCATATTTAACTAGTAGAAGCATTTTAAAATGTGCCCCCTTCTTTTATCAGTATCAAGATGTCCGTCTAGCAGATGTGAGTGACCAAGGAACAACACAGTCTCCATGTGAGACTGCAGAACAATCAGTCAGTCAGCCATTACCCAACCCGCTATATCCTAACACAGGGTCATGGGGGTCCACTGGAGACAATCCCAGCCACCACAGGGTGCAAGGCAGGAACAAATCCCAGGCAGGGTGCCAGCCCTCCACAGGACACACACACACACACACCAAGCACACACTAAGGACAATATAGGATCACCAATGCACCTAACCTGAATGTCTTTGGACTGAGAAAAGAAACCAGAGTGCAGAACAATCAATTGCTTTATATTTTCAGCAGTGATGCAGTAAGATATTACATGTTACACCTTTATCTGTTATAAAATATGAAGATTTGAAATTGTGCGCCACCTTCTCTTTGTGGGATTCCTTATCTATGATCCAAGGCTGTTTAAATGCATTTTCCAGATTTGCGTCATCTCTCTTAAGTCAGGCTGTATCTCTGTGTTGTCACTAGAACATTCATCAGTGACTACAAGACTTTCTCAAAGAGCAACATTCTCAGTCTGTCCAAGTACAGGACAAAATCATTCCTGATGTAAGATAAGGACCTCTTAGAAAAGACTTTTTCACTTACAGATTATCTGGGTCAAGTTTCTCCTGGAATTTAAATATGGTTGGACTTCTCCATGCCAGCTTATCTGAGGCTCGTCATGGTGTGTTTATTGTGAACCTAACCTGTATTGAAAGCAAGGCCTAATGCAGCTAAATTGAGTTCCTTATCAAAGGCCCCAAGACTTCTAAATATCATCCATCATCCTGGAAGTTATTTCTAATAACCACCCAGAAGTGGTTCAAGGTTGGCTTTATAGCCACTCTTGGCCACTAAGCTTTGAATTAGGAGGTGAGTGCTGGTAGGAGACTAGTGTGTTGAATGTCAGCAGAGATCACTAATGGAGTATTTGGAGTATGAAGATTAGCCATCCTACATTATATAAAGGAAGTATTGTATGTATATATGGGCTTTATGCATTTAGTATCTTAATTTTGTTTATCTGTTCTTTTTGTTATACATTAAGTATTATTTAAGATTGGGGATCACTTGTGAGGACCCCTTATAGTTAACATGCTTATGGAAAAGAGATTAGGAAGCAATGACCTCAGGGTCTTTAAGTTTCGCTGTGTAATTTCACTGAGCACCTTCTTGTTGGGCTTTAACAAATGTGGAACACTCAATTTATGTCTGCATCCCTGGTTATCCTTAGTTTTGGTCCCTATCCTTGCTTTATCCCTCCGTGAAACCCCAAGATTGACTCATTCCTTCCTGATTCTCTGAGTTCTTAAACGTCTAGGGCAGATTAATGATAATAACATAATAATATATATATAATCTATAACACAGGTTAAGTAATAAAAATATGTCTTCCAATTTTTTGTTACTGTTATAATCTACCTTTTTCTTTTGTCCTCACATGACAAATTTGTTTTAATTCAACCATTCTCTGGTTTATATAGGGGGCTTATGAGCAAAATTAAACAAAGTCCTAATACTAAGCCAAATCCATAATATAAGTCAAACCCCACAAAATCAAAATGAAAAAGGCAAAGTACTTCCAAGGAGAATTGCAGAGAGTTTTAAGGCGAGCTCATGAGCAAAGAAAGATCCAATGCCTACACAAAAGGCATAACTGAGATTTAGCCTTAGTATACAGCATAGCAGCAATTTGTCTGTCAATTTATTGATCAGTCTATATCCCCATTGTCTCCAAGGCCAGCACCTAGTGTATGTGAAGTTACTGAAAGAATAAGATCAAATGTAAAAACAGCCAAAATATGTTTCTTGTGCATGGTTTCTGGGCTCAGTCTCCCTGATATGGTGAAGAGCTAAGCAACTTAGGAGGACCTTAGTGTAGAACCACTGCTTCTGAAGATCAAGAGGAGCCAAAAGACATGGTTTGGACATACTGTCAGAATGTGCTCTTGGCACTTCCTCTAAAGGCATGAAAGTGGGAGAAGGCCCAAAACTAATGTTGGATCTGCACTAAAAGTTTGACTTTGGTATCGATACCAGCATCCAGATATCAGTACCAGTTTCAAAATGGTACTAAAGCAAATAAAAAATAACTGCCTATTAGTCAAACTTTCCTCTCAACTCACACAATTGTGTGTGTACTCAATGCATTGCACAAACATGAGTTTCACCTGTTTTGCTGCATAATCACATGTCTTCCTGACCTGGTTACAAGTTACAGTTTTCCTTTGAATTCTCCAGTGTGTTTATTGTGCTGTCTCCCTTCGAGTCTGCAGTGTGTCATTGGGAGGGGTGGTTGGGAGGAGGGCAAGATGTGTTGGTTTGTCTGCTGCAGAGTCTGAAATACATTGAAGACACAAGTCTACAGTATGCCTCTCTGCTACAAGCAACAGTAACCCTTTGAATCCTCTATTACAAAGGTTCTTGAACTTTTTAATTTTAGGACCCAAATAAGAAAATCAGCATCTTACAGGGACCCAAGAAGAGGATTATAATCATAATGACCAGAGAGTCATAAAAAGACAAATAAAATGGCTATAAAATTAAAAACAAGTAAAAAGTGTTTATTTTCTTTCAAGCATATTTCACACATGAATATCACTAAAAGAGAAAAGTGGGAAACAAGCGTGTTGTTAAAACAATATTCCATCCACCCCAACCTGTTTATCTTGAGTAAGGTCGTGGGACGGCTAGTATATATCCCTGCAAGCACAGGATACAAGGCAGGAACAATCCCTGAACAGAATGCCAGCCCATTGAAGTGTTAACACACAGATTCACACAAACACACAGCAGGGCCAGTTTAGCTTTGCCAAACCAACTAACCTGCATGTCTTTGAACTGTAGGAGGACACTGGCGCACCAGAAGAAAACCCATATATACAAAGGGAGTATTCACACAAGGAGCATCTGGGGTTAGAACTTATATTCCTGAGGTATATCACTACCATTGGAAATGCTTAGGACAGTATGAAAGGTCACTTAACTTGGTCACTTGACACATGGCAACAAAGAGTGGCGACATCTTCCATGTCTCTTCTCTCAGAATCTGAGTTGCATTAAGCTAGATAACAAATAAAGTAGTTAAAACATTAATCAATGCAGCTTATTTACCTTACCTTATTTTTTTTAATGTTTTTAAAATGAGCTCCACCATTATAATAAATCTTGTTGATGATTTTTGAGTCCAGTTTGAACTGTTTAACTCTACCAACTCAATTGAACCTCAGAAGTCAGCGCCTGAGGCAAAGCCTCTAACGTTGTGCCACGGCAGTTGGTTCGCTTACTTGACATACTGCGTTTCTGACCTTTGCCTATGAATGTAATACTTTGATCTGTCAAGTAAGCAAACAGGTGCTGACATCCGAAGTTTGATCCCTGTCAGGGCGAAACAACATGCATTGTGTACTCTTTGTATTATTTGGCAGATACTGTACCATATATATACAGTATATATATATATATATACTCCCAATTCACTCTCCCTTCATAACACCCAGAAAATCGTAACTTTTTTGTCACCCACCAGTTATTTCATTTGGTATTTCAATCTAGTGCCACAGTTTCTTTACCTCAGAAGCTGGTCTATCAGTTCCTCCTCTCTTTCACACATTTTTACTATCAGTCTTTAGAGATTGACTGTTTAATATGTTGTGAGATGGGATTTGAAGATAATTTATCATATTTTGGTGCCACAGAAATGAAAGCTCAATGATATTATTTTGCATACTGCCTCAATAAAAATAAAATAAATAGTGGCAGGCATATCACTTGGCACAGAATTCACACTTAGATGAAAATTTTAAATTTTACTACACAATCATGTCAAGCATGTCCATGACTCATAATTTCAAAAACACTGCTCTAATGCGTCAAAAGGGGTTGCAATGGGTTTGTCCCCCATGGAATCTACAGCTCGTTGGAGAACAGGAATAACTGAGTACTGAAAACAAGTTCTTTCAAAACTACTTTTTACTTCAAGTATCAATATTACTGAAATGCTGGTACTGTACTGTTTTTTTTTTTGGTATTTTTCCAGTGCTGGTATACCTCATGACCCCACCCAGGACCAGACCAAGGACACATTCAACGAAAGGCTGAGCCCCGTTCAATATGTTGCTATCACTTCCTTAACCTAGGAAAGTGGAATGAAGATGATGATGTTGAAGGTTCTTGTGTTATTTTTGATAACAATTAGCAAATTATGTAAAACTGTTTACTATTACTTTAAAAAACATGCATATTTATTACAAGAAAATATGATTTAAAAATTTAGTAATGTGTGAGAGCAGGGAAGAGCATCATAGTTATCTGAAGCAGACAGGTTACTTGAAACAGAAGACAAAAGAATGCTCTGCTGCATCGAATAGCAATACCCAAGTTGTTTTACATACTTTGTCAAGGCCAGCTTAGACATTATCATAGATCAATGTTCAGTATTCAGTGTTTCCATTATTTTAACATTTTCTGAATTAATCTGAATTCATTTCAATTCATTATTTCTTACCTGAATTGGTGCTTACACTTAGTATTTGCTAATGGGTCATGGTGACCTACCTAACTTTGGGAAGGACTTTAAATAAATCTCTGGGAGTAAAACTATCCGATTCATGATATTTTGTGAGATATATGTTTGAAAGACATTTTTTATATCTTGAATGTTTAATTGGACATCTAATAAAGTAATATACTCATCCAATAGCTTGGGGAGATCCAAAATCAGCAGATTTTATTATGTCATTGGATACAACATCTGAGTCAGCACAAAATTTCTGATATTCATTATTGATCATTTTGTGGTCATTACATGTAATTTCAGTTCAATTTTAAATTTGGTATCAAGGCAAAAGTTGAATTTTTACAGAGGCACAAAGCAATGCTTGAAGTCAGTCTGCTTGGAGTAGTCCTTGACCCATACTTATTCTGCCTGAAGACTGAGAAATAAGGGAATGAATTTGAATAATAGACCAGGAGATGAATCATTTATTTATTAATTTTATTTATTTATTTATTTATAAAGCACTTTAAAAACAACATCTAGGCTGACCAAAGTGCTGTACAATAAAAACCCAAATTATCAGACACACAAAACCAAAGGGTAAATGAAACAGAAACACATAAACACATAAGAACTGAGGAGATTCTTAATAAAAAATATACAGATAGCCAACATATCATACTGGGTTAAAAGCCAGAGAGTAAAAATGTGTTTTTAAAAAGGATTTAAAGGCAGCTAGCGAAGGAGCCTGCCTAACGTGCAACAGAAAATCGTTCTAGAGTTTTGGGACTGCAACTGAAAAAACTCGATCATCTTGGAATTTGCATCGTGCCTTGGGAACACGTAAAAGCATCTGGTCTGCTGACCTGAGAGAGCGAGACGGTACATAAGGGTGTAGCAGTTCCGACAAATAAAGAAGGGCACAACCATTAAAGGATTTAAAAACAAATACAAGGATTTTAAAATGAATTCGAAAACGAATTGGAAGCCAGTGAAGTGAAGCCAAAATCGGGGTAACATGCTCATGCTTTCTTGTGCCAGTTAAGAATCGAGCAGCAGCGTTTTGTACCAGCTGTAGGTGAGCAATGGAGGCCTGGCTAATTCCAAAAAGAAGCGCATTGCAGTAATCTAGACGAGATGTTATAAAAGCATGTATCACTGTTTCAAGGTTGCACTTAGACAAGACAGGTTTGATTTTTGACAGACGCTGGAAAAAGCAAGATTTTATCACTGCGTTTACATGGTTATCAAGTTTTAAAGTGGGATCCATTTTCACACCTAAATTTGTGATCATGGATTTCTCAAATTGAGCCACAGTGGAAAGGTCGATGCAGGGGTTCCACTGGTGCTATTGGGTCTAAATAGCATGACTTCTGTTTTGTTCTCATTAAAATTTAGAAAATTTAATGTCATCCAACTCCTTATGTCAATAAGGCAGTCAAACAGGGGCTGGACAGAACATAAACCTTGGCGCTTCAGAGGGAAATAAACCTGACAATCATCTGCATAAAGATGAAAGGAAATACCTTGTTTCCGAAAAATAGCACCGAGTGGCAGCTGGTATAAGGAGAACAGAAGAGGTCACAGGATGGAGCCCTGTGGTACCCCCCAGGGAAGGGCAACAGAGGTGGAAGTAAAATCATCAATACTGACACAAAAACTTCTGTCTGAGAGGTAGGACCTAAAACATTGGAGAGCTAAACCTGTGATGCCCACCCACTGCTCCAGCCTGGAGATGAGATTCTCATGGTCTATCGTGTCAAAGGCAGCTGTTCAATCCAAAAACATAAGTAGTACACAGTCACCAGAGTACACTGTTAAAAGAATATCATTAAAAACCCTTAACAGAGAGGACTCAGTGCTATGGTGAGTTTTAAACCCAGACTGGAACATTTCCAGAATTGCATGTTGGTCCAGAAAGGACTTCAGTTGGGTATAGATGACTTTTTCCAAGAGTTTGGACAAAAAAGGTAGTTTGGAAATAGGCCTAAAGTTAGACATAACAGAGTGGTCCAGACCCGTTTTTTTCAGCAGTGGTTGCACAACAGCATGTTTAAAATTTTTAGACACCACACTAGAGGTTAAACTACTATTAATAATTGTAAGAATATAAGGACCCAAGGTAGAAAAGACCTCCTTAAGAAGTCGAGGAGGGACAACATCAAAGGGGGAGCCAGACGGCTTTATACTGAAAACGAGCTACTGTAAAAAGGGGAGAGTGACAGGCTCAAAGTGATCAAACACAGCCATAGTCATCATAGTGAAATTGCTGATAATGAAACTCATAATTTGGCAGTACCAATTAGCAAAAAAAAAAATGGATTTATAGTAATATGAAAATAATAACAAATAATAAATGCTAATTTCCAGAGACAATGAACAGAAATTAGTAACCAAAATTGTTCCTGAATATGTAAGAAACCCTGAACTCATATATACTTTTTGCAAGAAAGTTTATTTCACTCATAAAAGTCTTTGTTACCCTCATAACAATGAAAGTTATCTTGTTCTTTGTTTTGCAGTTTCAGTTCCATTTCTGCAATTTTTTTCAATGTGGAACAGGCTATGTGAGAAGCAAAGCAGTTCCTTTATCTGTAATGAATCCTTTAATTGTAAACTGTGACATTAGAGTGATCCTCCGGAATAAAATATCACTCAGTTTAACAGATCTGTGTATTGTATATTGCTCAATTTTGTGGTGTTAAACTGCCATCTAGTGGGAAGCAAGATATTAAGAATAGTCAAGCTTTAACCACAGTAGTTCTATCTTTTTTTAGCCATTGTATACAATGAAAATTTAAAATAAAAAGTTTTATTCAATCAAAGGGTTGAGCTTCAAATCTCTGTACCCGTGGCCCCCAAAGGTACCAGGGAGGTCGCCCCCACATGGTCTGGGGAAGGTGTAAGCCCTCCTCTGGTCCACCTGGGCGTCCCAGCCATCTCCGACACTATACAGCTCAGGTAGCTGCTTTTCTGTTTAGTTAGCAGAGGTCTATACCAGACACAGCGAAGAGTTACTGTAGTTCATAACTCTTATAATAGTCATTTCATATTGATTCTTTACAAGACACTATTAAAAGTGCAGCTGGTGAGCTAAAGAAGCATTTCAGCTTGATCAAGGTTTTGAGATACTTGAGGCAAGCACATGTATAATCATGTTAAATTTTTGTACAACATCAGAATCATGGATATTGTTGAAATTTTAATCACTAAGAACTGCTTGATATTTGGGTCAGGAAGAAGATTCATGAATGAGGAATCTAATATCGGGGGGTGCAAACACCAAAAGAGAAATAGGAGTGGAGTGCAGCAAAGAATAACAGCTAATAAAAAATCTGCTTCCATCCATCCATCCATCCTTCCATTCATACAAATCCAAAATAGTTCCACATGGAAGATGGAGCCTATTCCAGCAAACATTATGTGTAGTGAAGGAACTATCACTGGCTGGGTTGCAGTCCATCCCTGGGTAACAATAACCCGGAGGATAAAAAGCAAGATAACAATATCAAAGAGTATTAGAGACATTATAGAAACAAATAAGAAAAGCTATAAACACAGACAATGGAACCTTGTGGAAAAATGCAGAAGGCTTTAGTGTGTATATGATCAGGAAGACTTGAAAAACTGTCAAAACTATCAATAAAGTTTCAACACTCATAGCCCACCACAGAAACGTTATCCCAGGTTAAAGCATGTCTAAGACCATATGGTTTTGATAGACAACTATCCTCAGTGCCACAAGCTCTATAGTTATCAATACTCTTTATTATTATACTAGAAACAATATCCTGCACAGAAGTCACTTTCTTACGTATCTTATGTATCTTCTTCTGTATCCAGGCACCAAAGTAAAGACATTCAGCTTTGGTCAGGTTGTGCTAATGGCAGAGATGAAAAGGAGGGGAGTGCTGAAGAAAAACATAAGGTGGTAGCAAAAATCAGTGCTTGAGCCAATAGTAGGAATAAGAGTCATTTTTGCAATTTTAAGTTCAATTTGTAATTTCTGCATGATACACATTACTTACAGTATGTATGTATTTAAGAATAAGTCCATTGATTGTATTATTTGTTCTGTGAGCCATTATCCTTATTTTTATGTTTCTGCTGCTGAATGCATATACATTTTCCCTAATCAAATCTAATTAAATTAGGAGCCATTTGAGAAAGGGATCAATATACAGCCAGGTTAGAGTTTTAGGGTTATAAAAGTGAAGGTGAGGTCCTAAAACACAGGAATTCTGTATATAGAGGAAAGCAGAGGCATTGGTGTGCTTATTCAATATGCATATTTAAAGGGATCAAACTAGTCATAAGACATTCATGACTGGAGAAAAAAATAAAAAAAGAAGGAGACCAAATGAAATAACTTTGGAAAAAGTAAAAATGGTTATAAAGAAAGCAACTAACAGTGTAGAAGGAATATTTTTATATTAACATAGATAATAGCAAATTAACATATAGAGCCATAAAAAGTAATTAAAAGCTTCTAAAATATTAAGATTAAGCATAAATTAGTATGTTAAGCCAATAATATAGGTCAAGCAAATAGTTAACTAAAAAATCAGTTATATTGCATTATTTCTTAGGCTTAGAGTAAAATTTAAAACCAGCTTTGGGCAGGATAAGAGTTTGAGAACACCTGTGATTCAAGGCTAGGAAGCGATAACACAGAGAAGATGCCTCTGAAAGGCTTGTATCGAAAAGCAGCCGGGCTGATGAATCAGCAGAAAGGCAACAAAAGGCTTTTGCTGTAAGCAGGGTCACGCTGACATAATGCATGAAGAGAAAATCTTAGTAAATTCAGGCATTAGCAAAAATACTAGAAGAATATATTAGCAATTAACTTTCATGTAGAAATTAAGACAAATCAAGCATGCCAAGCAATGATTAAATGAAAGCACATACTATACTTCTTTTTATTAAAAGCTTAAGCTTCAGGTCACTATTATAAAAAGTTTGGAAGGTTTAAGAGAGCAAATGATGAGAGGAACCCCATATATGGAATTGAGGCTTTGGCCAGTTAGAGAAAATGGGAACAGCATAGTAAAATAACAAATTCCACGAGGGGGCCAGTGATAGGAAATGTAAGGAGATGATAAGGGTTCCCATGGAAACTCAAGGTTTGGCCGGACAGGAGTAGAAGGGAGTCAGAGAAGGTGGGCAAAAAAACTCATTAGAGCAAGGTCAGAAAAGATAGGAAATGACATAAGAAAAGCCCAAAGATGGTAAGAGGAAGCCATCCACCCAGTCTTAGACCAATCAGAATAAGCCGAACAGACACCAAGAGGAATAATGGACAGTAAAACCAGGTGCAGAATGAGCTAATCGAACGAGGCCAAAATGATAAGTAATTGTTATAAAAACTTCAATTGCTGTAATGTTCGGCGCTCAGCTCAATTTGGCCGTATTAGGTTGAGTCCTTGTTGTTTTGTGTGTTGATTTATTGCAATAAAGCCTTAAAACTGTCTGTCTATCTCGAGTCCTAATAGCCTTTATTTTTAGGTAAAAAGCCTTCTGATGATGAATTTTACGCCACGACAGATTGGTGACCCCGAACACGTGATAGAATAACAAGGCAGCTGCGTGAATCCAGAGGCAGGGGCGATGCTCTACGAAACGGGCACAGTTGGTGGCCACCTATAAGGTAAGCAATATTTTCGCTAAACTAATTTGTGTAAAGTTTCAGAGAGCATCTGCCCCTCCAACGGAGACAAGCAGCATTTGGCCTTTCTAAAACGAACAGGTAGGAATAAAGGATGGGCAGACAGACTTAATGGAGTGTGTGAAGGTTGTAGAACTAATATGAGTGTGATTGGATGAATGTCAGGTGCAGTATTTAATATGGTTTAAAGCGTTCCGTCCCAGGAGAGACGAGGGAGTGCTCTGACCCAGGCGAGTCAGGGGCTGCACGAGTAAGTGTAAAGAGTGTACAGCTTATATGAATGTGTGTGTATGAATGAGAGTGTAGCAAATAGTAGAGATTGAGGTTTTAAAGGATAAATGCTCCGTTCCCAGGTGAGACGGAGGGCTGCACGGTGCAGTACTCAATACGAGTTTAAACCGCTCTGTCCCAGAAGTGACAGGAGAGCTCCAGTCCCAGGCGAGACAGAGGACTCGTAACGCTCCGGCCCAGGCGAGTCGGGAGCGCTCTGACCCAGACGAGTCAGGGAACTGCATTGTAACGGATAGTGTTGAAATCCTATCAAATACGAGGGTTGCCCTAGTAGCGGCGAACCGAGAGTATACTAAAGTTACCGTAACGATGGCTTTCCGAGTAAAGATAGGTGTGGAATTCCTGAGCTGTCATCTCTTGCTGTAGCTGTATGTTCTCCAGTAAGATGAGCGAGATGTCGTAAAATTCCCGCTTGTCTCAAGAGGGAGCCAATCTTTGGGAAAAGCAAACAGCAATTCCTTCTGATTGTGCTACAATAAGAAAGTCAGTTCAGGTGTGATTGGAGGCCTATCATTACCGCCCCGGAGTAGAGACGGGGGTCTGACATGGTAGGCGAAATTCCTGTTTAGGTACCGCTTCCAGCTTGCCAATAGGGAGAGCAAGGGGAAGGACTGCTCGATGGAACAGGTGGAGTGAGTGTGCTAGTTTTAAGGGACAGATAAGGGAATCGAACTTTTTGTTTATTATTTTATCATTTTTATTTCATTTTTATTTTACATTTGGATAGGTTAGGGAGGCACGCAAGTGCTGTGTGTATGGATCGCTTTTAAAAAGCGTTGCGGCAATTGTTGAAGCACATACAGGTGCGCAGAATGCTTGGAGCGTTTTAAAAAAGCGACGCGGTGAGTGAAGCACACAGGTGCAGATTGGAAAAGAGTGTATGGTACAGAGGTACAATAACTAGCATATGGAGAGAATAGGGCACTAGGGTTAGCACATTAGGAGCTAAAAAGTGTGATTGAGTACGAGTGTGAAATATAGGGAATGAACGAAGTGTATATACTTAAGAAGGGAATATAACTTTTTGTGTGTCAAATAATTATATTGCTCAGAAGAAAAATAGAGAAACCTAAGCGTATAAAAGTAGCTGTAAATAAATTTCACCCTGTGGGGAGAGTAGAGTTAAGACACTCAGTAAAGAATAGAGAAAGAGGGCTTTTGTTTAGATATATAATTTTGACTTTATATACCATTCGGAGACGTGTATGGAAAAAATATTGTTACAGAGGATATAAGTTGTGGGGTAGAAAAGACAAACTAGGGTTCGATATATATATCGAAAACATAGCTGGGTGAAGTGTAGACACACAAATATTTTAAATAGCCCCAGCATCAAATAAATGATTGTGTGAGTAATTTCATGAGCTCCGTGTTCACCTAGTGGTAATAAAATAAGCCATGACAGCGAAGACAAGTGTGAGTGTGAACAAAACTCCGAACCCAAATAGTGGGTAGACGAGAAACACAGTAAAGTAATTGAGTACATAAAGGTGTAAGTGGGGATTCTGTAAGCAACTATTTCTTCCATGCAAAAAATAGATGAATATATACATGAGAGTGGAATAGAGATCAGAATATTACAAATTATTAAGGATAGAAGGGAGAAAATAGTAGAAATCACAGATCGAAAAACAGGAAGGGTCCTTTGTGAATACTGGCAGCTTGAGACTCAGGAGGGAAAATCCATCCATCCATCCATCCTCTTCCGCTTATCCGAGGTCGGGTCGCGGGGGCAGCAGCTTAAGCAGAGAGGCCCAGACTTCCCTCTCCCCTGCCACTTCTTCCAGCTCTTCCGGGAGAATCCCAAGGCGTTCCCAGGCCAGCCGGGAGACATAGTCCCTCCAGCGTGTCCTGGGTCTTCCCCGGGGCCTCCTCCCGGTTGGACATGCCCGGAACACCTCACCAGGGAGGCGTCCAGGAGGCATCCTGATCAGATGCCCGAGCCACCTCATCTGACTCCTCTCGATGCGGAGGAGCAGCGGCTTTACTCTGAGCCCCTCCCGGATGACTGAGCTTCTCACCCTATCTTTAACGGAAAGCCCAGACACCCTGCGGAGGAAACTCATTTCAGCCGCTTGTATTCGCGATCTCGTTCTTTTGGTCACTACCCATAGCTCATGACCATCGGTGAGGGTAGGAGCGTAGATCGACTGGTAAATTGAGAGCTTTGCCTTACGGCTCAGCTCCTTTTTCACCACGACAGACCGATGCAGAGCCTGTATCACTGCGGATGCCGCACCGATCCGCCTGTCGATCTCACACTCCATTCTTCCCTCACTCGTGAACAAGACCCCGAGATACTTGAACTCCTCCACTTGGGGCAGGATCTCTCCCCCAACCCTGAGAGGGCACTCCACCCTTTTCCGGCTGAGGACCATGCTCTCGGATTTGGAGGTGCTGATTCTCATCCCAGCCGCATCACACTCAGCTGCGAACCGATCCAGAGAGAGCTGAAGATCACGGCCTGATGAAGCAAACAGGACAACATCATCTGCAAAAAGCAGTGACCCAATCCTGAGTCCACCAAACCGGACCCCTTCAACACCCTGGCTGCGCCTAGAAATTCTATCCATAAAAGTTATGAACAGAATCGGTGACAAAGGGCAGCCCTGGCGGAGTCCAACTCTCACTGGAAACGGGCTCGACTTACTGCCGGCAATGCGGACCAGGCTCTGACACTGGTTGTACAGAGACCGAACAGCTCTTATAGGGGGTTCGGTACCCCATACTCCCAGAGCACCCCCCACAGGATTCCCCGAGGGACACGGTCGAACGCCTTTTCCAAGTCAACAAAACACATGTAGACTGGTCGGGCAAACTCCCATGCACCCTCCAGGACTCTGCTAAGGGTGAAGAGCTGGTCCACTGTTCGCGACCAGGGCCGAAAACCACACTGTTCCTCCTGAATCCGAGGTTCGACTATCCGACGGACCCTCCTCTCCAGAACCCCCGAATAGACTTTTCCAGGGAGGCTGAGGAGTGTGATCCCTCTATAGTTGGAACACACCCTCCGGTCCCCCTTTTTAAAGAGGGGGACCACCACCCCGGTCTGCCAATCCAGAGGCACTGTCCCCGATGACTATGTGATGTTGGCGGAGAGCGTGTCAACCAAGACAGTCCTACAACATCCAGAGCCTTAAGGAACTCGGGCGATCTCATCCCCCCCGGGGCCCTGCCACCAAGGAGTTTTTTGACCACCTCGGTGACTTCAGTCCCAGAGATGGGAGAGCCCACCTCAGAGTCCCCAGGCTCTGCTTCCTCATTGGAAGGCATGTTAGTGCTCACCACCTATGGGAGGGGCCAAGGAGGTTGGGTGCAGTGTGAGTTGGGTGGTGGCCGAAGGCGGGGACCTTGGTGGTCTGATCCTCGGCTACAGAAACTGGCTCTTGGGAAAATATAGTATAGATTTATTACTGTGGTTATAAGTTGTGGAAATGTCAAGCAGCAAAATTTATGGCACAAGAAAGGATCCGGCATATAACTCATGGTGTGCATACTCACTATTAGAAAGAGGATTTTTACATAAACGCAGCAGGAAAACGGCACAAATTAGCAGAGGGTGCTAAAAACTTTTTATTGAAAGCAATCACCGAGATAACAAACTTGGATGAGGTACAGGAAGAGTGGCCCTATATACTGTAGATTGGGGAACTATAATTCCAAGAAATTGGACGGTGAGAAAGTTGGGAGCTACTTTGGAAAAGTTAGTAGAGTCAGACAAACTTTACTTTATTGAGATTCCCTTTAAAAAACACTTACAGCCATATTTACAGAAGGGAATAAATCGTGGTTTTAAGAGAAGACAAGGAAAGACAGGAAAAATACTGAGAAATCCTGTTGTTGAACTCGGTATAATAGCAAGAAGGGTAAATTGGTGTCCGAAAAACGCTGTTGGGAGATTTGTGCTGCCAGCAGTCACAGTAAGAAAGGTCCTGTGTAAAATCAAACCTAATTTAAATAGAAATTCAAAATTAAGATTGGCGATAGGAAACCCACGGCTACAGGGGGTTAAAATGAGTGCCAGCGAGTTGCCTGTGGATGTATTGGGGCGTAACGATCCCCTCCACAAAGAACTTATTGAAAAATCATCTAAAAAATGGCATAAGAGAACAAAAAGTTTTAAAAGCTGCTGGCCACAAAAAAGTTAATTTAGTCTGGAATTGTGCAAAGAAATGATAGAGCACATTAAAAATTATAAAACAGAAGATGTGAGCGAAAAAAGGGAAAATAAGAGGAAAACGGAACTGAACATAATGCAAATGTTTATGGGGGAAGCAATGAAAAGAAACATATTAGAAGGAGCTAGTTGGTGTTTTGATAACGGAGAGATAGGGGGTGGAACCCCATTAACACTGCCTTTAGGTATGTCATATAAGTTCCCACTGATAGAAGGAAAAAGAAAATTTAAAGGGCAAATAGAGATGAAAAATGAGGAGAAAGAATTAGGAGAAAAGAAAGAAACAATACAGGACGAACTAAAAGAACGAAAGCTCAAATCAGCTCCAAGGCAGCAGCAGACACGGAGCAGTGGAATAATACAAATATATGGCTGTAGGTGCCACCCCCTAACACAGGAAATGGTGGGCCGAAGAAATAGGATTATAAAACAAATGATGGTTAAAACCTGCGAAGACACTGGCCTTAATTGGGAAAATGCTATGCCAATGGCT
The DNA here is from genome assembly GCF_016835505.1 of Polypterus senegalus. NCBI lineage: Eukaryota > Metazoa > Chordata > Cladistia > Polypteriformes > Polypteridae > Polypterus > Polypterus senegalus. The sequence goes on along the minus strand of NC_053164.1, from coordinate 69,595,830 downwards.
TTAATGTTTTATTGTTCGGATAATAACAGAGCGACATATTTACCCCCACATGAAAAGCTTATTGGTCAAACGATGACTACACCTGTTTGGAGGGAACTCCCTAAAAGTCTTCCCTTGGAGCAGCTTGAGAATGAAATGCAGAGTTAGATGAGACATCTAAGATTTTCATCAAAACGGTATCACTGTTAAGAGGTACAGCAAATAAATATATGAAAGCCAAATTAGTTAATTTCAATGAATATAAATTAAAGATCGGATAAAGAGTATATTACAAAAGCATATCCAGAAAAGCATTAACGTAGTTCACTTAAAATAAATTTATTACCATGATTTAAGTACTTTCAGTTGGCATGGGTTTCTTCCTTGTAGCAGTAGGATTTCGTAAAATTAGCAAGAAAGCATAATAAAACGTAAATATAGACAATTAGAAGAAGTGCGAGCATTTGGTAAATTAGAAAAGTACTATAATAAGAATTTGGATACTAAAATGTGAAGTTTTGAAAAGGTTAACTTGTTTCAAATAGTTGTGCTTCATGTTACTCCCTGTTAAAGACAATTTGAGCCGTATTTACAGTCTGATAAGTAAAGCAGCCTTCAGAAAAATTGTAGGAGGAAAGCATCAAAAGAAAAATTAAGCGATAGAAAAATGAGTTGAGTATATAGATTATGTGTATATATTTGTACATATTTGTGGGAAAAAAATATAATTATATGCGTTAAAAAGAAAAAGTGCACTGTATTTAACTTCAAAGGTACCTGGCGCTCGCTAATGTCTGTGCTGAACTTATTCAATGTGTGTGCGTGAGCGCTAATTGTTTTCTATGTGTCTGTGTGTGTGTGTGTAAATATGTTTGTGCTAAAAATGTGTGAGCATGCCTGTTGTTTGTTCTGTGGGTGTGCGTGTGTGTGTTTGGAAGTAAGAAAGCGAAAACATCGAGACTTCTGGGTAATGTAGTTCAATTATGATTTGCTGAAACTGCCTTGTGCATATAAAGTTGCAGAGCTCGTGACTAAAAATGGGTTAAAATTAACTTTGTATCTAAACTTCCAGAGTTCTGAGTAAATATGGGTTAAAATAAATTTGAGTATTTGTAACATTTGATAAAATGAAAAATGCATCCACTTTTAATTATACAAATGTTTATAAAATATGCAAGGCATCTTTCCTTCGGACCCTGATCAAGTCTTAAGGAAAAGTGCACTTTTGATAACTATAACATTCAAGGGAAACAATGCTTTTCAATTTCCTTCTGTCTTTTTCTTTTGCTTGTGATGTGTGTATGTGAAATTGTGGATTATGAGGATTATTACAGTGGAATGTGTGGTGGCGCAGTGGTTAGCACTTATGCTTAGATTCAAGCTTATATGTGATTTTGTGTTGAAGCTTACATGTTATTTGTTTTGAATTAATATTCTCAATGACAGTTTAGTTTTTTTCTGGGGAGTACCATCTTGCTTTGGTATCGAACTGTGTGATTTCTCGATAGTTGGATTTGCCCTAATTGACGCAGGAATAGGATCGCCACGGAAGCAATTCCTCGTTGTCACTGAGTCATTCCGCCAATAGAGTCCTTGATCTAGAAACCAGCGCCGTTTCGAGCTGAGCAGGATTGTGTGATGTTTCCTAGGGTTAACACCAATTAACATCATGAGAGGCTGTTTAATATTCATTTGTCCTGATTGGTAATGTTAAGTGAGAATGGAACTTCCTCTTCTTCAGAGTTCATTTTTTTTCTTTCTGATTCCTTTGCTGCATTGTTTCCAAATATAGTGTGTAACAATAAATAATAAGTAATAATAAATAATAAAACTGGGGTAAGGTCGAATGTGTTAAATCAATGGTTTGGGTGATTTTATGTATGTTATATAGTGTATTAAAGGGATCCCTATGTGTGCATGTTAAATAAGTTTCAGTGTATTTGAGAGTATGTGTAAAATATGTGGTGCTGTTTGCAAGGATGAAATAATTGATATTAATGTGTGTGAGAATGTGAATGTAAATGTTGAAATTAAAAGAGCTCTAAATTCTAAATTAAAAAAGATATGAACAGGTGGTGTAAAAAGTCTCCAGATTAGACATGATACTATATGAGCACCCCTTTCATTTGAGTACTGGCCAGACTCTGATGAAAGGGAGGATTTTAATTAAAATGAGTAAATTTCAATTGAAGGAGACATGTTTTAAAATGGCAGTGAAGCTGAAGAAAAACAATGGCTTCCAGTCCAGATAGTGTTCCATTCTAAGATATGCTATAAAAAGAGGGAAAAAGGGGGGTTAACTAAGAGAAAAACAGACTGTGCTCTTTGGAGTCAACATTCTGAAAAACGTGTAACAAACATCTGAAAGATAACAATGAAAGAATGTGCAAGATCAACTGTCTTTGACAGAAGGTTATGGGGAAAAGAAAATCAGTGTATATAACTGAAGAAGATTTAAAGTACTTCCTTAGTTCGAGATTCTGGGAAAAATTACTGACAAAGTGGATTCTTCAGTCTAAAAATGGGCGGGAATGTGCTAATCTTAAAGAGGGCATCATAGTAAATAAATAAAGGCACATTTTGCATTATAAGGCATTCTGATATATTGATTTCTTTTCCCATTTCCTTTGTGTGTAATATTGACATGTTTGTGTGAAATATAGTGGAATACTGGTTTCACAACAAAACTAATGGAAGGTTCACTGTTATATTTTTTGATGCATTAATGAAATGTTGAATAAGACATTTTAATTAAGATTCTAAAAACTAAGATCCAAATGTAATGTGGTATTTTAATTAAATAATTAGTAATAAAAGAAAGAAAGAAGTACTTGGGATATATGTATAGAAATGTTACGCTTTTAGATAAGAAGTTATAAGGGGTTAGAGATGGAGTCCAAGATTATTTTTACTGCTAAATAACCTTTGAAATAATTTAAGGAACTTTGAGTGGGAAGGGATAAAATATTTTACTTCACTGACCTTGCTAATCTTAGATATGGTTCAAATATAATCAAATATGAACATCTTGTGTAAAAAGAAAAAATGTTCTTAGGACTTTGTACATTTGAACAATGCTTTATAATTAAATACATGGGAGAGGAAATGTGGAGCCTAATTGTTTTTGTTATATTTAATGTCAAAAAGGGAAAGATAATTAAGAATTTACCTGTCCAGATTGTGGATTTCTTTCTTGACTCTGCTTGCTATGCTAACTATGAGATGTTCTCTGGAGGCTGCTGGTATACATTGACGATCATATAGGGGAAGGGTACAGTAAAACACTAAGACAAATTTATTATAATTGACTGAAGTCTTCTTGCTTTTTACACCAACCTCCACAGAGCATGGCTCTTTAACTAATAAATACTCAACCTTCTCTTTGCATCTGTTTGTTCTCTATCCCTGGACATATTTGTCTTTCCTGTAAGAGAACTATAAAATTTAACTTTTATTAAATGATTATATTAATGGGGTCAGTTTCAGATACCCTCTTGCTCCACATCTCTTCTACTTGCATATTTTTTGACTGTTAGGGTAGGGCCAGGAAGTCTTTTAGTTGATTGATGGGAGAGATGTTTGGCTCCTGTGTCACCAGTGGACGGGTATGTGGGTGTTGAAGATTAAGAAGAACTGTGAGGGGTCTGTGTTGGGCTCCGAAGAAGAATTGAACCAACATCCCCTACCTTTCTTTTGGAATCAGGTTAGATGTTGAGGCTTGATTAAGCCTCAAAAGGGAGGAATGTAGAAGGAAAATTTTATATTAACATAGATAATAGCAAATTAACATATATAGCCATAAAAAGTAATTAAAAGCTTCTAAAATATTAAGATTAAGCATAAATTAGAATGATAAGCCAATAATATAGGTCAAGCAAATAGTTAACTAAAAATCAGTTATATTGCATTATTTCTTAGGCTTACAGTAAAATTTAAAACCAGCTTTGGACAGGATAAGAGTTTGAGAACACCTGTGATTCAAGGCTAGGAAGCGATAACACAGAGAAGATGCCTCTGAAAGGCTCGTATCGAAAAGCAGCTGGGCTGATGAATCAGCAGAAAGGCAACAAAAGGCTTTTGCTGTAAGCAAACATAATGCATGAAGAGAAAATCTTAGTGAATTCAGGCATTAGCAAAAATACTAGAAGAATATATTAGCAATTAACTTTAGTGTAGAAATTAAGACAAATCAAGCATGCCAAGCAATGATTAAATGAAAGCACATACTATACTTCTTTTTATTAAAAGCTTAAGCTTCAGGTCACTATTATAAAAAGTTTGGAAGGTTTAAGAGAGCAAATGATGAGAGGAACCCCATATATGGAATTGAGGCTTTGGCCAGTTAGAGAAAATGGGAACAGCATAGTAAAATAACAAATTCCACGAGGGGGCCAGTGATAGGAAAAGTAAGGAGATGATAAAGGGTTCCCATGGAAACTCAAGGTTTGGCCGAACAGGAGTAGAAGGGAGACAGAGAAGATGGGCAAGAGAGCTCATTCGAGCGAGGTCAGAAAAGATAGGAAATGACATAAGAAAAGCCCAAAGATGGTAAGAGGAAGCAATCCACCCAGTCTTAGACCAATCAAAATAAGCCGAACAGACACCAAGAGGAATAATGGACAGTAAAACCAGGTGCAGAATGAGCTAATCGAACGAGGCCAAAATGATAAGAAATTGTTATAAAAACTTCAATTGCTGTAATGTTCGGCGCTCAGCTCAATTTGGCCGTATTGGGTTGAGTCCTTGTTGTTTTGTGTGTTGATTTATTGCAATAAAGCCTTAAAACTCTGTCTGTCTATCTCGAGTCCTAATAGCCTTTATTTTTAGGTAAAAAGCCTTCTGATGATGAATTGTTCGCCACGACAACAGTTACTGTTACTTAAAACATAATCATTCTCAAATTAACACCAAATGCGCAAGTCTTTGTCATAGATATACAGTTGTGCTTGAAAGTTTGTGAACCCTTTAGAATTTTCTATATTTCTGCATAAATATGACCTAAAACATCATCAGATTTTCACTCAAGTCCTAAAAGTAGATAAAGAGAAACCAGTTAAACAAATGAGACAAAAATATTACACACAGTTTGATAGCACATATTTAAACACAAAAGGTTACAGGATACATATCATACCTTTAGTCTTTTTTCCAATAGTCCTTATTAAAAAGTCATATGGCACTATGAAGATAGGAAGCCATTTGTGTAGGTTTTCAAAGTGACTATCCTTCCTGATTTACTGAGGTTAAGATCGACATGTAATGAATGTCTGCCATCAGTTGAGATGATTTCCAGTTTCTTTAGCATTCTTTAGTCCTCTGACAAACACTTGCCAAATCATCAACATCCGCCCCAATAACATTAGTTGCATGCTTAGTAATGTGTTAGAGCTTTTTTTAAATTTTGGTTTGTCAGACTACTATACATATATATGAACATACAGATTTCTGTCTCTTAAAATTAAATATAATTTCTTTGTCTTTTTTACATTCAGAACAAGATTGTTCTTATTGCACCAGTTTACCATACAGTCTACTCAGTTTAGATAGTGTCTTTCAACCTCCCCAGATATGTGTCCTATGAGCATTGTGACATCAGTATACTTAATAATGGTGCAGTGGTCATTGTTCTGTCTCAGATCACTTGTGTACAGAGTAAATTGATTGTTTCCACAGGTTAAGTACAATATCACAGGCTAGAGACCAGTTAAAAGGAAAATGAAAAACTGTAGAGAGCTGCTTAAAGCAGGACTTCAAGAGCCAATCTGATATGCCATCTGGACCCACTGCCCTTCTTGTTCTAAACTGCCACAAGCCTCTCTCAACTTCAGTTAAAATGTATCTCCTTTACTTCAACATTTTTGGGTGCTGACACCCAATTTACACTCTTTTTAGAACCCAGTCCTGTGATTGTTTTTAAGCCTTTAAATACCTGCTTTCGATTGTTATCATTAAACCATATCTTGGTTTTTTACCCCATACATCTTTTATTTTGTTTAATTAACCTGTCATTTGCTGTAAAGTAAGGACCTTGTTTTTTCAATAATATTGCTTTAATCTCTTTAGTAATCCATGGCTGACCTTTGGGGTATACCTTAACAGTTCTTTCCTTAATTATCATAGACTCACAGAAATTTCATATATTCACTTACTGTGTAAGTAGCTTCATTCAGTGACTGTGAGGATGTCAGCATATCCCAGTCAGTACAGGAGCAGCCTCGCTGCAGTTCCTCTACATTGTCATTGTGCCAGTTTTCTGTTTTACGTATGGATGGTTTTTGTTGTTTCAGTTTCTGCTTGTACTTCAGTTTGTTGAAGAATAAAGATGTGGTCAGGGCTGCTCTATGATGTGATATGCAGGAGTCAGGGATATTCCCATAACATTTGTCCAGAGTTTTGTCCCCTGTAGTATTAATATTCACGTACTGATGGTAATGTGGTTGATAGTATTTGCGAGTAGTTCAATATTCAGTGTGCAGATGTACTCTTTTACAATGATATTTTTGGACCACCTTTTGTTAATGTAAACGCAGACCCCACCACTTCAATGCTTAGAAGAAGTTGGGTTTCTGTCTTGCCATACACAATCAAATCCATCTACTTTAATAGCTGTATCTGAGTTATTATTCTTAATCCAAGTCTCAGTAAAGCACATCAGACAACTTTCTCAGTACTCATGGAAGTATTGCACAGATGCTCTTAGCTCATCCAGTTTATTCTACAAGGAATGCGCATTACTCATAATAATAGATGGCAAAGGTGTTTTAAAACTTCTCCATCTCAGATGTACTCAAAGTTCGCCTCAATTTCCTCACTTTCTGTGTTGTTCAAAGCTTTTAATTCATCCAGTATATTAGTAGTACACAGGGATTAACTGGTAGCTGGTCTCATTGATAGCAGTGAATCCTGGCTGTAAATGAACAGCGCCTGCCAAACACCTGGGATTTCCTGCACAGGTAGTGAGTAACTGTCCTGTTAGATTCCAAAGGTGATAATGATAAAAAAAAATCAGATGTTATAAAGCATTTTATAGAAATAATTACTTACAAACTATAGTAAAAGAAAACAAAAGAATTGATTTTACATGATTAAAGAACAAAAAACAGCTGACCTCTTTCTTTATTTCAACAGGAAAGACGAGAAAACACAGCCATGAATCCACCTGAATACCTTAGCAGAACAAGCAATTTCCGGGTTAATTCCTTCCCTCTGGCCCCCCTATGATGATGTCACCACATCACATCTACCTCAGCGGTTCCTTTCTGAGCATTCCCATTCCATTTCTGTCCCCACAGCATTTCAATATCCACCATTTTCATCTGTTTCTTGTCTGTACTGAGTTTTCATGCTCGACCCAAAACAAGACTAAAAATGAACTGGTTTTCAGTTTACAGGGACGGACTCCCCAACACTTTCAACTTGTATTTGTGCTTCTTTTACAATATATATATATATATACAGGTCGAGCATGCCTAATCCAAAATGCCTGATACCAAAAGTATTTTGGATTTTGGATATTTTGGGATTTTGGAATATATACATAATAAGTTATCTTGGAAACACACTAATTTACTGTAAGTAGAGAATTACAGCTAAACAAGCTAAATGATGACTCATGTATAATAATTCATTTCTCCAAGCCATTATGTGCATTGACATGACAAACTTATTAAATGTTAAAAGTTACGAATATGACATACAGATTCTAGTTTAGTTCCAGGGCAAATGCTGCCTATTTGCACTGAAGAACTTTTTTGTTTTTTGTCAGTTTATATTGCCTATCTATTGTCACTTCTTAGGGAACTGGACAAAAGGTCAGGAATATCTTACCCAAGCTTTACCCAATCATGCCCAATGTGATGGATGCCATTAACCAACTGACAAGGCACTGCATTCAGTTTTTTTATGGTGTGGGTGTATGTACATAAAACAATTTTTTTTTCCAACTTAAAAAAATGGCATAATAAAGAGATACTTTGTAACCATAAGCAGTGACATTCCATTAATGCAAAACACAACTGATATTGTTTTGCTCTCACACCTTCCCATGCAGAATTGTAAGTGCATAAATACTAAGACTAACTGCCCAATTTTAGAAACTTTTGTGTTTATATTTTTTTGTATTATAGCAATTGCATTTTGTGTCTTCATTTTAGTATAGGCACTGTGTTTTATGATTTATATATCTGCTGCTGGTCATGTGAGGTGAAGATTATGTGTAACATCACACTCTGCTATAAGATGACTACACCTTGCAGCATGCCCATGAGTATGGGATCATAGATATTTAAATGAAGTTAGTGTGAGAATAGGTCTAAAATAATCAATCTAATGTTAGGACCTTTACAATACTCATTTTAACTCTGATTTCCTAGATTTTCCTAGACACATTGGAAAATTTTTAATCTTATTTTAAAAAGGAACAGATAAAATATTTAGACATACTTGTGAGATGTACTATATTCCTCAAATTCTCACTCCCATGTTCTGATTGATAAATTTTAATATCTCCTAGGTCTTGAAATACTGCAGAATTGGTTTCATAAGAACACAACTTTTGTCTAAAGCCTATTAATTATATTTAGGATTGGTACATAAGGGATGTAACTCTTCTGTAGGAAAATGAGCATACACAGTAAATGATCCTTTCGTAAGGATTGGGATATTTTACTATCATTTCTTCCATCACAAAAGTCTTATCTGCTCATGAGCATATTTATCTTTTCAGAATATTCCTATGTAATTAGACAGAACATACTTGGATATTGGGATGTTCTACAATTGTAACCAGGTTTTCAGGAACCCCAGCTTTTCAAGTAACTACATCAGGAAGTTAATAGTGAGGTTGTTCAACTTTAAATATAATCCTTGCTTTATTTTTTTAGTAGGTTTTGTAAACTTGGAAATTTCCCAAACTCTGCTGCAGTTGTGTGTTAATTTACACAAAGGTGACCATCCACCAAAGAATTTTTCACAGTGAATATGCTGTGTTGGGTTAAGAAGAATGCACTGAAGAAACAGCTTTTGGTGGAAAACAGACATGGGTAAAGGATGGTCTAGTAGAGTAGAGGCAAGCAACTTAAAGTGCATGGGCAGCAGTAGGAAGAAGTAGTAAAAGTACCATTAGCAATTAATACAGGCACTTAGTGAGTTCCAGTAGGCATTAAATAGATAAGGTACTTAATTTGAACTCACATTAATATATCTTTAATAAAAGAACTTAAAAGGTCTTATAAGTTAACAAACACATTTTAAGTAGGAACCACTACAATGCAAGCCCCGAATGATGCTAGATATTTTGGAGGCTTGTTTTGATGAGGATTAAATTTATGAAAAATGCCAGCTAATGCACAAAATTGACCTCAAAATTACTGAACTTGAGGTGAGGGTAGCAAGCCCGTGTTGTAGTAAGGATTTGGGAGATCTTTACCAGGTGTCTTCTGGAGTGAAAGCATATACTCCTAAAGTGGCGTGGGAGGAAGCTCCAGACCAGAGTGGTAGAAACAGGTGTGTCATGGTCAGACAGGCAGAAGACAAGAGGTGTACACTTTCCAGGAATTGGAGATGTCCAACTATTTTCAGTCCATTGTGGAGCTGGATGGTGACTCTGATAACTGAGGCGATAAGTAGGGATTATGAGCCTAGTAAGTCACCTCAAAACCAGTTCTCAGAAAGACAGAAGTAGTGATAGTGAAGGGCTCATTCCTTAAGGAAATTGAAAATCAGGTTTGCTAGAGGGACAGAGAATCTTATACATTATGTAGTCAACTGGGCACATAGGTAGGGAGCCTCCATGGAAGGATGGATAGGCTCCTGACCAGGGTGGGAGTAGATCAAGGTGTAATTTGTTCACGCTGGAATGAATGACATACAGTTCATAGGGACAGGCTGCCAGTTCTACAATTCAAATTTAAAAAGATATGTGCAAAGCTTAGGTGCAGAACTGACAACATAGTTTACTCTGAGGTTCAGCGTTGGGGAAGTGCCTCAAACAAGTTTGGCTAATATTTCTCTGCTGAAGTCTCTCAGTCAACCCCCACAGGAAAGCCAGTCTGCCTAACTGGCAAACTCCGATTCAACATATGGTTTTGGGGGCAGGTGTGAAGGTGTTCTCTGCCCCATTGGTCTGAAGTATGGCTGTTTGGAACTGACTTGTATCAAAAGCCTTTAAGTACCACAACACCCTATTGGCTCTAGCGGTTGGACAGAAAACCTATAAATTTGCTTGTTTTATCTCGCTCTCTCTCTCTTACCAAACTGATGAAAGACCATCTCACATCATGAACTGAAAAGGACAACACAATGAAGAGCACAGTTCGGCAGCCATATTGAGACAGGCAGGCGGCCTGTTCTGAAGAAAGCTGACCACAAAATGATGCCTTAACTATTGACATTTTAAGTAACTAATAAGTCTGTGTGCCACCTGAAACTACACATCAACATTTATCAGGTAGTATGGTTGCCAATATTCAAATGTACTTTGCATATTGTCATTATTTATGAATACAGTCGATTCCTGTTAATCGGACCACATCGGGACGCGATCATTTTGGTCCTAATAACCGGCTGGTCCGATTACACAAACATGCCCTATACATGTGCAACCAAGATGGGAGGTGCTATAAGTAACATATTAAAATGTCATTATGACTTTTATTGTGCTGCACACGCGTATGGCGAACATACAAACAAGAACTACATTCATGTACGGTTGCTTATAACTTTGTTTGTTGAAAAAGAAATCTACAAATTCTTCGAAACGATCTACACGACACTCAGCATGCGAAGCACAATAAAAAAGGTTACATTACCAAATTCCAGTCAACGTTTGAAGAACTTGCCTAGTGTGATCTGACACACACACTGCACTTGAACAAAATCACCACAAACATCTAACGCATCAATGGGACTGCCTTCATTTCCCTTCTGCATGAAATAGCGGCACAAAGTTTCAATGCATTTCCTGGCATCCTGTGTTGTCATTTGCACTAACTCATTAGAGTCATCATCATCACTTTCCTGGTCTTCCGATGCTGTCATGTGTTTCGCTGCAATGTGAGCAACAAGTGAAGCATCGTAATCTTCATTTTTATCGTAGCAGTGAAGCTCGTTGTCGATAGATAAAAATTCTTCGTAATTTTCGACCTGTTGAAGTTCCACATTTTCATTATTCTTTTCACTCTCAATCGGCATGTCCACATCCATCTGCAAGACCAAATGCCTAAAGCCACTGTGAGAAAACAGTTCTGAATTGTCTCACTGCTGATTTTTCGCCAGCTATCGGCCACAAATGTAACTGCTTGTAAGATGTTGACCTTCTCATTGACTTCTGTTGCTGTTGATGATGAGATCAGCAAATGTTCTTCAATTGTTTCAAGGACGTAATTAACCAACCTTGCACAATAAAAGATCTTCAAATTTTTGATGATGCCCATGTCCATTGGCTGCACCAAAGCTGTGGTCCTGGGAGGTAGAAATTCCAGTTGGATGTTCTTCAAGCAATCTAAACGAGGATGTGCTACACAATTGTCGAGAAGGAGCAACACTTTTCTCGACTGGCGTTGTAGCTCTCTGTTCCAATCCTTCAGCCATTCTTTAAAAAGTTCAGAGGTCATCCACATATTTCTATTCGCACGATACACAACTGGTAAACTGTCCATTGTAAGTCCCTTAAAGCAGCGAGGCTTGTCGCTTTTTCCTATAACCAACAGCTTCCTCTTGTCCGTTCCTGACATGTTTGAGCAGCACAAGACAGTAACGCGATCCATCGCTTTTTTGGAGCCAGAGAGTACAACATGATTGTAACTTAAGGACCGTCTGGTGTGGCACGATAATACAGCCCGGTTTCATCAGCATTGTAGATGTCATCTGCTTGGAATTTTTCATGAATCTCGGGAAGTTTTGTTGATTTCCAATTATCAGCACCTGCACCATCAGCACTTTCTTTCTCGCCATGTGCGTTCTTGAATTTTATGTCATGTCTTGATTTCCATCGAGACAACCAATCGTCCGTAGCTTTGAAATCATCGTGGCAAAGCTTTTTAGCGAGTTCTTCTGCTTTGCACTTTAACATTGGGCCGCTTACTCGCACACCTCGTCCAGTAACAATGGCAAACCATTCATTAAGGGCCTCATCGACATCTGGATCCTTGCCTTCACGTTTCCGTTTTTGAGAAGTTCCTCGTCGTCTTTCACATTGTGCCAATTCTTCTTGCAGCTCATTCTCTTGTTTTAACAAGTGTGAAATTGTAGTCTTTGCCAAGCCGGTAATTTCAACCAACCGACGCTGACTAGTGTTTGGTGGTTGTTGCCTGATCTGATCCAGGAAATCAATTTTTTCAGCTAAAGTCAAGTCCCGCCGTGGCATTTTGGCAGGGGAGAAAAGACACGCACAGTTCACAGACTAAAAGAGTTCTGATGAAATCTCTAAAAGAGTTCTGATGAAATCTGAGGTCAAGAGAGCAACAAAATGCTCGGCATTCAAAGCTTCAGCACTAAAAGCGTCCAGTTTGACTTTTTTGAAGCAAAAGCTTTCTCGCGTAAACTTTAATCCTGATTGACAGGAAGGAATTCCTTACACGGACACTCTTGTTTACGCTCGACTTCATGTCGCCAACTACTGGGCGATCCATTTTAGGAAAGAAAGGGCAGGCATGTTCACCCCCACTGATTTGTACTTGGTACAAATTTTCCGACTTCCTGACCTTTGATAAAAGCATAAATTCTCCTGGGGAGCCTAGGGATCATCCCGATGTCGCTGACCCGCTTTACATCCTCTTTCCGCGGGCGACATGTGGCTTCTTTTTTTTATTCTCTGTCACGTTCTTTGGTCCGATTAAACGGAATTTTGGTCCAAATAAGCGAACAATATTAGTCTTATGTAATATGATCTGTTTCGGTTCTTTAGGATTTGGTCCGAATAAGCGGCTGGTCCGATTAACCGGTGGTCCAATTAACCGGAATCGACTGTATTATCAATAATACATTGTTATAATTGTAACTTAACTCCTGCTTGTCTTTTACTACACCTAATTGCCTGAGGTTATAGATGTAGAAGGGGAGGTGGGTAGAAGTTATATGGTACAATACCTTATAAACAGTGGTAATTCTGGGAGATTTGAGGCATTCTGACAAAGGCTACATATTAATAATACAAAAGAGGCAAGTATATTACTCTACCAAGACAAAATAATACCAATAACAAAATTTGGCTTAATAAGCGACATGAGGATAAGTATACCATAGATTGCTATGCATTGCTGAGGAAAGACAGACAAAACATAATGAGCCATATCATAGTGAGGATGTCTGGATTTGACTAGTGAGTAGAAGCAATTAAGGCCTGATATTGGGAGATAATGCAGATGATAGGGTCAATATACATCATTTTAATAATATTTTAAAAGCAAAGGCAGAGTGGTGGCTCTGAGGCTAGGGATTTACACTGGCAATGAGAAGGTTGCCGGTTTGAATCCTGGAAACATCAAAAGTGACTCTACTTCATTGAGCCCTTGAGCAAAGCCCTTAACCTGCAATTGTTCCGTCCTTTTTTATGACGTTAATCTGCATCCAGTCCTGCATGTAGGCCATCCAACCTGCAGGGAAAAACCTGGGGGTTGGTGGCAGAATTGACACTCCAGCCACCATAAAAAACATCACACTGTTCCACTCCACCTGAACTAGTGTGGTACTGAGCTTTCACCCATTGCACAGCTGCACTCGGGCCCTAATCTGGGATCCTGAGTTGGTTTGTCATGTGGTGGGTGCGGCAATGTGCTGTATCAGCGCATGCACCTAACCTCTTTAAAAGCAAAGAGTAAATTTCGCGCAAAACACCAATGAGAGGGGAAGGCTTTCTGGTTTTAATACTTTGTAAAAATTAGATTCAGACTTAGATTATAGATGTGATTGTACTATTGGGGTCTAGTGACAACAACATAATACATTTTAAAATATTTTGGCAGAGTGCATATTCCAAACCAAAAATGCTAAATTTATGTTTAGTATGGTAAATTTTTACAAGATGCTGTAAAGTCTAAAAAAGATAGACTGAAATAAGATTTGAAGTGTGGATTCTGTTAAGGAAAAATGGAGCAGGTTTCAAAGTGTTGTATGTACAACACAGGAAAAGTTCATCCCAAAACTTACAAGCAGAAAGAAATTAACTCCATGATAGATAAACAAGCAATTAAAAAATGCAAAGAAAAAAAAAACAGTTACATAAAGCATGCCAGGCAGATAATTCAGGTACTAATTGTAGGGCTTATGAGAGTGTAAGAGGAATGATTAAAATGATAGGAGAAATGCTAAAATGGCAGTTAGAGAAAATATTGTGAGAAAGGCAAAGGTGACCCAAAGAGATTTTTTTCTACATTTTTGCTGTAAAAGAACAGTTTAGGAGGAGTTGAAGTGTATCAGGAATAGGAAGGGAAAATGAAAATATACATACAGTGAAATACTGAAAGCCTTGAATAGTGAAAGAGCACATTCGTGTGTCATTATATTTTGTACATATAACAATAAATCTGAACTGAACTGGTTACATTGCATCGTATTCTTACTGTAATAAAACGCTCAGATTTTTGAAAAAGCCAAACCACTTTTGCTGTGTCATGCCTTGCACACTCATAATAAAAAAAAATCCTTGCTCAGCAGATTGAAGCACCACAAACCAAGTATCGATTTTTAATATATGATGAGTCACTCTTGCTGACAATAATTTAATTAAAGAAATGAGCACAATGTTTTTGAGTGGGTAAATTCATTGATGCTGATGTTAATCAATCAGTAAATACACGGGGAGAATATGCAGATTCCAAGTAAAACCTGGCACAATGAGGCAGGAATGACACCACTGTGCTGCCACTCTTCCTTTGTTAAAACATCTGTACTGACGTTACTAAGCTTCAACTTGTTTAAACAGGTGAATTGATGTTACTAAATTTGCCCTAGTGTGTGTATGTGTAGGTAGGTGTATGTATGAATGTGTGTGTGTGTGCATTTGTTCGCCCTGTAAAGGACTGGTGAATTATTCCTGCCCTGGGTAAGCAGGTTAGGAAGATGAATGGATTATTTTTATTATTATTATTATGCCCATAGCAGAAAAATATATAGACAATGTCACACACGTGCGAATAGGAGGGAGCTGAAGCAACCAGGTGAAGGTAATTCCACACCAGGTCAGGGGCTGGCAGGGTACATTAAACCTAATTCTGTTATCTCTGCAGACCAAATCCGGGACATTTGGTCTGATTCCACATTGACGGTGTCATTTCCATTTCCAGCGCCACAGGCAATGTCATTTCTGGTTCAGGCACCAAGATGATGTCACTTCTCTTTAAAGATGCCAACATTCCTGCAATACAACAGTTCAATTCAGGACTCAAAACCACGCACAGGAGTGCTTTATAAAAACCCAATCGCAGCCAGAGACAATATATGATTGGCTGCCCCAAACCATTTTGTGTGTGTTGAGGCCTTTCTTTTCACAATAGATTAATGGATGGAAGATACTGAGGACAAAAATAATGATGATGATGTTATTATTATTATTATTATTAGAACATTAATATTATCTATTAGGACATTATTATTATCCAGGTATTTTGTTCTGCCAGCACCCAATGCTTGTTGGCATTATTATTATTATTATTATTGGGAGGCACAGTAGTAGTGCTGGAGGAAAGTTATTGTCATGTCCTGGGTGTTTCCTGTGTGGAGTTTTCATGTTTTCCCTGTGTGCTCCAGTTCGTTCTCACACTCCAAACACATACAGGCTAGGTGGATTGGCACTGCTAAAGTGGCTCTGTGGTGTGTGTGTGTGTGTTCGCACTGGGATGGACTGGTGCCCTGTCCAGGGATTGTACCAGCCTTGTGTCCTATACTTGCTGGGATAGGCTCCAGCTGTACCGCGACCCTGCTCAGGATGCAAGGATGGAAGGATTTGAAATCTTAAAGATTAACTTTATGTTTTCTCCAGATTATTTAAGGATAGAAAGTACATTGCAGATTTTCATATTATTTGTAAATGTCATATATCATGTTGACTATAATGTCCATTCAGTTGTCTGTCACTTGATTATATGCTATATGTAGTGCTTGAAGTAGAAACAAATAATTGCTTGTACTCTTTGTTTTTTTTTGTAAGCTGCTTGATTCTCTTTGTAATGAGTTACAAATTTTCAACAATTTCTTAATTGAGCTGAAGGAAAATTGAGGTGACAACTTCAGAGCTTTGAGTGCATTGCTAAAATGTTAGAAGTATAATATATTGATAGCAAGTACTTTACCACTAAAACAGAAATAATGCCAGTACAGAGTACTGGTGTCTGCTGCCCTACTTCAAGCACCTGACTACATGCCTACTCAATATTCTGCTCACCGAAGCACGTGTGTGCTTTAACAATCCAGCAGTATCATTACAAACAGCAAGCAAGCAGTATCTTTGCAAAGTAAAGAAAAAAGCTTCCATATAATGAAAAAATATAAGGGATTGTATGACATTTTCAGTTATTATTGTCTAGTTGTCTACAGAATTAAGACAACAAATCACATCTGAGCTTCAGCATTCAATAATGTCAATAATGGTGCTTGGTGATGACTTTCTGAGGTGAATCTGTGCCCCTGGCCCGATGGGTGCCACAGAGGAAGAAAAAAACATGGCAAGTTGAGGAGTACTTTTAAAATGGTTGAATCTAACAGCAATAGTTTGCTTTTTTTCCTTTTGCAACATGTATGTAATCTAAGAACATGGATTAATACTCAGTAACATTTTGAACGTATTTGGTAAGGTTTAGGCTTTTCATCAATTTGGGGCTCTGGTACCCTTTAGATTCATTATAAAGAGCAAAAACAGGCAAGTTATTTTTTAAATGTATAAAATATCCAAACTAATATATACCATGATTATGAACTAATAACTTTGACTTGAAAAATACTAACCTTATCCTTTAAGGAGGGTATATTGCATAGACCTTTTGGATTTGTATGAATTTACTGCATATAATACAGTATATATACTTTGTCGTACTTCCAGTTCACCTTCCAGACGATGCTAATGGGCCAGAAGTACTCACAGATGCAGCATAATAGAAGCCCACTGCCTTTATTCCAGGAGCCAGATTCAGGAGGGAAAAGGCAAAGTTTTCTTGGAGGAATGGAGGCAGAGGAGACAGAGAGAGAAAGAAAGAAAGAAAGAAAGAAAGAAAGAAAGAAAGAAAGATTACTGTGTGTATTGCTGTGCTTTATTATTATATTGTGCCCCACATGGCGCAGCTGATGGAAGGGCAATGTGGACAGATGGCCGGGACCCTTGCCTTGTCGGGACGCCTCCACTCTGGGAAGACTGGGGAGCAAGAGTGGCCAGAATGTTGCCTCCCCCGGAATGCTAGATTTCAGCCCCCCTGGGTTGCAGCAGTGCCTCAGACTCCCATAGGGCTTAATGGGAGTTGGAGTTTGGTACAGCCCTGTTGGGATCCACTTAAGTACAAGTCAATATAGATCCTTCCTTGTTGAATTTTTTTTTTATATGATATCATGTATTAAGTATAATTTTTATTTAACATTTCATGCACTACACTTTATGGTACAAACAATGAATTACAAACTAAAAAACATTGAAGATGTAAATATACAAATTAAATGTTTAATTATAGGATTACGAATATACTGTAGTGTTAATTTTGATGAGGGATTCTCATTCCATTTTCTCATCTTTGATCATTTTTGTCAGCCATGATGACATAGTATAAAAATATACAGATAATAAAAAACATTTATTTATATAGCACTTTTTCATGCAAACAATGTAGCTCATAGTGCTTTACAAGATGTGAAAGGGAAAGTTACAAGAAAGTAACAACAAATAAGATTAGGCAATAATATTAAAGAATAAGTAACAAAGAAAAAAATCTGAAAGACCTTAAAAACTGGATAAATATCAACAGAAGAGTAGTGTACTTACATACAATATAATGATGTGAGCCTCTAAAGATGAGTTTGGTGATAATGTCAGATGGCTAGGAAGAAAGAAAAAATAAAAAAAATCCAGTTAGGCTGGAGAAAAAAAAACAAAATTTACAGGGGTTCCAAGGCCAAAAGACCATCCAGCCCCCACTGGGCATTCTACCTGACATAAATGTTCTGAAGTCATTCCTTTTTGTTGATTTGATAAAGTTGCTCTCATGGACAGCTGGGGCACCTGCTTTCATTCCATCATCACAGATGGTTGAATGGTGCCACGATCAGGTGGTGGTTGCACAAATCAACATTACAGAAGAAATGGAAAAAACAGCAGGGAAAAGTAGAGATTTTAAAGATTGCAGATCCCTGAAGAAAGTGATAATTTTATGCCTGTATTGTCTATAAGGAATTTAATTATAATGTAGCTAAGTAAAAGACAAATTCAAATAATGGGTTTTTAGCAATTTTTTAAAATGTTCCACAGAAATAGCCTGTCAAATTTCTATTGGATGAATTCTAAAAAATATATAAGTGTATAAAAGCAAAAGGCTGTCTCGCCACTTCTTTTAAACTTGGCTCTTGGAATTATAAGCAGACCACCTGTAGAAGATCTAAGGTTGCGACTTGGAGTGTAGGGGGACAGGCATTCCAAAATATAAGACAGAGCAAAATTTTTTAAGGCTTTATAAACCAATGTAACAATGCTTTAACTGGTGAAATGTTTTCAGGTTTTCTTTTTCTAGCTAAGATTCTGGGTACTGTATTCTGCACTAACTGCAACCAATTGATGTCTTTCTTAAGTGGTCCTGTTAGGAGTGCATTACAATAATCTAGTAAACTAAAAACAAAGGGTGAACTAATTTTTCTATGTCTTGTAAAGTTATAAGAGGTTTAAATTTTGCTATATGCCTTGTGGCCCCGGCCGGGCTGGAGCCCGCCGGGACGCCAGGAGGACGTGAGGAGGGCTTGTGCCTCCTCCAGACCGCGAGGGGCGTCCGTCCTGGTTCTGTTGGGGCCACGGGTTGAGGGCATGGAAGCCCTTCCCTGTAGGGGCCCGTGGTCACCGCCAGGCGGCGCCCGATGCCGGTTTATCCCGGCGGTTGCCGGTCGGGGCAGGAGCCCGCCGGGGCGCTTGAGGACCGGAGGAGGCGAGTGCCTCCTCCAGACCGAGTGGGGCGTCCGTCCTGGTTATACAGGGGGCCTCGGGTACAGGGCTTGGAAGCCCAGCCCTGTAGGGACCCGTGGCTACCGCCAGGCGGCGCCCAGTGCCTGTTTATTCCGGGAGCCCGCACTTCCGCCACACCAGGAAGTGCCGGGGAAGACGACAGGGGACGCCGGACGGCTTCCGGCGCAGCCGGCATTTCCGCCACACGGGGTGTGTCCGCGGAGATTGCCGGGAGCAGCTGGAGCCCATCCAGGTTCCTATAGGCGCCTCCCTCCAGTCGCTGACAAGAGTCGGGTGGAAGAGTGGCAACGTCTGGGGGAGGAAGGAGGCGGTGGGGAGAAAAGAAAAGAGAAAGAAAGAGAGAAAAGGAAAAGAAGAAAAGAGAAGGCATTGGATTGGCCTGGACTAAGGAGTTGGGGTTGGTGAGCGAATTGTAAAAGGAATAATGAGAAATAAACCAGTGTTTGTGGGTGACATTGACGTGTCTGCCTGTCTGTGTCCGGGGCGAGGTTCACAATGGCGCCCAACGTGGGGCCCTCTGTCTGTGCCAAGACGGGGACCCCAAAATAAAAATTTTGTGAACGGCCCGAGCAGCAGGCAACCCCGCACAGGTTTCGAGGGTGCGGCGCTCACGCCCCGAAAGACGCGAATTCCCCAGATTGCCACCGGAATGCGGTCGGATGCCTACCTGGTGCGGCGAAACTTCAGCGGACGTTGCAGGGGTACAGCGGTCTCCTGTGTGGTTGCTGCCCATGAAGACGTCCGGGACGGCGTGGCGTGTCTGAGGTCCATGCCGGGGCGGGTGCCTCGGTTAGAAGGAATCCGGGACGTAAGGTCCCTGCTTGCCGACGGTCGGCCCGGGAGGGCACATCAGAACTGGTGTTTAGCAGGCAGGAGCTGCCCGGGTCCAAACGGAGGACAATCGCACGCCGATCCGCGGTGCTTTGTGGTCACCACGACGGCGAAAGAATCCGCCATGGAGAAGGCGCTGCAACCCGAAGAGCCGGAATGGCGTCGCACCAGGAGGAGAGGAGCCAAGATGGCCGCGGACCGGAAATTCTTCCTGAGACGGGCACGGATTGGGCGGGTGTCTTGTGTGCCCGCCAATGATTGTATAGAGGCGGGACCAGGGAACGCCCATCTCGTGCAAGGAGAGACCGATTGGGCTGGAGGAGCCTCACAGGAAGCAGGCGCGCTAAGACTGACAAGCAGGTAGGTCAATCGTCAACTGACTTTCTGTGCTTGTCAATGTTGCAGGTGCTAGGTGCCATCCAGGCTGAATTGCTAAGTCTGAAGGAGACGGCGGGCGCGTCAGTGACGTCAGAAAGGCGCGACGCTGAAATCTTTGGACGGACTGGTACCGCGGAGACGGTAAGTGGAATCGACTCCGTACAGCATAAAGGAAAGCCCACCGAACTCGGCCGTGATCCGAATGAACGGTATCAAGTAGGGGGCTGTCCGACACTGCAGGCGTCGGTGAATTCTGTATGCAAGGGGAGGGAGTGAAAGCGAAAGGGTTAGCAGGACACGGGCTGATGAGTGCCCTGGGTCCTAGCGCCGATACCCCAAGCCTGCAACAGTCTCCCGTCGCTCTATAGGGACGCAAACCGGACAGGGTCTGTACCTTTCCCATGGGCAGACTCAAGCCGTTATAAGCGTCCCAAAATAAAAAGGGGAATCGAGGGGTGAGTGCCGATTTCCCCGATAGGCAAGGTCGTCCTCTGTGCGGGCAGAGGAGATCCCCTGGGCCGCTGGGCGAGCCGCCTGCGAGAGCGGTGCCGCGGACGAGCGGACGGGCATGGAACCTGCGGCGGAGGACTTCAGCAGGCAAGTTGGGGGCTGTCGGAGGGGGCAGGAGCCCGGTCGATACGGAGACCGACGGGGCGCTCGGGATGAGTGTCCTGGCTGTGCTTCTGGCCCTCTTCTCTTTTATTTGACAGGCCCGAAGCCCCGACGAGCGCTGAGGCCGACGTCGACGGGACCTGCCCGCTTGAACGGGCGCCCGCGGAGTGCTCCACGCCGGGAGGCCTACAGTGACCCCGCTGGGGGGAGCGGCGGGGAGCGAGAGCGGCGCCGACCACTGGGGGACGGTTGCGCGGCGAGGGTGTTGAAGACAGATGTCCCAGGGTGCCGTGTTGGACCCTGGGGACATAGTAGGACCCTCGCTGGGGACGTGCTGCCCTTTCGGTTGTGCCGTTCGACCCACGTGTCCTCGCTAGCGGTGGGGCACTGTGGCCCCGGAGGACGTGAGGAGGGCTTGTGCCTCCTCCAGACCGCGAGGCGTCCGTCCTGGTTCTGTTGGGGCCACGGGTTGAGGGCATGGAAGCCCTTCCCTGTAGGGGCCCGTGGTCACCGCCAGGCGGCGCCCCGATGCCGGTTTATCCCGTGCGGTTGCCGGTCGGGCAGGAGCCCGGCGGGACGCTTGAGGACCGGAGGAGGGCTAGTTCCTCCTCCAGACCGAGTGGGTGCGTCCGTCCTGGTTATACAGGGGGCCTCGGGTACAGGGCTTGGAAGCCCAGCCCTGTAGGGACCCGTGGCCACCGCCAGGCGGCGCCCAGTGCCTGTTTATTCCGGGAGCCCGCACTTCCGCCACACCAGGAAGTGCCGGGGAAGACGACAGGGGACGCCCGGACGGCTTCCGGGTGCGCAGCCGGCATTTCCGCCACACGGGGGTGTGTCCGCGGGAGATTGCCGGGGAGCAGCTGGAGCCCATCCAGGTTCCTATAAAAGGGGCCGCCTCCCTCCAGTCGTTGACAAGAGTCGGGTGGAAGAGTGGCAACGTCTGGAGGAGGAAGGAGGCGTGGGAAGAAAAGAAAGAGAAAGAAAGAGAGAAAAGGAAAAGAAGAAAAGAAAAGGCATTGGATTGGCCTGGACTAAGGAGTTGGGGTTGGTGAGCGAATTGTAAAAGGAATAATGAGAAATAAACCAAGTGTTTGTGGGTGACATTGACGTGTCTGCCTGTCTGTGTCCGGGCGAGGTTCACAGCCTTAAGTGAAAAAATTCAGTCCTTGTAATCTGGTTTATATGCGATTTAAAGCTTAGGTCAGAGTCAGTAATTACCCCTAAATTCTTTCCCTCGCTATTTCCATATTTGCCAATCATTAAGACTTCTGTTTTTTTCCTTATTTATTTTGGGAAACTTTCTACTCATCCAGTTGGAAATACTGATAAGACATTTAATCAGAGAACCAACAGCATCAGGGTCGTCAGGGGCTATCGATAAATAAAGCAACTGCCGTTGTTGCAGCAGTGTTATTAAATGTATCATCAAACAAAAAGAATTGTAACCTTTTAAAGATGCCTCTCTGCTTCTCAGTAAGAGTTTTTTTTTGTTTGTTTTTTTTATTACACAGGTGTGATTCCCTCCCTGTGCACAGAAAGCTATAAACATCACGCCCTTTAGCCTGTTCATAGCCTAATTATTTGACACACCATGGCTTGTTTGGAGCTTCTTGAAGACTATGTAAAATGTCACAAACAAAAGGAATGAGCTTTTAGGAACTTTTTTTGCCCATGATGATGACTAGCTTATGAGCCACTTTATACTTTCAAGAGCCATTCTTTTTAAACTATGTGCTAAGTTGATCTTGGCATTAGAAAGAAATAGTGTCTGAATTCAGGCTCTACCTGTTCCTATCCAGGTTTTAACAACAGTTGGCTTTCTGAGAACAGGCACCTACCAGAGAGAACTGGTTAACAGGTCAGGAATATCTCAGCGACACTCCAGCTTCATCATGCCCGCTGTGCTGGAACCCATAAATGACGGAAGACGTGCTACATTCAGTTTCTGTATAGTTTGGTTGTACCATACATACCAGCATAAAAAGGAAATTTGCAGTAGAGTATGGTTTTCCTAATGTAATTATGCCAATTGACTGCATTTATTTTGCAATAAGGGCACCTAGCTGTGGGTTTTGTCAACCGTAAGCAGTTACATTCCTTTAATTCACAAGTCATCTGTGATACCAAGATGAGACTGACAAACATTGTTTCTCACTTGACTGGGTCAACCAGTGACTCATTTATTTTGAGACAAAGTAGTGTTGATTAGACAACTTGCTGGTGGTGCTGTACATAATGTCTGGCTTGTTGGTTAAGTAATGGACTGAACCCTTCACTTAGCATTTCATATTGCCTGTACTATTCATTGTAACTGCAAATAATGTCATTACATGTGCCAGGGGATAGTGGATACCCACTTAGACGCTTATGATTTTCCTTGAATCCCAGAGAACAGAGGAGAGGAGCTTCAATGTGTTGTGGAGAGGACCATGGAACTCCTCCAGTGCAATAGGAAGAGGCTGG
Source organism: Polypterus senegalus (assembly GCF_016835505.1). Lineage (NCBI taxonomy): Eukaryota > Metazoa > Chordata > Cladistia > Polypteriformes > Polypteridae > Polypterus > Polypterus senegalus. The sequence goes on along the minus strand of NC_053164.1, from coordinate 69,572,423 downwards.
ATGCATCAGATGGTAGGCTGTTCTACTAGCCAATGAAGGTTTGCTGTATTGGGATTGCATATGTATGATGTTTAACATACTGTAGTTCATACAGTGCATCCGGAAAGTATTCACAGTGCATCACTTTTTCCACATTTTGTTATGTTACAGCCTTATTCCAAAATGGATTAAATTCATTTTTTTCCTCAGAATTCTACACACAACACCCCATAATGACAATGTGGAAAAAGTTCACTTGAGGTTTTTGCAAATTTATTAAAACTAAAAAAACTGAGAAATCACATGTACATAAGTATTCACAGCCTTTGCTCAATACTTTGTCGATGCACCTTTGGCAGCAATTACAGCCTCAAGTCTTTTTGAATATGATGTCACAAGCTTGGCACACCTATCCTTGGCCAGTTTCGCCCATTCCTCTTTGCAGCACCTCTCAAGCTCCATCAGGTTGGATGGGAAGCGTTGGTGCACAGCCATTTTAAGATCTCTCCAGAGATGTTCAATCGGATTCAAGTCTGGGCTCTGGCTGGGCCACTCAAGGACATTCACAGAGTTGCCCTGAAGCCACACCTTTGATAACTTGGCTGTGTGCTTAGGGTCATTGTCCTGCTGAACCGTCGCCACAGTCTGAGGTCAAGTGCGCTCTGAAGCAGGTTTTCTTCCAGGATGTCTCTGTACATTGCTGCAGTCATCTTTCCCTTTATCCTGACTAGTCTCCCAGTTCCTGCCGCTGACAAACATCCCCACAGCATGATGCTTCCACCACCATGCTTCAGTGTAGGGATGGTATTGGCCTGGTGATAAGCGGTGCCTGGTTTCCTCCAAATGTGACGCCTGGCATTCATACCAAAGAGTTCAATCTTTATCTCATCAGACCAAAGAATGTTGTTTCTCATGGTCTGAGAGTCCTTCAGGTGCCTTTTGGCAAACTCCAGGCGGGCTGCCATGTGTCTTTTACTAAGGAGTGGCTTCCGTCTGGCCACTCTACCATACAAGCCTGATTGGTGGATTGCTGCAGAGATGGTTGTAATTCTGGAAGATTCTCCTCTCTCCACAGAGGACCTCTGGAGCTCTGACAGAGTGACCATCGGGTTCCTGGTCACCTCCCTGACTAAGGCCCTTCTCCCCCGATCGCTCAGTTTAGATTGCTGGCCAGCTCTAGTAAGAGTCCTGGTGGTTTTGAACTTCTTCCACTTACGGATGATGGAGGCCACTGTGCTCATTGGGACCTTCAAAGCAGCAGAAATTTTTCTGTAATCTTCCCCAGATTTGTGCATTGTGACAATCCTGTCTCGGAGGTCTACAGACAATTCCTTTGACTTTATGCTTGGTTTGTGCTCTGACATGAACTGTCAACTGTTGGACCTTATATAGATAGGTGTTTGCCTTTCCAAATCATGTCCAATCAACTGAATTTACCACAGGTGGACTCCAATTAAGCTGCAGAAACATCTCTGGGATGATCAGGGGAAACAGGATGCACCTGAGCTTAATTTTGAGCTTCATGGCAAAGGATGTGAATACTTATGTACATGTGCTTTCTCAATTTTTTTATTTTTAATAAATTTGCAAAAACCTCAAGTAAACGTTTTTCACGTTGTCACTGTGGAGTGTAGTGTGTAGAATTCTGAGGAAAAAAAATGAATTTAATCTATTTTGGAATAAGGCTGTAACATAACAAAATGTGGAAAAGTGATGCGCTGTGAATACTTTCCGGATGCAATATATATGGTTGTTTCTGGGTAACAACTGTGCATGATCGAGACACATTCACATATACACATTTACAAGATGATTGTGATTTATAAAGGTAGACTGGATAGAAATGTGAGTAATGTGAAGTAAGATTTTTATTTTACATAATTATTTTCCTGTGTTCTGCTGTACACATATTTACCGTGGAATCCACACAAAGTTTAATAAATGAGACCTCCAGTCAGTGCCACACCTGTATTGAGATACAGTGCATCCGAAAGTATTCACAGCGCATCACTTTTTCCACATTTTGTTATGTTACAGCCTTATTCCAAAATGGATTAAATTCATTTTTACCTCAGAATTCTACACACAACACCCCATAATGACAACATGAAAAAGTTTACTTGAGCTTTTGCAAATTTATTAAAAATAAAAAATTGAGAAAGCACATGTACATAAGTATTCACAGCCTTTGCCATGAAGCTCAAAATTGAGCTCAGGTGCATCCTGTTTCTCCTGATCATCCTTGAGATGTTTCTGCAGCTTAATTGGAGTCCACCTGTGGTAAATTCAGTTGATTGGACATGATTTGGAAAGGCACACACCTGTCTATATAAGGTCCAATAGTTGACAGCTCATGTCAGAGCACAAACCAAGCATGAAGTCAAAGGTATTGTCTGTAGACCTCTGAGACAGGATTGTCTCGAGGCACAAATCTGGGGAAGGTTACAGAAAGATTTCTGCTGCTTTGAAGGTCCCACTGAGCACAGTGGCCTCCATCATCCGTAAGTGGAAGAAGTTCAAACCACCAGGACTCTTCCTAGAGCTGGCCGCCATCTAAACTGAGTGATCAGGGAGAAGGGCCTTAGTCAGGAGGTGACCAAGAACCCGATGGTCACTCTGTCAGAGCCCCAGTGGTCCTCTGTGGAGAGAGGAGAACCTTCCAGAAGGACAACCACCTCTGCATCAATCCAGCAATCAGGTCTGTACGGTAGAGTGGCCAGACGGAAGACACTCCTTAGTAAAAGGCACATGGCAGCCCGCCTGGAGTTTGCCAAAAGGCACCTGAAGGACTCTCAGACCATGAGAAACAAAATTCTCTGGTCTGATGAGATAAAGATTGATCTCTTTGGTATGATTGCCAGGCGTCGCGCTTGAGGAAACCAGGCACCGCCATCACCAGGCCAATACCATCCCTACAGTGAAGCATAGTGGTGGCAGCATCATGCTTTGGGGATGTTTTTCAGCGCAGGAACTGAGAGACTAGTCAGGATAAAGGGAAAGATGACTGCAGCAATGCACAGGACATCCTGGATGAGAACCTGCTCCAGAGCGCTTTGAGCTCAGACTGGGGCGACGGTTCATCTTTCAGCAGGACAACGACACAAAGCACACAGCCAAGATATCAAAGGAGTGGCTTCAGGACAACTCTGTGAATGTCCTTGAGTGGCCCAGCCAGAGCCCAGACTTGAATCTGATTGAACATCTCTGGAGAGATCTTAAAATAGCTGTGCACCAACGCTCCCATCCAACTTGATGGAGCTTTAGAGGTGCTGCAAAGAGGAATGGGCAAACTGGCCAAGGATAAGTATGCCAAGCTTGTGGCATCATATTCAAAAAGACTTGAGGCTGTAATTGCTGCCAAAGGTGCATCGACAAAATATTGAGCAAAGGCTGTGAATACTTATGTACATGTGATTTCTCAGTTTTTATTTTTAATAAATTTGCAAAACCTCAAGTAAACTTTTTTCACATTGTCATTATGGGGTGTTGTGTGTAGAATTCTGAGGAAAAAAATAATTTAATCAATTTTGGAATAAGGCTGTAACATAACAAAATGTGGAAAAAGTGATGCGCTGTGAATACTTTCCAGATGCACTGTATTACGACATTAGTAAGCCTTTAGGTGACTCCAGTAAGAATGGCTTCAGCTTCTGTCTACTCTGCCACCAACTGAGAAGAATTATGCACAAATCAGGAAAGAATGCTTGAGCATTGTGTCTGCCTATTATCGATTTCACATCTATCTTTATGGCTGGGGGGAGATCACTGTTGAAACTGAGCACCAACTGCTAGTTGACATTTACAATAAACCATCACTTAGTGCCCCAAAATGGCTTCAAAGCATGCTACTCTCACTCCAATACTACACCTTGAAAGTGATATATAAGCCAGGCCTGAATATTTATGTAATGGCGCTTTTCCACTGCATAGTACGGCACGACACGGTTCAGTTCAGCTCACATTTGGGGGGTTTTCCACTGGGAACAGTACCTGGTACCTGGTCCTTTTTTTAGTACCACCTCAGCCGAGGTTCCAAGCGCCGAACCGCTACCAAAACATGATGTGTAAACTCTGCTGGTCACTGATTGGCTGGAGAAAATCGTCATTACTGCGTCACTGAACTTGTGACACGAGACACAACAGACCCGCTAGATTTTTAGCACAGCCAGCGAAGGTTCGGACGCACCATTTTGTTTTAATGTGCCTTTTTTAGATGCTTACCCTTGCGCGTCATCGAGCTAAAGTGTTGTCGTTGTCTGCGTGTTGTTGTAAAAGTTCCAAAACTCTCTTGTTTTTTTTAGCTGTGTTTTCTTTGGCTGCCATCTGCCTCTTTTGAAACAAACTCCTTCGTCTTGTTGTTGAAAACATCCACATGCCGAGAATGAAGAACACCATTCCGCCGATATGCTCCATTGTTGTGTGTTTGTTTGTGGCGATTTACGATGATGTCACGGCAGCAGTAGCGGCGCAACTATAACGACACGTGAATAATCCCGCCCACTCTAAAGCGGTACTAAACTGCAGTTGAAACGCAAACCGAGCCGAACTGAGCCGAACCAAGGTGAGCTGTACTGAACCGTGCTGTGCCGTACTATGCAGTGGAAAAGCGCCAATAGTGACATGCTGAGCAGAGCTACAACACGGACCCTTCATAAGTCCAGCATTCAGTCTGCAGCATGTACCAGGAGCAGTTCGATATAGAGAACATAAATCACACAAATCAGGCCAACTACTTTACTGTCATGCACCAGCATATGGTGCAAATCAGGGAGCTCACCAAGAATGACAAGCACCTCCAAGTCCTAAAGTCAATAATGCCAAGAGAATGACACAACATGAAAAAAACAGACATACCAATGGCTATCAAGGAGTGCTGGGCTTGGCCTACAGAATTGGGGTGCTTTTAAAGGTCACCATGTAATTATTCTCAGGCAGCTTAGTCCCTAATAATTATTCTCAGGCAGCTTAGTCCCTAAATGCTGCAATACGTGCTTCATACAGGCTCCCAAGACATTGTTTTGGCCCAATATGCAGGAGAAGATTAAAGACTTTATAGGACAGTGCATAGTGTGCAATGAATATGTGCATAAACAGCAGAAATGATGTTGCAACCTCTTCCCACACATCCATGGCAAGTTTTAAGCATGGACCTATTTAATTATGCGGGCAAGGACTTTGTTTTGATTGTGGATTATTACTCAGATTTCTGGTTATATTAAACTGTTGCCCTATCAACAGCATTGTAATATGTAAAATTAAATTTACCATGTATACCAGCCTGATAAGGTTATCACATAGACAGGTCCCACAATTTGCTTGTGTTATGTTTCCTAGGTTAGCACAAGAGTGGTTTTTGAGCATGTTACTTCATCCCCAAGATACCTCAAAGGAAATGGCAAGACAGAGTCAAAGATGGAGGGGGGAGTTCCTTGTGGAGGTTCACATACCAGTCAAAAAAGGGTGATGGGTCTCCTTTTGGGTTTATTAAAATAAAGAACAATATATTGGTGCCCCACCTGTGCCCCAGGAGATCTTACCAGTTTTCTTCATGCCTTTTCCATGTGATGTACATACAACTGAAACCTTGCATAGTTACTGATATTCCCAATAAGCTGCATTTTAAAAGGCAAGTTGCAAAACTAATTTATGATAAAATTGCTAGAGATCAGCCTGATCTTAATATGGATCAAAATCAGGTCAGGCTGTAGAACACTTAAGCTGGTGGGGCATTAAATAGTGCAATCAAAGATCAGGGGGACCCTTTTCTCATTCCCAGAATCACAATCGAAAAGAGGGGATTCCCCTTGGTGATTCGAGCAGCAGTATGATCACAAGTTAATAATGAGATTAGGGCTGTGTGGCTAAGAGTGCAATTACAACACAATCAACAAGTGTGTGTGTGGGGGGGTCCCACTGCATAACTGACAAGTTGTTGGGCATTTGTGTTATGTGCAGCACAATCACAAGTTTGTAATGTGATGGGGGGGTGGTGCAGACAAATTTCTGAGGAGGCCCTAGACAACCTCTAGCACCCCCTTAGATCAGGCCTTAGCCAAAACACCCTAATGGAACCACTTTCAGATTTCAGAACCAGCATCTGGAGACTTGCATCCAACAGGTAGCTCCACAGTCTTCGCAGGTTTAAATAAAGGGCATCCTATACCTACACAAATGGGTGCAACTCAGACCTGCCACATCCACCTCAACCAACCTGATTGAAATGCTTGAAAGTCTCACAGAATGTAGTGAGACAATGGACAAAGACACACTTGTCACAGACGCCATGGAGAACATGTTGAAGTAACTGTCTGCCAGCAGTCCTCCTTCTGCCTCATTGGCTGGGAAGTGAATGCAAATTTTCAACAGTAAAAACACACCAGAGGTCGCAAGATTCATTCAACCATCGAAAAGATTCAGTCTTTAAGTAGGGCCTTACAGCTTTTATCAAATGTTTAAACACATTTCCAGAATCTGCAGGTCAGTTTCTCAAAGGTTTAAACAAAAACTGAATAGAGTTAACTACTTTGTCAAAACTCCACAAATCTCTTGCAAAATGAAACACAGCACTCAAAACCATGTTCTCTCTTCTCAAAACTGATTATTTCCACCAAAACAATATGCACAGCTATTATTGTTTATGTCTTACAAAGTATGAAATAAACACAGATGTGGTCATTTCAAAACACTACCATCAGAAGTATGTTTTGACTTCATGAGACCATGTTACATATTCAAATGCATACAAGTGTGTGGAAGTACGTTTCCTTTAACTTGTTTTGGTGAAGTGTAGGGTTTTTTGACTCAAAATAGCATTTACAGTACCACATGTACAGTACATGCAACACAGATGTTACCTTTTTTGCGTAGTATGTAGCAAAACTCAACAAATTCACCTAAGTAATGTAAGTACAATCAGAAACACTATGAAGAAAATCCGTGTTTAAATACAAAAAGGTAACAAAAGAAATATTTTTCTGTTACTGCAAGATAAAGTGTCCAGCTGAACTGACAAAATACAACTGCAAAATGCAATGAAGCAAATTACTCCCCATCACTCCTTTGATCCTGGTCAGGCCAGCGAACCTCATCCACATCGGCAGCAATGTTCTCCCTGGATAAGAAGTAGGGGAAAAACACCAGGCACGGGAGATCCATCCCTGACATTCATCTGTGTAGATGTCATCATATGCCTCCTCCATTTCCTGGAGTGTGTTCTTGCTGCTCCGTCTTCTTGACTGACACCTGTATAAGTTACTTGAGGACTCTTTTATACTCTGACACATGATTGAATTGTCCTTCCAATTAAGTCTGCATAGGTGCAACATGAGTGAGACTACTTGGTTTTCAAGGTGTTGCATTTTGAAGGCCAGTGTTTCTAGATGAACAATGTATGCTAAATGATGCAATTTGTGTTTGCAAAACTGTGATTTAGAATGATATTTGAGTGAAACAGGAATTCACCAGGCTAATACAGTGGACCACTTTAAAACACTGCTGAAAACACATTACTTTAACATGTTGTTACTCTAAATGTTGTTGTTGTTGTTGTTGTTGAAACCAATGGAACTGTGTTTAGCTTCGCATGAGCTTCACATTTTCAGGATTGTGTGCATAGTTTAATTTTATGTGTGTATAAAATGGGGAAAAACTAAGTCAGATATGATCATCCATAATTAAAGTGTTACAGTAAGATAGTTGTGTTCTTTAACTGGATCCAAGTTTAGTGTTCCTATGTTAGCAACCTTGAAAGAGGCGGAGGATGCTAAGGGGTTATGCTGCCATCTAGTGGCAGGCACTGATTTATTTACAGTTTTTTCCATTTGCTAAAACACATTTCTTGAAACCTACACCCATTTTCTCAAAAACTTAAACACAAATCCAAAAATTCAAACTGCATTCACAAAACCCCACACTTCCCTCTCAAAACCAAACTACCACCTCAAAGCCAGTTCTCCTGTGTTCAAAACCAAATAATGTGTTCAGATCATACACACTGCAAGTATAAATACTGTATATTCACCACAGAGCATTTGTTAGACACTACATAAAATAATGTAGGACACAGCATCCAGGGCATGTAGGTAACATATAATGTTAATTGTAAATGCATTTAGCAAAAAATGATTGTAGGCATTGTAATATCTACATTCAGCACTTTCATAATAAAAAATAATAAAAAAAAAACTAAATGACAAGCATATTAGAGTACAATCACTGTCATTGAGATTCATTCTCCAACATCATGTCTTTGTGTGGGGTGAGGCCAGAGGACTTCATCCACGTCACAGGCAATCTTTTCCCTTGCCAGGCAACTGGGGGAAAACCCTCTGGTGCACTGAATCCAGTCTTGATAAGATTCCACAGGTATACAATATAATCACAGGCATGTTCCATTGCCTAAAGTTTCCCTTTTATAGGGCTGTCGGTCATAGATATTCCACCGCTACGCAGAGACGAACACCTCTATTGGATTCAGGAAGGGGCTATACAGTGGAAGGAACACCTTTATGAAGCGCTGGTTGTTGGTGAACCACTCATGTATCAGGACAGCACGGTGAAAGCTCACATTGTCCCAGACTCTGACATATACAGAATGCACTGCTTGCTGATCCAGCTGCTCACGCGCAGCCATAATATCCTGTAGACCACCCAGAAATGTAAGGAGATGTTTGATGTTATATGACCCTAGGTTTGCATGACAGTGGAGAACCCCCCAGCTACTTATGGCTGCACAAAGGGTGACATTGTCACCACACCGGCCAGGAACTTCCACAATGGGACATTGACCAATTATGTTCCTGCCTCTCTGCCTCCATTTCGCCAGATTGAACCCTGTTTCATCTATGAAAATATATTCATGCAGCCTTTCCATAGACTCCAGTGCAAGCACTCTCTATAGAAATAGATAAGTAGTTTAGTACAGTAAGTGATACAAAAAGACAGACCTCTTCAATAGTGTATTTACAGTATATGCACTCCAGATTTACATACATAGTTCACAGCACTGTAAAGGTAGCAACTGCAACTACTAGCCTACAGTAACAGTAGGCCTATGAGCATAGAATTGTACTGGAAGCATCAGTGCTGAAAGTATGTGTAGGCTGCACTTACTTGCACATACTGATATCTTAGATATTTGACTCTTGTAGAGTTGCACTCAAAGGATACTCTGTACACGTGCTTCATGCTAAGTCTGTTGCATTGAAGGACATGGTCAATAGTTGAGAGAGACACACTGTTGATTCCATCCAAGTTGACATTGTCTTCAATCACTCTCTGCTGGATTTCACAGAGTTGGATAGCATTACTTTGAAGCACCATGTCAACAATGAGTGCTTCTTGTTGTTGGGAGAAAAGAGCAGTTCTTCCACCCTCATATGGTTGTGCTTCAATTCTACAGAAGTGACAATGCTCTTAGAAACGTATACAGCCAGTAGAAACAGTATTGTAATTAACATTACAGTACTTACAGTATAGTATACTGTACATCAAATGTTGTACAGCAAGGAACAATTACTTGCTCTCTTCTCTGAATGTCTTGATGATGCTGGCCACAGAGAACCTGCTCAAACTGAATTGAACTCTTTGTCCAGCTTCCCTCACTGTCATCCCATGAACAAGGACATGGTGTACAACAGTTGCCCGAATTTCATCAGTAATGATTGTTCTTGGCCTTCCTCGTCCCCTTTCCTTCTCATCCATCACCTCACACATGAACTTTTTTCCATCTGGCTCTCTGTATGTTTCTGTCCATCCATGAATGCACATGTACCACCTATGCACTCTGAACTGACTTTTATCCTGTCTAATTGGTCATTGCTCAATTTTGAGTCGTTGTGTGTAAGAGATAACAGCTGTGTTGGATTTGTGTTCACATTTTGCTGCCAACAGAAATCCTATTATCCACAGTATGCTCTTGATATGTGAATAACTACAGGACCTCTGTGTCTGGATATACATAATCCATCCATCCATTTTCCAACCCACTGAATCCGAACACAGGGTCACAGGGGTCTGCTGGAGCCAATCCCAGCCAACAAGGCAGGAACCAATCCCGGGCAGGGTGCCAACCCACCACAGGACACACACAAACACACCCACACACCAAGCGCACACTAGGGCCACCTAATCTGCATGTCTTTGGACTGTGGAAGGAAAACGGAGCGCCCGGAGGAAACCCACGCAGACACGGGGAGAACATGCAAAACTCCACGCAGGGAGGACCCGGGAAGCAAACCCGGGTCTCCTAACTGCGAGGCAGCAGCGCTACCACTGCGCCACCATGCCACCCGATATATATAATTATTTAGAAAATGTTCCAAATTATATGGATCATATGAACCAAGTACAGGCCCCATTCTCAAATATTCTGATTTCCAATTTCAATACTTAGATGTAAATACAGTATTTTAACCTTTGAATGTTAAGGTGAATCCTGTGTAGATTTCTCTTTAAAGAACTGCATTTGACAATTGCTCACAACAATAAATAAATAAAAGTTGCTTGATTCCATGACACAACTTGACCAATGTGTTTATTGTTGAGTACAAGTTACCTAGTGTAATAAAAAGAATTTGTAAAGCTGAACTTAATTTAATAGTATAAAATTATATTAAGCAATTTTTTGTGGTGTTTTTTCTGCATATTCAATTTCTATTAATCATTTCACTTATCACTAACTATCAGTGTTTGTATGGATGTTGTTATATAAACCACATTATGCCCCATTGTTTAAAAATGTAGATGTTAGTTGCATTTCATCCTTAGCATTTTAAACCTCCAAAATTTGATTCTTTGGGAAACCCTCCCCAGAGCCGTATACTTTCGAAAACATAGCTTCAGTTTTGTGGTGGATGGGTGAAGAGGCAAATTTTCAAAAATGCAGACTTTAATTGTATTCTGATTTGTTCATGCTTATTACATAGACCTTCCCTGATTAGTTCCTGTTCATTAAATTCATTACAACCAGTGATGTAGCACAGAATTCACTCTCCTCTCCGCATTAGCAGAGGTAGGGGCCTGTCTTACAATAGAACACCTGTTTAAAATTCTCATATTTACCATTTTCACACGTCTAATGAAACTTGAGTCTTAAAAGTCTTCATTCATATGGTAGCTAAAAGTGACTTTATCCTGATTTTTTGTATCTTGAGTTTTTTTTTCTTTTTGCAGTGGATCCAAATCCCAAATCTGTCTCTCCTTTTTGCGTGCACAAAGTGACAAAAACAATTTTGTCAGACAAATGCGACATAAAAGATGCTGGTTGCTGCTCTACTTCATATCATTTCATCAGCTTGTGATGGCAATGAGGTGAATCAAGAAATGAAAGATAAGAGCTGTTGGTTTGAGTACATTTATCCCTGCCAGTGTTCTGTACATAGAAACAAGTGGACCAAAGGACTGGAGGTAGGACTAGTGAGAGGATGGCTAGGATGCAAAACAGATGCAGTGTAAAAACTTTATGAAAAGTTTTGATTTCATGACATGTTTTGCTAATCATACTTATCTTAAAGATCAGAAGTGTGCCACATATGAGTGAAAAAATGGGACTTGAGCTACAGTGTGAATGGAACCTTTTTTTGGTTTCACATATCAAATGCAATGTTGTAAGCAGTGGTAAAGGGCAAAGTTTCTATCAAGAAGATGGCTGCCTTCATGAAAAGGAGTAATAATCTGAAACATAAATGACAACAATAATTCAACAGATTAAATGGATACCAAAGCAGGACACTTGGAACTGGATTTTATCTATTAATTGAAAAATAGCTGCAGTGAAAATGTATACAAAAAACCTTAACACATGTGTAACCAGGGGAAAACCATGAGAAATCCTTGATGGTTTCATTAGAACAATCTAAAAGAAAACAGGCCATTCAGCCCAAAAAAGCCTGCCAGTCCTATTTCCTTAATTCTTCCAAAATAACAGCATGTCTAGTTTTGAAGATCCCTATAGTCCTTACTGTCTAACATATAATGTTTCCAGCATTTAACACTTTTGTTTTTCTGTCACTCTGTAGAAAAACACTACCTGGGTGCTGCTCTGTATTTCAAAGTCAAAGTCAAAGTGAACTTTATTGTCATCTCAACCATATACAAGTATACAGATAGACGAAATTGTGAAGCTCAGGGTCCACAGTGTAACAACATGAAGTGCAAATAATAAATTTTAAAAAAATTGAAAATAGAATTAAAATTTAAAATTAAAACACAAACAAGACAAGACATTATGCAAATACAAATCAAAGAAGTAGCAGCAATATTGACGTGTAGTAAGCAATATGAACATTGATGCAATTTCAAACTTCTTTGCCCCTCAGCTGAAGTCAGAAACTATTCTAACACATTTTTAGAGTCTAAATTAAACACGAAGTAGAAGTGCTTTCTGTCATGCTTGCCATGATGCTTGATTCGCTTATTGTATAGTAATCTGCTCTGGTTATGACACGGGCAGCATTTCACTAATGGCCTCTTCCACTGATGCTTTAAGCATAGATGTTATCTTTGAGAGCTTCACAGTCACGTTATGTGACAGTTTCTTAACTTGGGCAGCAGTTAGTTATTTTCTTTTTCATAACATGATGGATCTCTTTGTTGTTTTCTGGCTAACTTAGGCAGATTTTCTTACATTCACCTGTCTGTTGTTTGTAACATTACATGAAGCAGCACACCAGTTTTGTACTGTTTAGTTTACCCTGAAATGTATAAAATATATTTTTTCTTTTTGCAAAAAAATACATATATTTTTGTGATGAACTTTGTGGAGGTCTGGTGAGGGGGCTCAGTCTGGAGAATCTCCACAAACCTCACAGGGACATCTGCTACCCCAGTGATTACAACATCTCATTCATTGATTGGTCACCCTTCACAGAAGAAAAACATAGCAGACTTAGAAGAGTTGCATTTCATGTTGAGTTGCTTACTTGTGTCATCTAAATTGTGTTTTATACAGTTTGAATGCTGCATACATGCACAAAAGGCACATAATATAAAAGATCACTATAGTTTTGTGATAAATCCTGTGACCAGCAGGGTTACCATCTCTTCAAAGATTTTTCTGCTGATGTGTGTATGGCGAATATCTATGTCATATTCATTTTTGTGCATTTTAGTGTGGATGGAGATAACAAACAATGTGAAAATTCTAGTGTGGACAAGTTTTTTGTTTTTTTCTTCGTTTAAATCCACCATTTTTAAATAGAAGTGTAGTAGTGTGGAGGTTGTGTACATGTTCCTTTATCTGTATAGATAATACAAACCGATATGCAGTGATAATCAACAGAAATAAATTGATATGGTTTGGGAGAACACACTTTATTTCACACACTTTAATGCCTAGCCTGCTCTTTCACTTTAAAATGGAAGTGAAGTGCACTAGGATATGAAAAGAAAAGCTTTAAAACATCTACTTTGAAGCAAAGTGACTTCCATGTTTCTGAGGTATGTCTATGACAACAAAAGTAAATTGGAGTTAATCAGTTTTATCACTGATTATTGGTACTATTTTCTTGAGGTTAATGTTGTATTTCAGTTAATGTTCCTCCCTTGGCTGGGGTTCAAATGCATTTTTATACCCGTTTTGTTCATTTTTTGATTCCTTAGTTTATGTTGCAGTAATATTGTTAATCATTTAGTTTCTACGTATTTGAGTTTCTTCCTTTATGTTTTGTGTGTTTTGTGGCTGGTCCTTCAAGAGGCAGGTCCACCTGTTCATCAGGTGCTGCCCTCAGCCCTTCAAAGGCTGGAAAAAAAAAGCCCACAGTCCCTTGCGGTTCATTAGGAATGCACTTGTGGAGGTGAGTGTTTTTTGTGAATTATTGGAAATTTAAACCTATGCTCTTTTTTTAAAATTCACCTCATGGACTTTGGATTGGGACTTTCCTTTTAGGATTGTCTCTTGAAGGCATTGTCTTCTATGCAGTGTGTGCTCTTCAGAGCTTATTTTTGCCACAGAGCATTTTTGAGACAATAAATCTTTTTATTTATAAAGATTCTACATGACCCTTTTCATTAATAGCCAGGGTTATTTCCCCCACTAGTGGGCATTTATTTTATTTATTTACTTTGTGTGCTTGGGAACTGTCCAACTCATATTTCCTGTTTGCTTGACAGTTTGCAAAGATTGTTTTGGGTAGAGTTTTGACATTTACCCAGGGCATACCCCTAATGTTGGCACATATGCTGAATTATATCACTCAAAAAATAATTGCGTTATTTTGCAATAATTATATATTTAATTTTGAGTGGAAAGGTTTACACTGTTGGAAGCTACACTCCTGGAGCTGAATTGTTGATGCAAAGAAAGATGGGTAGTGAGGTGAACTGCAAAGCTCGTCTAAATTTCTGAATCTCACAAAAATGATTTTTCTTACTAACCTAGCCTTACTAACATGGATACAGTATTTAATTTGTGTGCAATCTAATGGGTTAATACTTGAATACACTCTTGGCATGAAAAACAGATGTATTTGGTAAGTTTTAAGGCTTTTGTTTTTACATTTAGACTCCAGGGCTCTTCACCTCTATTTTAATGTGCAAGAGCAGGCTAGGCATTTTTTTAAATTTACACTTTAGAATACAATTTCATGTCACAAATTAATATGTGCTACAGTTATGAAGAAATAAATTTGACTTTAAGGAGGCAATAATAGCACATAAAACCCTACAAAGCCAATGTATTGATCCCATCAATGGAATCTTTTTAGAAAAATCAGGGTTTGGTGCAGTTACACCAGTTTATGCACAGAATAAAACATGGGTGAATATCCATATCATAGTCTGCATAATAATCCAGTGGTGTAAAAATGCAGAATTTGGTTTTAGAAGTGTCATTTCTACCTGTTGAGCACAGTCACCTTAAATTTTTTAACTTTTGTGCCTGTGACTTCAAGAAAACAGTTTTTCCTGGAGAGAAGATTTTGAGCCAGATGGTGCTACTGAAGTGATCTGGAGATAAAAAGAACAAAATTTGTTTAAAAAGCAAAGAGATGGTTGCTGCTTATTCTGTGCCACTTTCTGTAGATGACCATTTGAGTATCCTCAAATTAAAAATACGTATAGGTGTAGTAGCCAAAACAGTTCTCCTACAGGAAGCTTAAAAGAGTTTTTGCAACAAATGACAGCAGGAAAAAATCAGGACCTGACTGTGTAGCTACCAAGTTATGGCAGTCATGAATTCATACAACTATGTGGTATAACAAAGCAATTTCATATAATTGAGCAAATAATGTGTCTATGTTCAAAGGAAAAGATGAAGAGATGAGACACTGTGAGTGAATGCATGAAAGAGTGTGCTATCGTGAGCAAGAAAAAGAACTGAAATGGAAGACTTTCTCACAGACTGTGTGGCAGCAGCAAACTCAGGAAAATAATGGAGTTTAGATACCAGATAATAAAGTTGTGAATGATGTCCCTTAGATGAAAGTAGATATTTTTCATAATGATGAAAGCAGCCTTCTCATAATACAGTATTAAGCTCAGAGTATGAGAAAATTAGAAGAAAACAGATTTTAAAAAGTTTAAAGTCATACATTTGGCTCATCATTTAAAGACACAGCTGATTTAGGTACCTGCCAATGAAATGAATATTATTAAACACTAGAGGGTGCTATTGCTTTAGTATTCTTTTTGGTACTCTTAAGGACGAGTTGGCCCTGCTGTCTCACAGCACCAAGGTACTGGTTTTGAACACCAGGTCCACCTCCATGTTAAGTCTGCATGTTTTTTTCTGTGTCTGTATGACTTTTTCTACTGGTGCTGCAGTCTCCAATGCTTCTGAAAATTGTATGTCAATTAGTGACTCCAAATTGCCCCAGGTTGAGTTAGTGGAGGTGTTCATATGGTTTTCCTGTGATGAACTTGTTGCTTGAGGATACCTAAATAGAGTCCTTTCCCCAGAAATCTATATGGGAATTAGTAGGTCACAAAATGGATAAACAGTAGCATGGTGTCAGTGCTGCTGTCATGCAGTAAGAAGACCAGGGTTCACATCCCAGGTGCTCCTTGAGTGGAGTTTTCATGTTCTCCCCATGCCTGCATGGGTTTCCTCTGGGTGCTCTGGTTTCCTCTCATAGTCCAAACACGTGCAGGTTTGGTTGGATTGGTGATACTGAATTGGCCTATTTGTAATCGCCCTGTGATACACTGGCGCTCCATCTAGGGTTTGTTCTTGCCTTGTGCCCTTTACTGCCTGGGATAGGCTCTAGCAACCCATAGGACCCTATTCAGGACTAAGCAGGTTGGAAAATGACTAAATGACTGAAAAAATAGTAGGAAAATTTCTATGTGGTGCTCTAGAAGAGTTGTTAGTAATGTTGTTTTGCAGCTCAAGGGACCAGACTTCTTATTCCATAACTTGTCACTGTCTGTGTGTTTCACAGGTGTATGTTTTTGCCTAATTCTCTGGTTTGGGTCCAAATTTCTACTGTTGTAGTCATTTTCTAAAAATGTTCATTCCACAAGTTAATGTTGACAACGTGGAATGAAGACGTAAAAAACAGGTCCATCCCATCTGACAATGCATCCACTCTAAGGCAGACTGTGTCGGCTCAGTAACAAAAGTCCATGAGACAAAGACATGCCAGCTAGGCCTACCAGGTAAGGTGAACTTACCCTAAACTCAAGAAGCAGGCTTTTGGCCTGTATAGTCCAAACAAAAAGAGGTAAAAGCTTCTAAGTTATAAAAACCCAGAAAAGGAGAGGAAACAGTTGGAACACAATAACAAAATTAATTTTCTTTTAAGTTTTAAAAAATCTTAAAAGAAACAAAAAAAGAAAAGTAAAAGCATTTGCCTAAAATGGCAGATTTTAACTGCAGTTCCAGACATGGGCCCTCATGAATAAAACGTGCTTTGCTTAGAAACATGTGTAAGCCACTTCTTATGCAAAAGTCGGGATTTATAAAACAGAAACTTGGCATGGAAATTGGTATAAAGATAAGGAAAATTTCAATTATCCGTAAGTCCTATGCATATTCTTTTGGTGTTTGTATTTTATCAACTCCAGGTGGCAGGACAATGAAATGAACAGAAAATCTTGTTTCATTGTGAATTACAAGGATGTGTCAGTCACATCTCAATGTTCTTGAACTAATTATATCACTGACACATGTTATCTCAGTAGAGGTGTCTTCAATGTTGGTAATAATGTCTTAATGTTGTCACACACGTGCGCATGGGAGGCAGTCAGGGGGACTAACTGAGAGTGACATGCCAGGTCAGGGGGTGTATAAGTCTTCTAATGCCTTTTCTCCCACCCCTGCAGATTTAGGAGCAGCAAGTCATGAACCACTTCCCCTGTCCACCTAAAGACCACGTCCTCGAATGACCTCACTTTCACCTCATCCCAATGACCCTCCTCTTTCTTCTCAGGAACTATAAAAGCCCACCATTACTGCTCCGGAGTCAGTTGAATGAAGACTCATTCTTGACAGGATTGCTCAGCAGAGTATCAACTCACTACGTACTTACAATATACGGGGTGGAACCCCAAACCTCTATTTACCTGTGTCTTGTTCTCTCTTTTTTACAATGTATATACCTAATGTCAATTGCCTTACTATGAAGCCTATCTCTTTTTTAAAAAAAGAGATGTGCTGTGTGTTATACAACATAATTGTCAATTGCAACCTTACCAAGAAGCCAACAATCTCACACAACATGACCGTGAAGTCTGCTTTCCACAATACTATTTCATAAAATAAATGAATCAGAAATCAAAGCAAATTACCTTTTGATTTTGGCTTGCTCACCCTGAACATAAGAAAATTAAATGTAGCATTTCATTATATCATCCCATACAGATGGCATGACATGGCTGAGGGATGACAGCAAGATTCCTGACCTGTCAGCCAGTTCACACTGAAAAGCATCTATTGCCAAATACACTACAATTGTTAAAACCTGTAACAGAACAGTGGTTGCTTGATTTCTGTATGGTGGTCTCTGTAAGGTAGGCTCCAATTCATCACACAACTCCAAGAGGATGGCTCTGGGAAGATTTTATCAGCTTATAAGACAGTCGTCATTATGAGCCAAAACATCATCACAATCCCTGAAAACTCATTCGTTGTGTAGTCTGCGATTGGCGATATCCTCCAAATGAGCCAACACTGCCATTGCCAGTTATGTCTTACTATACGCAAGTACAACTTGTATAATCTTTCCTTTCAGGTGATAGTAGGTACACCTCACACCATTCACCAACCCACAAACACCGGAAGACAGGAGATATAATGAAAGGCATTCCCACACACAATCGATGATAAGTTAGGTAGATGGTGGTGTCTGGATTTGCCAAATGGCACACTGCTGTACAGCACCACAAAGGTTTGCTCGAGCAGCACTGGACAACATAGCCCAGAAACATGGAGTGCCTTTGCCACCTGAGTGAGGTGAAGATGATCGCATGGATGACCCAGGCCCTGTCCCTCAGGACATTAACGCAATCGCAATTCAAAGACATTTGGATGTTATTTATCAAATGTGAAGCTTGCCAAAATGACTTTATTTTTTAACTAGTTCAATAAAAATGTTTTAATATCTCAGTTCTGTGCGTACAGCATGCGTCAATTCATACTGTGTTTCCTTTGGGTCTGCTGCACCTTGTCAGTCAACACACATCACGTGGGTCCTATGGCAGTGGTGGTGGTCTCAGCACTGCATGATGGAATATTGCTATTGCTCTCTCCAATCTGTTTTTTTTTTCTATTTGTGAGACCAGTGTAACCGGTGTCTGGTCACACTTCCAGGTAATCTAATCTAGACACCGTTAAAATATCCGACTACGCCACTCTGTTTTATTAAGAGAGTGGGAACTCTTGAAATTTAACTATAATAACACACAGGTTTCTTTAAATTGGGCGGTGAGTAAACACACAAAAGACACAACAGTAATTTCAGGAAAAGCAACAGCAACTTCTGTTACATAAGACAATATAAAGTACATTAAAAAGATAAACGAACATAAAAAAATTTTACAATATCAGGAACAAAATTCCCTTTTTTAAAAGGAAAGCACACAATCCATACTCTAAAAGTCCATTAAAAACAAGAATTGGAGGATACAACCTTTGGTGCAGAGTCCAGTTTATGCACTGTGTTACCCCAACAATTAATTGTCCAACTGTCCACAGATTCACTCTGCTCACCACACCTTCGTTTCCCAACAGAAGTTTTGTCAAATTGTGGAATCCCCATCAGCGTCTGTTCATCATTCTTTTTTCCACTCTGGGCTCCTTGTGTTGCTGCGGCCTTGGCACACCTCACTTCTCATCCGCCAGCTTTCATGCGGCTTTCTTCTCTCGCTGGTCCCACAACCGTCTTCTTGTGGAGCTGTCTCTTCCTCCCTGGAGGTAAGTGTTGCCGTCCCTGTGCCTCACGTCATTCCAGCCACGTACCCTTGTCTGCCCGTGAGCCCCTGTGCTCTGTGCAAGTGTCTTGGCAGCATTCTCTACTGTCTACTGTCTTCTCCTACCCAGAAGTTTAAATCTCCTTCAGTCCCTGCCTAGATCATCAGGACAATGGATTAAACAGTGGCACATCCAAATTTCCTGGGTTTAACAAATAGTGTAATAACAGGTTAACAAAGTATATTGTTACCAACTATCAATGAGTACGCATATGCTGAATAGAAACCAATCTTCTCAGACATTTCCAAGTCAGGTAAATACAAACATTTTCCAAGGAAGGAGCAGTTCTTTCATCACAATTTTGTATTGTTTGTATATTTAATGAGTTAAAACTTCAAAGCAGTGATTCTTTTGCAAGACAGCAAATACCCTACATCCTGTAGACAGCCATGACAATAATAAGTAACAGGAATAGCTAGGAAATTTACCTTTTAACTTCTCATCCCAGTCCCAACAATGGGTGCTTATTGCTTCTTCATCTACTGTGTAATATTTATATGTTCCTTTGCCTAAGAGAGAAATGAAACCACCCAGTGTACAAAAAATGTCCCCCTCTGACACCAGCAACAAGAAAGTTTGTGTGGGTCTCCATTTCAGTCAGTAATACCTCAAGTTCACATTCACATGAAGTTTCATTTTCTGTGTTCTCTCTTGACTTGTAGTAAAGATGTCACTCAGGAACATGTCTAAATTTATATGGTAATAAGATCATGAAAATTCAAGAAAGGCATTTTTAAGCCATACATGGTTACTGTCATGTGCACACTCATATAGTTTTGATTTGAGATTTATAAAGTAATTTGGCAAGACAATTGGCATACGGACAGTTTATAAATCAAAATTTTTTAGTGCTTGTGCCATTTTTGCCTTTTAAGAATAAGCAAAATTTTAGTGTGGAATCTAGGCAATGGATTGATTATATATGAGATCCCTGAACTGCAACCTTTGACTGAAACTTAAATTCAGACAGTAGGAAATAAAGGAATGTCAGGAAAAATGTAAACTGCATGTAGTGTACATTTTGTGTAGTTAAATGTAGTGAGTTTAGGGTGACTTTCCAACAAGCACTCAAGTATAACGCATAACCAATCTGTGCATCCGTTTTCTAAATCACTCACCAATTTTAACATTGCAGGGAGGTGGACAGGTGGGAACCTGGGCATGGTGCCAGTCCAATGCAAAGTACACTCATATACCCACCTGTTAATCACCAACTGTGCTCATCTTTGGGACGTGGAAGGAATACCAGAAGAACATGAGGAGAGTATGCAAACTCCATAGAGGCAGTCCAAAGGACAGGAATCAGATCCAAGACTGTAGGACTGTGGGGAAGAAGAACTGAGACCACATAAGTCACTGTTTCTAAAAAAGCATGCCATACATAGAATATTAAATCCTGTTTATTGACTACACAATAACATCTATATTGTAATAAATAAATGTTTGTCTTGTTGACCTCTAGAGGTTTATCTTCTCCCGCATCCCGTCTCCTTTTTTTGTCACTCAATGCATCTCTGACTACAAATATTACACCAGGTTATGTTACTTGCAGAAATTCTGAGACAATTCTGTACTTATGGGGTGGATTGATATTGGGGATAAGGCAGAGTATACTGTAGGAGTGAATGTAGAGGTGGTCCACTCCTACAAGTACTTGGGGTCCATGGACTGGTCTTGCAACACAGAGGAACTATGTAAGAAAGAGCAGAGCAGGCTCTTTTTTCTTAGCAGACTGAGCTCCTTTAATTTGGAAAGTGACATCCTTCACATCTTTTACAACTCTGTGATGGCCAGTGGGACTTTCTAGATTGGTAACATCACTTCAAGAGACGCCCACTGAATGAACAAGCTAATTAAAAAGGCAAGCTCAGTTACAGGATGCACTCTGGAACCCCTGGTGGTAGTAGCAAAGGAGAGGATTAAAACAAAACTAATTGTCTTTATGAACAATGCTGCACATTCTCTCTCTCCCACACTAACATTGAGGACTTTCAACTAACAAATTATTCAGCAGAAGTTTGTCAGAAACACTGCCCTTTATGCCAATGGCAATACACCTGCATGATGCCTCACTGTCACTGTCACAGCCAAGTCAAGCATTTTCTTGCTTTATTGTCATTCTGGTGTGTGTTCAGACCAAAGTGTCTATCTATCTATCTATCTATCTATCTATCTATCTATCTATCTATCTATCTATCTATCTATCTATCTATCTATCTATCTATCTATCTATCTATCTATCGGTCAGGTCAGGCCAGATCAGGTTGGGGAGCATGCACTGGTATAGCGCGTTGCCGCACCCACCACACAATGAAACAGCTCAGGATCCTGGTTGGCAAAACCCCAGGCAGACACGCGGTCCAGTCCCACCTTCCAGAAATGACCCTCTGTCTGCTGCAGCCAGGTGTTACATGGGCATCCCCTTGGCCTGGTCTAACCACTTGGCTCCCCAACACTAAGGATCCTGCGAGCTGGATCATCCTTAGGAAATCATGCCACATGGTGTAGTGCCGTAACTTGATGCTCCCTCACAATGCAGGTAATGTGCCTCATTCAGGACTCCATGAGCAACTGCTCATTTGACACAAAAGTAAACCAATGGTACCCAAGGATTCTCCAAAGAGACACAGCACCAAAGGAGTCCTGTCTTCATCTCAGGTCACTGGATAGCGTCCATCTATCTTACTTTATTTAAAGAGCTTCTATAAATAGCCAAATTTCCCCCGGGGACAAATAAATTTTCTATCTATCCTCTTTGGCTGGATTATTTGTTTTCCTCTCCTGCATGGCTATCTGAACATAGCATTTGTTTATTAAGCTGGACATTTACATAGATGTTACTTTACATAGATATCTTTACTATTTTTAAACCCTATGATAAATATTCTTTAGTTTTTCACTTTTTTGTAACCCACTTGATTTATCTATTACTATTGTGAAGAGCTTCAAGCTACTATCATGTATGAAAATATGCCATATCAATTAATGTTATAACCAACATGTTTCTTGTTCAGTTAAGAAAGTTTTTTGTTCTGTTAAACTTGATGGGTAGACACAGTTGAGTGTCCTACTGAGCTGAATATGTGAGTATTGTAAATAGGACCACACTCACATTTAGCAAGAAGAGATCTGAAATTCTTTTAATACAAATTTGACCAAGGGTTAACCGAGCTGCTTCAGAAAGTATAAAAACTAATAAAAGGAGGACAAACTAATCACAGAAATTGGCAGGTGTTTGAAATGTGGTCAAAGAATGGCACAGTTGTTAGCGCTATAATGTCACAGGAATATTGGGCTTGTGCTCCAGTACTCTTCACACTGAGTTTGCTTGTGTTCACTGGGATTTTTTTTTTCCAGGTAATTGGTTTTCCTCCCAGTAACTAAAGGCACTCATGTTAGTTTAATAAACATGGAGTGAAGGATCACTCTACGCTTGTGTATAGAATGTGCATGTGGACGTCCCTAACTGGAATCCTTTGTTATACAAAATCAATATAGGAATATACACAAACATAAAAAATAAAATATACATATATTTTATATACATATAATGCAGAAAAATAAATTTTCCTTTACAATGACCAGTGAGGTCTGCGCTTGATAACATCATTTGAAGTTAAGATTCTGTCATTTTTAAACTTTAGATAAGTTAATCCTTAAAAGAAGTGTGTGATGCACAATTTTAAACTGAACTACACCACACATTGCATAGACTGAAGAGGTTTTACATTGTAAAGTAACAATTTTTATTAAATGGAGGTATTTTTACAAACTTTGTAACTGCTCGGACAGTACCTAAATATGAACGTTTCGTAATAGTCCACACTAACTTGATTGTAGTGCTGTGCAGAGAGTGTAGGTCTGCTCTGCTACTCACTAAGCCTGTACTCTTTGCACGTTGCTAGATTGTACCCAATATGGATGCTGCTAAATATTTCATATGTCACTTTGTGCTTCCTGCCTTCTGTGATTATGACCTTTACGCTCTTCACATAAAATCAATTAGACGTCATCTCTACAACCCAATTTCTTCTTGTTCACTTACCATTCTGTCTCTTTCTGTAACAGCTCCAGCTTTCTCCTGCGTTCACTGTATCGAGATCCATACTTTTCCCCAAACACAGTCGGCTCTCATTCACCATTTCCCACCCAGTCCTGAGGCACACAGTACCAACATGTTGAACTGACCACATTTAATTCATGATACTCTAATTTTCCACTAACTACCTGAAACTAGGCAGAGCAAAGCTAAGCCTGTTTTGGTTTCCATTACATTTTCTAAAGGTTCTTGGAACTGCTACATTTTCTCTTCAGAGTTAATTGAACATTTACCTGCCTAGTGGAAACCAGGCCTTTATAGCATGGTTCAATTTCCTAACATTAGAACAAAGAACCCTGTATAAATATGGAAGTCAAGCCTTCTTTGAGGATTTCAGTTTCCTTTTTTGACATTAACCTGATGTCATTAGAGCCATTATGGCCTTTACTCCATTTTAATTGTTCTTGATTTGTTGATTCCTTCACAATACCTGCAACAACTGTAAGTGAAAGACAGAAAAAGGTCTCCAGAATCCTTTGTCACACAAATCTTTTCAGTTACTTCATTTGCGATCATCTCAGGTACCATCAAATTGTTAATCATGTGTGACCTCAGATACTACATCTCCTCATAATACACACAACACATCACTACAGCACACATCTGGCAGCAGCTGTGCAATGTGAACAAAGGCAGCAGGTGCTTCTTCTCCAAAGCGCAACCAGCATTTCTTAACTTCTGGTGCCAAAGGAAGTCAATAAAAAAGGAATTCTTGTTATGCCACACTGGAGTTAGAATATTTGCATATCCATTTACCTTTTTCTCCCTAAAATTCTCAGTCTTTTGCATTAATTCTGAATCTTAAATTCCAAACCCTTATGAGATTAATAAAGTTTATCTAATCTAATTAAAGGGCTAGCGCAGTGTGCTTTTTTGTTTTGGTGTTTAGCAATCCTGAGTGTAGAGAGAGCAACCAGCCTGATTTAAGAGAGATACCATGGCCTTACCTGTCAGTTTGGTTATTTCCTGCGTGGTAGAGGCCAGCAAAGTTTAGTACAAAGCAACATAAATAAGAATTTATAAATAAAATGCTCTATAGTGTAGACACTCTTGACTGGTTTGAGTGCTACTGCCAGGTAAAAGTTCAATGTAAGGAGAAACGGGTTGATGTGAAGTAATGGTGTCATTCATCACAAGGGAGTCCAAAGTGGCATCCTGGCTCAGCCTACTGTATGCAGATCATCAGATTTTGTAAAAAAAATGACATACATGTTATAAATTCTGGTGCTTTACTCATTACATCACCAGACATAAGACAATGACGGCAGGCAGACATGCCAATGCCGATTAACATAGTAGTGAATATTCCATGGAACTGCAGAATGTGCATACAATCCTGCTACTCAAACTCCTCCTCCCTCCTCCTCCAGTTATGGGGATCAGTAGCATCCACCAAGTACTTTCTGCAAATCACACATCATACACCCAGAGGTTTCCATCAGTGACACAATATTAAGATTCTGAAGAAGCGGCTGTCATCGCCCACTTCAGAATGAGGTTTAGGTAGACTAGAATACCCAGATAGACATTTTACGATCATAGAAAGAGACAACCATACATTACTCCACAGATAAAATAAATCAATAAATGAGAAATTAAATACATTGCTATGATCAGAACTGTGCCTCATAGGGAAAACAGTGTACAGCAGATATCCATCCATTATCCAACCCGCTATATCCTAACTACAGGGTCACGGGGGTCTGCTGGAGCCAATCCCAGTCAACACAGGACGCAAGGCAGGAAACAAACCCCGGGCAGGGCGCCAGCCCATCGCAGGGCACACACATGGGACAATTTAGGATCGCCAATGCACCTAACCTGCATGTCTTTGGATTGTGGTAGGAAACCGGAGTACCTGGAGGAAACCCACGCAGACACTGGGAGAACATGCAAACTCCACGCAGGGAGGACCCAGGAAGTGAACCCAGGTCTCCTTACTGTGAGGCAGCAGCGCTACCACTGCGCCACTGTGCCACCCTGTACAGTAGATATGACCATAACAAATACACTGCTTAAAGAAAATGAGAGACCACTTAATCATCACAGTATTAACACCAAGTCAATAAAACTTGAGGGTTATCAATCTGTCCAGTGAGGAAGAACAAGAGATTATGAATCAACTTCACCTGCTTTGGTGCAAATAAAAGTGACAACAAGGGCACTGGAAGGGAAACAGCAAGATAACCACCAAAAAGGCAATGGTTTGGCAGGTGGTGGCCACAGACAATTCCTCTCTCCTTATCCTTCCTGACTGATTCTTCCATAGTTTTGTGTTTTACTAGTGTCCTTGTCACTACTAGTAGCATGATGTGGTACCTGCAGCCAATTCAGGTAGCACAAGCAGTCCAGCACCTCCAGAATGGCACATCCAAACATGCCACTGCAAGAAGGTTTGCTATGTCTCCCAGCACAGTTTCAAGAGTATTTCCTTCTCATTGAGGCACGTATGGATGTGCCATCCTGGAGGAAGTGGACTGCCTGTGAAACCTGAATTGGCTGCAGGTTCCACCTCATGCTGCCAATAGTGACAAAGACACTAGTAAAACACAAAACTAGAAAAGAATCAGTCAGGAAGGATAGAGAGAGAACAGTTTTCTGTGGCAACCACCTGCAAAATCATTAAATTTTTGGCGGTTGTCTCTCCAGTGCACTTCTTGTCACATTCATTTACACTCAAGCAGGTGAAGTTGATTCGCAGTCGCTTATGCTTCCTAACTGGACAGATTGATATCCCTGAAGCTTAACTGACTTGGTGTTAGACTGTGATGATTACGTGTTCCCTTACTTTTTTGTGCAGTATATATATCAGGCAAGGAGGCAAGCTGCCTAGGAACTTGAGCCATAATAAAACTGATATTTCCTCCCCAGTAGCCTCAGTGAACCTATCAAAGCAAACAAATATGACATCACAATGTCCAATGTCCACACAGACTAGGAAACCCCCGTTTTTTTATGATGTGATCAGTGAGGTTTTTGACAACAATTATGTTCATCGCCTGGCAAATCTGAATCACTTCCTAGGCATGCCAGCGATGTACTGTACATATATAATTATCAGGAGGTTAAGTTTAAAAAAATAAATAAATAAAAAAACTCAGCTGTTGCCTAGAAAGGCCATCAATCAAAACTCACAATGAAGGAGACTCGCTGTATTACAAAGCTCAATAATCATTTTCATACCAAGGTCAGTTTCTCCATCAGAGAATAAAGCAAAGATGACTCTGTAAGCTTGACAGTTTTGTATTAACACTGGCCCTGCATTTAAGGGGCGACACAGTTGAAGCTATTGCTCAAGAAGAACGGAATGAGAGCAGATCTGGGGCCTCATGTATAAACTGTGCGTACGCACAGAAATGTTGCGTAAGAACGTTTCCACGTTCAAATCACGATGTATAAAACCTACACTTGGCATAAAGCCACACACTTTTCCATGGTACCTCATACCCTGTCGTACGCAAGTTCTCCGCTCAGTTTTGCAGACTGGCGGCACCCAGCGACAAAGCAGTGTTACTGTTCCTGTGTGGCTACCCTTTATTTCTTAGAACCACATTCCTGACGCGGCTTTATAAATACACTGAAACTAACCGCATATTGTTTATTAGTGTAATGCATCTGATTGTAATTAACCAGTAACAATATAATGGTCCAGGGAATAGCCATAGTATTCCAAATGCCATAACTGCTTTAGCGTTGTTACTCTCACTTCTTCTTCTTCTTCTTCTTCTTCTTTCAGCTGCTCCGTTAGGAGTTGCCACAGCGGATCATCTTTTCCATATTTCTCTCACTGCACCACTCGGAGTATTTATATCACTGTATCTGAGTGTGAATCACAGCAGCAGCTGATCGGAAAGAGAATTATCAGTATACGCATTAAGCACACGCTGTCTCTGCCACTGCAAAATGTTTTAAAGCCTTTCCTGTACGGACCTCGCGGTTCAGAAACCGTTTCATCCAAGAACTATAAACGCACTCAATCAATTGCTCCTTGTAGAACTGTTTGTACTTATAATCACCTCACTGTAAACTTGCACTACAGTTATAATATTGCACAAACAGCGCCACTTTATAAAGCGCATATTTACATATGATGACGATATCATTTTTAAGATGAAATGCGGCAAAATATTTTGATTATATTATACAGATAAAACTTTAACTTCATTTAAATAATCTGTATTGTTAATAATTAAACATGTGAGGACACGGTGCCGTAGCGCTAGCAAGTTCATTTATTGTTCCTGCTTGCGCTGTATATTTGCTGAGACTGGCGCGACACTGGAAGGATAGACGGATAGAATAATTAAACACGTACTGTGAAGATATTTCAATGTTCCTTAAAAGTTTTGAAGAATCGTTGTTGTAAGCTTACAGATGGCTTAACGTCTATTACAGAGCTGATTGTGTGGCGATTGGGTATTTGGAGAAAGAAAAGTAAGGACAGGAATTGGAGGTTATTACGTACGTTTGAAAGAGACAGTACTGCTACAATAAATTATTTCATCGAAGGTCGCGCATGGCCCATCACCATCTTGTGTGAGACATGAACAATCACTGTACCACCGTGTTCCCATGTTTAATAACATGCTTTAACTCCTATCATCGTGAACATGATATCACGTATACATCTCAGTATTTTAATTATTCAGAGAGCTGTAATATCACGAATGTAATGGATTCTGTGTCTTGTCGGAAGAAGAGAAACAACGGAAGCACGTAGTGATTCACATAGATAGAGCACACTGAAGATCAAATACAAAACAAAGCATTTAACTTGCTACTTTAGTTACGATGGTATTTGAGAAACTAGTAAATTAATTGATTTTAAGATGAAGTTTATGATGTTCTACTTTAATGACAAAATAAACTACATGGTTAAAGTGAAAATTTCGAGATTAAAGTTGACTTTTCGTGGTTTTTTCCCCACTGTGTGCCTATTTTTTTTGTCTGTACCCTAATAAGCTCATACGGTGGGCTACAACTCGCCTTTTCACGCCGACTTTGATATGTGACTTCTTTTTTATTATGGCACTGTGTGACTTTGTGAACTTGAGCTTAAGTTTCTCCAACACGCTATATCACTTCCTTTTGTTGATTATATCACTGTTTAAACCAACAAATAGTATGTTTTTCCTTTGCCTCCACTTGGTTCTTATATTTTCCCCCATGCTTTTCCCATTGTCTTTTCACAGAATGCTGAGCTTAAGGGCTATTTATATTGATTTGCATATTCAAAGAGGCGTAATTCTGGGAGAAGACGGGTGGGACAGCAAGCGCGTGCACGAGCGTTACTTTTCACGCTGACTGGGATTTATGCAGCGGAAGAACATGGAAGTTGGAGTACGCACAGATTCCTGTATCTGGATTTTTCTGTGCATAAGCACATCTCGGCTTTTGTGCTTACATCATGTTATAGTGCGACTTCTACACACGGCCGTATGCATGAGGCCACTGGAATTTACTAAAAGCAAAAAATTAACACAGTTGTGATGGTGGGTGGGTGATACGAAATTACGATCAGATAAGGCCAAGACAGAACTTTTTGCCTTGCATAGCAGAAATGCAGTACTACCCTTGCCTCCAAAACTCACACCCCCCACACATCATGCCCTTAAGTATGGTGGTGAAGACTTAATGCTACAGGTCTACTTTACATGAGCAAGGCCTAGGCATCTGGGTAAAGCGGAAGAAAGGATGTTGTTGGGAGAAAGCAAAGAGTAAAGGAGAACCTACTGTATTTCACCACACTAAAACAAAAGCTTGGATGGAAATTAATTTTTCAGCAGGACATTGAGCCCTAAACACAAGACCAAAGTAGTCAACATAGTAAGTCAGTAAAAATATACATCACCATTTGCAAACTGATCAACCTGCAGCATATCTGCGTAGTAAAATGGACAGAATTAACTTCTGAACAATTTGTAAAGCTCACACATACCCAAAGACTTGACAGAGGTGTAGCAGAATATTGAAGTGTGAGAACAGAATGTTCTAGTACAGTGAAAAAACTTGGGCTCAAAGGCAAATCTGTAATGCTTTCAAAAATAATGAAAACATTTAAATCAGTATTTGTTGAGAACTACCTTTAAAAGTGCATCAGTTATCTGTACACTCTTGTGCAGTTTTATAAGAAAATGTACTGGTCACTTGTTCCTGGGACCTTAGAGGAATGGGGACAAGTTCTCCAGAAGTCAGCAGTCTCATATCTAGTCCAGTTACCCCAGGCAGCCTTAATGATTCAGGGCTCTATGGAGACCATACGGACTCCTTTTATTGCAGAAAATACTTCTGTATGACCATGGCTGTGTGTTGGGGGTGATGGTCCTGCTGAATGCATTTGAGAATAATTAGACTCCGGCCTGATGGTATTGCACAATGGACTAGAACTTGCCCGATTTTCTTAGCAACAAGGAATCCATTCATTCTTACTTGATCAACTCCATTGGCAGAAATGCAGCACCAATCCTACTGCAATGCAAACCCTGCCATGACCGTGGGCTGCACACACTTAACCCTTGTTGGCCATCTCTCTCAGATTCACATGCTAAAACTTGAGACATGACATCAACAAAAAAAAATTAAAAACATTAACATAAACAGTGGAATGAATGAAACAGTGCAAGTAATATGGAGCTGGGCACGATTATTCTAGTTTTACCCTTTATTGCTAGTTTTTGTTATTACTTCAGGTCTTAATTTAGTTTTAGTTAGCCTTCGTGCCGCATTTTTCGATATAGTTTTGTTTTTATTTCACAAAGATATATATATATATAGATATATATATATATATATAGTAAAAGAAAGCACAGACAGTATAAAGTTTTGGGGTTTTCCGGCCCCGTATATTGTGGACACTCCACAATAATCAAAAAAAAGGTCAAAGATATAAACAAAACAGTTCATATGCGCGACGCCGTTCAGAGCGTCGGCCATTTTATAGGGGAGGAGCCGGACATGGAGGAATGCTGGGAAGGAACCGTGAGGGAGAATGGGACTGCTGACGTCAAGGAAGATGGCGGAGGAAGGGCGGAAGTGGACGTACTGCGGGAAGGTTACAATGGCGGAGCGTCTTTTTTCCTGGAAGACAAAGGAGAAAGGTTAGTACCCCGCCACTCCCTACCAGCGAACGTCTTTCGAAGCGGTGCCAGGTCCATCCGCGGCCTCCTACTCGCGCATGCGGGACTATATATATACACACACACTCACCTAAAGGATTATTAGGAACACCATACTAATACGGTGTTTGACCCCCTTTCGCCTTCAGAACTGCCTTAATTCTACGTGGCATTGATTCAACAAGGTGCTGAAAGCATTCTTTAGAAATGTTGGCCCATATTGATAGGATAGCATCTTGCAGTTGATGGAGATTTGTGGGATGCACATCCAGGGCACGAAGCTCCCGTTCCACCACATCCCAAAGATGCTCTATTGGGTTGAGATCTGGTGACTGTGGGGGCCATTTTAGTACAGTGAACTCATTGTCATGTTCAAGAAACCAATTTGAAATGATTCGAGCTTTGTGGCATGATGCATTATCCTGCTGGAAGTAGCCATCAGAGGATGGGTACATGGTGGTCATGAAGGGATGGACATGGTCAGAAACAATACTCAGGTAGCCTGTGGCATTTAAATGATGCCCAATTGGCACTAAGGGGCCTAAAGTGTGCCAAGAAAACACACCATTCCCCCACCACCACCAGCCTGCACAGTGGTAACAAGGCATGATGGATCCATGTTCTCATTCTATTTACGCCAAATTCTGACTCTACCATTTGAATGTCTCAACAGAAATCGAGACTCATCAGACCGGGCAACATTTTTCCAGTCTTCAACTGTCCAATTTTGGTGAGCTTGTGCAAATTGTAGCCTCTTTTTCCTATTTGTAGTGGAGACGAGTGGTACCTGGTGGGGTCTTCTGCTGTTGTAGCCCATCCGCCTCAAGGTTGTGCGTGTTGTGGCTTCTCAAATGCTTTGCTGCATACCTCGGTTGTAACGAGTGGTAATTTTAGTCAAAGTTGCTTCTATCAGCTTGAATCAGTCAGCCCATTCTCCTCTGACCTCTAGCATCAACAAGGCATTTTAAGCCACAGGACTGCCGCATACTGGATCTTTTCCCTTTTCACACCATTCTTTGTAAACCCTAGAAATGGCTGTGCGTGAAAATCCCAGTAACTGAGCAGATTGTGAAATACTCAGACCAGCCCGTCTGGCACCAACAACCATGCCACACTCAAAATTGCTTACATCACCTTTCTTTCCCATTCTGACATTCAGTTTGGAGTTCAGGAGATTGTCTTGACCAGGACCACACCCTAAATGCATTGAAGCATCTGCCATGTGATTGGTTGATTAGATAATTGCATTCATGAGAAATTGAACAGGTGTTCCTAATAATCCTTTAGGTGAGTGTGTGTATGTATATATATATATATATATATATATATGTATATATATATATATATATATATATAAAATGGTAATGACAGCTTCAAGACGCCTCCTGTATGGAGAAACTAGTCACATGCATTGCATTGCTCAGGTGTGATTTTGGCCCATTCTTCCAAACAAACTGTCCAAATCTTGAAAGTTCCGAGGTTGCCATTTTTTTTTTTTAATAGAACCATAAAGTTACCGAATAATTCATGTGTTAAATCAAAGTCTACTCAAATTTCCATGGGGTTTTACCTCGAGAATAATAATAAAAAAAAAAAAATAAAACCTTCTGTCAGATTTGGCAATGTATGTAAACTATTGGCCTCAGCCACACTTACCAAGATAGTTTGAGCTCCCCATTCAACCAGCAAGATGGTATTAATGTAAACACTCGACTCCAATTTAAAGAACATTTTTTATTTACATATTTCCAAACT
The DNA here is from genome assembly GCF_016835505.1 of Polypterus senegalus. Taxonomy (NCBI): domain Eukaryota; kingdom Metazoa; phylum Chordata; class Cladistia; order Polypteriformes; family Polypteridae; genus Polypterus; species Polypterus senegalus. Next base: position 69,540,070 of record NC_053164.1, on the reverse strand, counting down.
AGAAGGTTTTCTGAACAAGTAGCACTCTGGGATGACAAAAGAATCTGGGTCAGAACAAATGATACGTTTTTCTTAGAAAACAAATCCACATCAGGGAAAAAAAAAGTGTAAAAAACCTCCCCTTTTCAGAAACATGCCACTGATTGTGCAACAGTTGAAATATGTACAATATATTCAATAAAATCTTTTCACTTTACACTATGCACCCGTATCAACAGGTAACTGTTCACTTTGTACATTATAAAACATCCTTTAAAATAAATAATGATACAAAAAACAAAACAAAAAAAACTTAATATAGTAGCCACAGCTCGTCTAGCTGGCTAGCTGCCAAGTGATGCAGCAAGAAAGGCAAGGCTAATCCAAACACCGTATCATCTGTGTCAACACAAGGCTCATTCTGTAAGATCTATGGACAGCACACTCCTCAGCTTTACATTAATCCATAAAAATAAGAACAAGCTTAAAGCTTTTCCTGATAGGGTTACATACAGATTATTATTTTTTTTTTTAATGTAGTGCATGAACACTGTCTTATTGCAACTCTGACACAACGTCCGCCTCTACTCCCCACCACCAGAATGTTCGAGTTGTAAGAGTGATGTGAGCCAGCTCTGCTCCTGGTAAATTCTTGTGGGCAGATATAAATACAGCTCCTTCTGACATAAGAACTAACACAATTTAAACCCGAGTAAAAACAAAACATAGTGCACATTCCCATCTGCATTAGTGACAAGACTGAATGTTCCCAACAACACAACTTGATGCAGAGACTTAACTGTGAATTAATCTCAAAGACTATGCTAATAACATTTTTCATGGCAATTCCATGGTGTATGTTTAGATAGGATAAGAAATGATAAAAGTTATCAATAAGTAGCACAGAGCAGAAGCTGCAGCACTCTGTTCCAGGAATTTAGTTTAAATGCCACACATTAAACAAACATCAAAAGGCACCTGTTGGCAGCTTACAATTTAAACTGCAGTCTAACAGGTCACTTGACAGTACATTCATCTTGGTGGGAAAACAACACCTAGATTACAGCCAACTGAGTTATCATACAGAAATACAAATACGGGTTGTGGCAAAACAATTTCCCATAACAAGTTAAATAAATAGTGCACAAAAAGAAACCATTATGGAAATCTGCTGGTGGTGGGATTCATGGATGTATGTCAGAAGCAAGAGGCGCGTGCAACATTTTCAGAAACAACAGCTGGCCTTCTGGATATTTTCAGTCGCATACCCCTAGTCCAAGTTACACATAAAAGGCAGACCTGGCTCATTTATTCTTAATCTTCAATCCACACACTTCCTGGAGTCTGAAAACTTGTTTCAAATAAAGAATATCTCGGTACGTTCTCCCAGCTGTTAGCACAAAGTTTCAGGGGAGGAGAATTCTATACTCCATGACAGGGCTTTCCATTTAGGAGACAGACTCCAAGTTCAAGATGAGAACAAAGTAGCTCAAAACACTTCAAGATCAACCAGAGTCAGAGTCACTAGTGTCCGAGGAGCTGGAACTTGAGCTGGAACTGCTGGAGTCCGAGCTTGAGCTGCTAGCACTAAGACGAGAGGCAGCTGGATGCTGTTCTACAACGCTTGGCTTCTCTGCTGAATCATAAAAAGAAAAAGTGCACAGGTCAGTCAAAATGCAAGATATGCAAGCACTCGAAAACTATCACATATTATATATACTTATACAATACATAAACTGAAAGGGGTAAGGGTAAACATTAGATTGAAAATTTTACAATTTCCCTTCACATTACTTCAATCTAAACAATGCAGGCAATACGGCTGACAAGAAAACTAATAAAAAAAGTGGTAAATGAAAGGAAAGATAAACATTAGCATCCTACAGCCACAAACAAAAACATCACCTGTCTATATTTTTAGCCTGAGGAATACCTCTGGATGCAAGGATATGATTTCATTTCCAACTATAAGTTGTATAAGCAAATTCTAGTAAAGCATATAAAACACCCTCATAGAACATAACAAATTTAGGGCAACAAACTGCTGTTCAGTCAGAAAACTTTGTGAATCAAAGTTGCATTATTGCAGTGTTCTATGACATGTTTAAACTCCAAAATAATAATTTATATATATCTGGAAGGGCTACAACAATGCAAAATTTAATATTTGCTTCAGCCCACAGAACTAGTGTTAATATGAACAGAAGATAAATCCACCATAAAAAACAAACAACAAAAAAAAGCTGTGTGTGTTCAGGTGAGAAACCTTTCTTCTCCAAAGGAAAACCGGTCTGCTGGAAAGGGGTATATACCCGAAGGGCCAGTTTACTGGCCTGCCCATCTACCACCATTGCCCGGTGAGCTGCTATACTGGCTAGTGCAATATCATTGTCTATATCACGTGCACCACTGATGACGCTTGGTTTTGCCAATCCGATTGCTTTCATTTTTGTGAGTGGGTTTATAAGGCGAAACTGAGAACGTTTTATTGGTAAATTCAGTGTGTTTTTGATTGTTTTATCATGCCAAGATGTAAAGATCAGTTGAGCAAAGCAAAAAAGAGTAGGTAGTACTGCAGCGGGTGTCAAGAAGCGGCAAACTGAGCAGTCAGCTGCTCCATAACCTAGTTGTAGTAATAGTAAAATGGGTACTGGAGACACAACTTAACAAGCCAAACCGTTGCTGTTAGAACATGACCCAGAGGATATTTTAGCTAAAAACTACGAGGATATTTTAGTTACAGACTACAATGAAGATGATTTTGAAAGAGAAAATCAGTGATGCAGAGGATTCAGATAATGGAAATTGCCTGCTGGGCACAACGCTCCTGATCGCGTTCTTACAGTTTGGACAGCTAACACAGATTAATTTTCAGTTGCAGATACAGAATTCAAGCCGTCAGAAAATGTTGGCCCAAAAAACACTCCTGATTCTATTTCAGGTGAAAGCATGCCACTGGATTATCTGTCACTGTTTGGGGAGGATTCAGTATGGAATATCACTGCACATGAGGCAAAATCGGCAGGCGGCGCATATAAAGGAAAAGAAACCTGATAACTACAGTGCCAAATCTTTTGTTCCGGTCACTGTCCCTGAATTGAAAACAATTTTTGGGTGCCAAATTGCCATGGAGCTGTTGATTCATAAAGATAGATACGAACAGTACTAGAAGCAGAAGGGAAGCTGGATCACAACTATGCCTGGAATCGCTAAGGTGCTTACTCGGGACAGATTTTTAGCCTTCTGGTCAATGTTGCACTGTGTAGATGAATGAAATCCAGCTGTGAGCAAGAATAAGATATACAAGAGCCTACCAACTTGTGACATCACTGTGGCTAGCTTTCAGAAACACTACATTCAAGCCTCTGAACTTTCACTTGACGAAGGTACGATTCCGAAGAAAAATGCACTTAATAGTACATAAAAGACAAACAGATCAAGTAAGGCATAAAGACAAGCGCAAGTGGTTATATAATGAATGCAGAAGTGTACAATGAAAAAGTTGGTGAGGATTTGCATCTGCCTACTCACTTGGGGGCGACTGGTTCCTTCACAGAGTAATTGTTGGAGAAACAATTTACACAACCCTGTGTACCGCATTGACCAACAGAAACAAATTTACCAAAGAAATTGTGAAGATGGAACGTGGTTCTCATTCGTTGCTGTTCAACGGTAAGATAGCTGCTGTTTGGTGCGACAAGAAAGCAATCTATTTCCTGGCGACCAAATATGTCAGTGATGCAAACATCACCGTTTTGCGCTACAATGCCAAGCAACACTAGCTCATACCAGTCTTGTGTCCAGCTTACAATTCCTACATGGGTGGCACTAACAAGAATAATCAAATGACCAAGTTACAAAGATACGGACGCCACTAGAAGCGGCCGAAACATCTCATGGTGAAGTAATTTGTGTGGTGCGTATTCAATGTGCATGTCATACAGAACCACTACAAGCCACACAGTGAAACTGGAAAACGTGTTCATACTTTCCGGATGTTTATTAATAAACTGTGCTATGACTTGGTGGGGACACAACGTCGCACGCTGGTGCTGATGTCACGTCGTAAGAACAGTGCAGAATAAACATGGTTGCAGAATGAAGCCAATATCTTGCTACACTAACCTGAGCAACCACAAGGAGCAACTTCAAACAGATGTGCCGTCTGTTCAGAGAAGTACAAGCAAGCAAAGAGAGTGCATCCAGAAGTTAAGGACACAGACTTGCGAAAGCACAGTATAACTGTGTACTGGTGCAAATCGTGCAATGTGTTTCTGTGCAATGGCTTTGGCAACAAAAATTGTGTTGACGCATATCATTCAAAGGTTCAGCACTGCCGATCATCATTAAAAAGTAGCTGCACTGACGGTACTTAAATACTGTGCACCCTTATCTTACAGATAGGGTACGGACAATTAAAATATGGTATAACAATGTAAAAAGTCACTTTGCAGTAAAGTTTTCAAGTTCAAAATATGTTTCAAAAATCACTGAAAAGTGTTGGGGAGCCCAGGGTTATGGGTTGAAAGACACAACACAAAGAATTCTTACCTTTGGTTTTCTGTGGTTTCTTTACAGAATTTAGTTGCCCACTAACATCTTGCAATCTCTTCTCAAGCTCCCTTTTCTTTTCAAGGGCAAGCTCCTCCCGTGTCTTTCCAGCCCCAGGCTTCTTTGTCACTACAGAAAACAAGAGGAATATGTAAGACACTATGTGTACACTTCACACAATATGCTATTCCAGTTATTACAAGGGAGAATACCACCTGCTGTCTAGGATAAAACAAATATGCAGAAATACTCTAAATGAAGATACTATAGAAAGACTGACAACATAAGAAAATGACAAAGGTCTTCAAGACAGTCTGAATACCTGCCAAGTTAAGTTCATTCCTCTCTGATCAAAAAAAGACTATTGGCACTGTGATACTACTACCAGTATTGTTCAAAATTAAACTAACGGGAATCAACCTTACAAAACAATGACAAACCTGCAGACCACAACAATACACCTAGAGATCACAGTTCACAGTGTGTTTGCAATGCAACAAAGGCAGTGGAGTCAGAAGCAATTATTGGGTTACAAGAATCAGTTGCTATAAAAGTACACCAACACCGGCTAAATGTAAATTGTAATAAAATGTGTTGATTTCCAATTTCGAAATTCCATTATTTTTTCTTCTAGCCCTTTAGTGAAAATATCCTCTTCTTTTTAAAGTATTATCTATTAATTAAAAAAAAAAAAAGCCACAGCAGCATTGTTATAGCACTTAAACCAAAGTTTAATGGGTTAAAATGCTAAAAAGTAGCCGGATGATTCACATTGACAGTAATGAAACTCCCTGGATCTTGTATGTTGGCGTGATTTCAATCAATACAGAAAATATATTAAGTCTAATTGGAAATAGAGGAGTTAAGTCGTGGTACCCTAAATCGAGACGACCGAGTCACAGTAAAAGGTATGAGTACAAACTCTACAGCCCTCAATGCAACACAGCAACAGGTCTACTTCTGATTGTGGACCAACAGGATTTGAACCCGTTTTTCTGACATGCCCATAACAAAAGGCTATTTTACTTCCTTCAACAAAAATCTATTTAAAAATCAACCCTTTAGCTAAAGGGCACCAATCATCTGGCATTAGCATGACTCACCATAGGGTTTGCGAGGTTTTTTCCGTAGACAGGTAAGGACATAACGTTCTAGCTCTCGCAGAGTAGATGGCTTCAGTGTTTCAAAGTCAATTTCAATCTCCTCAGGATTTGAGTCTTTAAGTGAAGGTTCTCGACTTTGAATAATATGCACAACACGACCAAGTTTTTCCCCAGGCAATTTATTTATGTCAAGGCTCAACTGCCTTTTTTCATCATAAGACATGGGTTTGCAGTCGTCTTCCTCATCAGAATCATAATGTGGAAGCACTGGTGGGGGCACTACGTGTGTTGGTCGAGGCACAGAAGAGGGTTTTTTTGAAGATCTTGAAAGGAAAACAAGTGAAAAATTCATGAACCAAGCTGGGTTTGGTTAGTTACCAAAAACAAGTTACTTTGGTGAAGACAGACATTAAGTATACAGAAACTATTTTAACAATTGTGGGTTAACACCCTTAAAGGCTTAAAACAGAACATCATTCATTTCGCATCACTCACTTGGAGATTTTGGAGTTTTTCTTGCTCCCACCACTATTCTTCTTGCCTTGGCTTGAAGTTGATTTTGTTTTTGAAGTCTTATGGTGTTTGGCTGGCTTGTCGCTTTCATCTTCCTGTACTTTCACTTTGTGTTTCTCTGGCTTCTTCTTCTTTTTCTTCTCTTTCTTTTCTCTTTTCTTCTTTGGCTTGGAAATGGGGCCCTGCGAGAGCGCTGCTAGTTGCTCATGGACAGCTCTTAGCTTTGTATAGAAAAAGTTTGACAAACATTACACAATATTAAAAGAGAAAAAAATTCATATTTTTGTAAAGAAAATAAACACAATGCAGTAATTATGCCACTGCAAGGTAAAATGTGAAAAAAAGAACAAACAATACACACCCTCCAAAATCTAAAACCAGATAGAACTTTGTACTATTTCTAGATGAAATCAAAACATGAACCTGAAAGATCTATTAAAATGTCTAGTCAAAATGGCCTTCAAGGTACACATGGACTTTCAAATGAAATCTACCCAATTCAAAAAAAAATTCACACAAACCCCATGGTTGTGCAGCTATCAACTTCTATTTTTATCAATTTTAGGTGATACGTTTGTGATAAAATTGAAGCATTTTCACAAAATTCAAGTATGGACACTAATGGCAAGTGATGACATAAAATACTTACTTTTAATTTAGTGCATGCTTTCACCCAAACATTAAGTTTTGGTCTTATGCTACACATTTAAACTTGTGAAAAAAATGAACACTAGCAAACATTTTACACTACCACTGAAAACCATTATTCAAAAAATTACTGCTTAAAAATAGGAAACTGCCTTGAGCCTCTTAATTTATAAAATTAGATTAAACTATGAAATTCTCTTACACTACACTCTTATACAAAATTGGTACAATTAACTTAAAATTGACACCCAAAAGCAAAGATTAAATTCTCACTTGCTCTTGTAGCTCCGCTAATCTGTTCGCTCTCTCCTCCTCACTGTCTGAACTTTCACTGCTTTCACTGGAACTCTCACTACTTTCTTCACTTTCAGACTCTGAGGAGGATTTCAGTACTTCCATAGGGAGGGGAGTCATGACCATCATTTGACTTTCAGAAGGTTCATCTGGCATTTTGGCGAATCGAAACTCAAAAACATCCTAATCACGAGGAAAAAGAAAAAATACAAACAAAAAGGCTTAAATGCAAGCTTTTTTGGTACAAACATTTCAGGTTAATGTAAATATGCTGAAATCTAAAATTGACTTCCAAAAATATTTAAGTTAAACTACAAGATAAGGGCAATAAGCTGAAACCCAGTTAAATGAACTTCTATTCCTCTGAGATAATCATTTTCAGTAATCCAAAATATTTATTCTGCTTTAAACTGTTGTGTATTTATTGCACTTCAAGACACTTGCAGCGAACCATGAAAAATGTAAAGCAAAAGATAGTATAAACCCAAAAAAAGAACACATACTATTGCTTAGGATTGACAGAGTAACAAAAAGTTTAAGTAGAAAATCTGAATGTAATTCTATACTGTGTGCAAAAAAACACACAATAGATCTGCTTGAATCAAAGTTGTATCTCGATTTGTTGTATTAGTTTTTGGCTCTCACCTGCAACTTCCTAGCCATTGCAACAACATCATGATCAGGAGGGTTGTACTTATAACAATTGGAAAACATTAATCGCACATCTGCTGCAAATTCCTGAGCATCTCTGTATTCACGACCATCCATTTTTTTCTGCAAAATAAAAAGGCATTTTTTCAAGCTACTGTTGCTAGTAATAGTGTTGGTTCCACTTACAAATGTACAAATGCAATGGGTAGAGAAAGTACCAAATAATTTCAGTAATAAATATTTAACCTTTGTCATTTTACAATTTAAAAAGTTTCATCATAACAAATGAAGTGAAAATACTAAAAACTCCATTCAGCATTTTTGCCAGCCAAAAATTAAAAAAAGCTGCAAATTAAAGCACAATAATACATGAAAAAAGGGGGAAAATGCATAAATGTAGTACCTGTCTGATACAGAGGTATTACACATACACATTTACAGACGCAGTAAAACTCTAGAATAAAGGAACACTATTTTGTCTCTCCTTATGTATGGCTAACAAAACATTTTAGTTTGGACATATTTGAATCTCATGTGTGATACACCAAAGTAGCAAGTAGGATGAAGCCAGAAGTGCAAATTATTCAATTCAGCAGGGCTGATGTTTGTGATGAGTTATTCGAATGAAAAAATGTACCACATTTTACTAATTTACAGGTGACAAAATACATTCCAATAGATGGCACTTTACAAGAATTAATGCACCCCAGAAAAACTACCACCAGATGGACAGAAATTAGCTTATACCATGTACAGTGTATACTGAACAAGCCATTTAAATAACTGAAAACAGAAAAAAATCTAAATATTGTACAATCTGCCCTAAACAATAGGTAAGTTAGTAATTACAAAATGTGAATAGGATTGTAAAATGTACTGTAAAATAAACAAAACTAATGGACAAAAGTGTGCAAGGCCTTACACATAAAAACTATTCACCCAGTTGAAAGTTTTCACATTTTTTTTTTTTTTTAAAAATACTAATCAACAAAAAGATTAAATGAGAAAGTGGCAACAAATCTCTGCAAGGGGGGTCTAAATTGAAAAAAATAATATTCATAAAATTCAAACTTTTTTACGCCTTTATAATACACCAAAAACTTCAGTGGTGCAGCCAATTTGTTTCAGAAGTCAAATAATTAAACAACGATCACCTGTCTGTATAAAAGGGTTTTTCAATGGACTTAAGTATAAATAACGTACCTGCATCTGGCCTAACTTACACAATGAAGTATGAAGGCAAAAGAATACTCCAAGCAACTCTGCCAAGAGGTGACTGAAAGGCACAAGTCAGGGCAAGATACAAGAAAAAATACTCAAGTCACTTAATATACTTTGAAGAAAAATGTAATGAATTAACAAATTAAGTGTATGGAACAGCTGTAGATTCGCTTAGAGCAAGCAACTACAAAAACAGAGATTGTGCAAGACCACGTCCAGGGAAGGAACCAAGAGACTCTGAAGGGGCTACAAACTGGAGACCATCCAGCCGTAAACTGTTGCCTGGGTGCTACATCACTTTATCAAACAGTGGCAAAGGAAAACCACCATATTTAAAAAAAAAAAAACCAACACCACACAAACACTTCAGCTACAACAGATTCTATGGTCTCATGAGACCAAAAATAGATTTTTGACTATCTGACTAAACACAAGGTTTGGCGTATGCCACACACTGCACATTATGAAACACACCACCCACTTCATATGGTTTATGTGCTTCTCTGCAGGAGATCCTGGAAGGCTTGAGGGTACACAATAAAATGAAAGCAGGAAAATACGCCAAAATCCTGAAAGAAAACCTGAGGCAGTCTGCAAGAGACCTGCGCTCTGGGAGAAGACCAGTTTTCCAGTAAGCCAATGACCTCAAGTGTAACACAAAAGCTAGATAAAAATGGGTCAAAAAATATTAAAATGTCCTAGAGGGACTTGTGGCTGGACTTGATTTAATTCAACTTGACACTGTTTTGCAAAACTGCTCACTGTGCGTAAAAACTGAATTGTTCAGATTAGAAAAGCTAACAGTGATCTAATCCCCTCGTGTAATTACTTTCAAATGTGCATCAAGTAAAAACTGATTTGAAGTGATTGAATACTATTTGTAAATTACTTTAGATCATTGTCCAGAGATCCATTTTCACTTTGATATTAAAAGCCTTCTATTGATCAGTGTCAAAAACGTCAAAATAAATACCAAGAGATTCAATGTGGTATAATATTAAAATGCATAAACATCCCAAGGCAACTTCCTATGCTGGTTTGGTACATTGCCACATAACCACTGACTTAGTTCCACAAGTAAAATGTTTTACAGAGACTTTTACTCATCTCTCCTTAAAACTAGCAACCTTCAGCCAGTATCCTTTAGCCACATGTAGGACTCACCTTTCTCATTTTTGATTTACAAAAACAAACCCATTATAATTAAATTTAGTACATCACATCTAAATAAATTAGAATATCATCAAAAAGGTAATTTTTTCATTTTGCTGATTATGGCTTATAGCTAATGAAAACCCAAAATTCAAAATCTCAGAAAATTTGAATATTGTGAAAAAGTTCAATATTGTAGACTCGTGGTGTCACACTCCACTCAGCTAATTACCCCAAAAACACCTGCAAAGGTGTCCCTAAGCCTTTCAATCTGGTTCAGTAGACCACACACAATCATGAGAAGACTTCAGACTTGACAATTGTCCAGAAGAAAGTCATTGACACTGTCCATAAGGAGGGTAAGCCATAAGAGATCATTGCTAAAGAAGCTAGCTGTTCACAGAGTGCTGTATCCAAGCATATTAATAGAAAGCTGAGTGGAAGGAAAACATATGGCAGAAAAAGGTGAACAAGCAACAAGGATAAGCACAGCCTTGAGAGGATTGTGAGGCACAGCACATTCAAGAATTGAGGGGAGATGTACAAGGAGTGGACTGAGGCTGGAGTCAGTGCTTTAACAGCCACCCACACATGGACATATCCAGGACATGGGCTAAAACTGTTGCATTTCTTGTGTAAAGCCACTCCTGAACCAGAGACAATTTTAGAAGCGTCTTACCTGGGCTAAGGAGAAAATGGAGTGGACTGATGCTCAGTAGTCCAAAGTCATCTTTTCAGATGAAAGAAAATTTTGCATTTCATTTGGAAAGCAAGGTCCTAGAGTCTAAAGGAAGAGTGGAGAGGCACAGAATCCAAGTTGCTTGAGGTCCAGTGTGAAGTTTCCAAAGTCAGTGATGATTTGGGGAGCCATGTCATCTGCTGGTGCTGGTCCACTGTGTTGATTTAATCAAGTCCAAAGTCAGTGCAGCCTTCTACCAGGAACTTTTGGAGCATTTCAAGCTTCCCTCTGCTGACAAGTTTTATGGAGATGCAGATTTCATTTTCCAGCTGGACTTCGCACCTGCCCACACTACCAAAAGTACCAATACCTGGTTTAATGATGATGGTATCACTTTGCTTGATTGGCCAGCAAACTCGCCTGACCAAAACCCTATTGAGAATCTTTGGGATATTGTCAAGAGGAAAATTACACCATACCCAATAATGCAGACGAGGTGAAGGACGCTACTGAAGCATCCTGGGCTTCCATAACACTTCAGCAGTGCCACAGGCTGATCGCCTCCATGCCACACTGTATCGATGCAGTAATTCATGCAAAAGGAGCCCAGACGAAGTACTGAGTGTGTACATGGACATACTTTTCAGTAGGCCAACATTTCTGTACTGAAAATTATTTTTTTATTAGACTTGTATTATTCTAAATTTTCTAAGATACTGCATTTTGAGTTTTCATTACCTGTAGGCCATAATCGGCAACATGAAAACAAAAACGCTTGAAATACATCACTCTTTGTAATGAATCTAAATTGAATTACAAATTAAACTTTTTGATGAAATTCTAATTTATTGAGATGCACCTGTATGTACATTCTAATATAACAATTGGGAGTAAAACAGTTCATCTGTGTGTATTATTCTTCTCATGGTCGATTTCCACATCAATCCACTCATGGTAAGAAAACAGCTTCATCTGCTGCCATTAACAAAATCAAGTATACAAATTTACTGTCCTATATTATTATGCTGATCCCTATTAATTACAAGAATAGATCTCCTTTACTATCCTCTCCCTTGAACATGCTCCCTTTTGTAAAACTACATCCACTTCTTTCCCAGTTCAATCCATAAAATAAGGTTTCAAAACATAAAAAAATCATGTTTTTGTGTTAAGTTTTCACAGCCATGACTAAGACAATATAGTTAGCACAGTCTGTAAATCTTAGCACAAGTTCCTCCACTTAGCTATTACTGGCTAATCAGACTTGATTAGAGCGTCTTTGATTGATCAGCCACCAATCCGAATAGGCAGATTTTCACTAGAAAAGACTCTTGCCAGTGACTGGTAAACTAATCACAAAGACAGTTTTTCAACATCTGATTTTCTAAGCTTTACGGTAATTCAGTAACAGGGTTCCTTTATGCATGGTATTACGGTAGCTGAAATGGTAATCCATATTTATAATTAAACTTCAATAACTAAGGAAGTTAATGTGTTACACCGGGGGGTTGGTGGGTGTGGGGGAACAAACTGTATAAATATAGTAAATGTATATTTTAAAAGCAGAAAAGCTGTAGTAGAATTAAGAATTAAAACCTATACATGCAGGTATATTTACATTTAAGCAGTATTTGACTGCCAATACCAATTAATTAAATCAATGTGTGAGAAAGATTGACAGTCTTTTCTAAAGCTTCGTATTGTAATTATGAGACATTTCATTTTCTTTAATGACATTTTATGAATAAATATGTTCACTACATTATTTAGTTAAATTGTATACTTTTGAGGCATTTTGGTATTGTATAGCTACTGTAGTACCAAAAAAGGTACCACTTTAAGACAAAGCAGAAAAAAAAACACATCTGGTTATGTAGGAGCTTAGTGAAAATGTTTTTGTAAAGAGAGATGGGAAAAAAATCTATCAGCCAATCCCTTGTCTTGATGAAATGCATATAAAAAAAGTTTGTAATTCCACAATTCACCCTCTCTAGTACCCATACTTTATGATTAGAAATCATGGTAGGCCCTAATGACTGTAAATCATGGAGGTCAGGATTTATTACTCCATACTTAATACAGGATAAGCTTGGAAAAGAATCATTTAAAACCCTGCCTGAATCAGGACATCTTTTCCAGTTGCTGAATGGCTTAAAATCTGGCCCCACTTGGGACTAATCATACTTTAAATACTAACTAGCATGAGCAATATATTTCTAGCATGAGCAATATATTTAATAAAATAAGCTACTTTATTCCATTTATATTTATTACAGTGTAAAATTTTGGCATAGACAACCTGGTTTTTAAAAACAGGCAACTAATTATGGCCATTACTATTCAAATCAAATCCTTGACAAAGACTAAGTGAACTTCTAGTGTTTTTAAATGGAAGATAAATTCTATTTCAACAATCTTACCTTAATGGTGCTAAGGTCCATAGGATTCTTAATGATGTCATGGTAGTCATGTAAACCCAGAACCATTGCATCAACAGGTTTGTAAAACGGCCAGGCATAGGCAGCATGTTTTTTTGAGAGCAGCTCTTTGAGTATACCACTGCAGTAGCGGAGCTGCTCAGTAAGTTTTCCACGCTTTGATGGTTGATGCTGCAACTGAGAATCTGGCAAGTCTTTCTTAGGTGGTTTAATAGGCCGTCCACTTTCTCTCCTTCGTGCAGGAACTTTTGCAGGCTTGGTTTCAAGAGAAAGGGGGGTTACCATTCCCAAGGGTGAAGAGCTACCATTGTTCGTCACTGAAATCCCAATCGTTGTAGGGGTGGTTGTATCTGCTTTGCGCTTCACACCCTTTTTCTATGAGGCAGACAAAACCAAAAAAAAAAAAGTAAGAGTGAAGCCAAATAAAAAATGCAGGGCATTTCACAATGGAAGACAATGATAAATTCTTACCTTAGCAACAGGCAGCGTAGGAGCAGATGGCATGCCAAGTATTTGAGGTGTAGTGGTCATGCTTTTGCTAAGTGCAGATAAACCCATTAATGTATTTGGAGGGGGTGCCAATGTTGTTGACTGAATTTCAAAGTTAGATGGATAGAGGTTGGCGAGAGACATAGATGAGATTGCTGGTACCTGGTGTGCCAGTGTCATGCCACCAGAAGACACTGAAACAGAAAATTTATGAAGGAACAATCAATCAATTACATCAATTAAGAACTCATTTACCACTATAACCTAAAGTATAATAAATCTTTACCATCCAGGTATAGAAATAAGTCCAAAATAAACATATGTTTAAAATGAACCACTGTATATATTCTAGATATACTTCCTCCTCTTTTCTTGTACCTGAATTAACTGCAAAACCTCACATGGTGTGGCTGGGCCAAAAACTATACTGAAATAGGCAAACTGTACAACTTGGCACAATTCATTTCTGAAAAGAACAATTAGCAAGGACCAAAGCTGGCAATGTAAGGGCTCCAATAATCCAGTTTCAGAGTAATCAAAATATTTCAGTATTACAGAAAAACATTTTTATATCAAATGATTGTAAGGAAATGCAAATTTCAATACACCCAACAATTTTAGACCGAAAATGGTCACCAAAGATAATAATGCGATGCAAAAAATACTTAATGCAGCTCCTAACTTTCCACTCATTCTTGGGAATGCTGTAACATTTTGCCTCAAAGAAAGATAGTTTGTTGCAAAATTCCCAGTCTTGGGCAGTCTCAGTGAGCATGTAGGTGTGACATCATACATGTAGCCAAATTCTGAGTCAGTACTTCACCGACCGTCCACATGGGGAGTTGTATCATGTGCCGCCTGTAAATGGTGCTTCTCACAGATGACCAAAAAAAAAAAAAAAGCCATCAGTTTACGCTGAAAGACAAAGTAATCCTTGAAGAATTTGAGATTCCAGAATGAACAACAATGACATGGCGAAAGCATTTTGAAAATTGAGTCATTTTCATCTAACGACTGTTTCATTCTGCATTTTCATGCCTGTATTCTCATTTTCAAATAAAATTCTGCAGTTAAAGAAGCAATTTTTTTTATATATACAGTATTGCCACACTTGGGTCTCAGTTGCATGAGAGACAGGAAAATGAGTCCAGATTTTCAAGGAAAATGCAGGTATTTTATTACTGTATAGAGAAGGAAGGTACAGTGTCAAGACTTCATTCATAATGGTAGCTAATAGGAGCTGAGGCACGGGCAATCATCCTGATGTATATCGCATCTTCAGAACTGAAGACCAGCAGGTAGGACTCACCACTGTGGTAGATGCGGTCTGATGAAGACAGGTAAGGAGAGTGCGAGGAAGAGAAGCAAAGCCCGGTGTTAAATATTCTAAACGTTGTGCAAGAAGCACAGTATGCAGTAACTCTGGTCCTGCAGAGCACAGGTAATTACTTTGGACCTTGGTTTACCATTTTACCAGACACACAAGAGCAGCTACAGAGCTGTCCTTGCGCCACTGACATTAGATATGCCAATCACCAGTAGCCCCGGTCACAATTCTATACGCGTTATCCCCATATTCATTAGTTAAAATTTCCATTACAACAATATTTTTATGATTCCCACAAGTTTCGTTGTTGCAGGTTTCAACGTCTATTTAATGTACAACAGAAAACTCAAAATGGCACTTCAATATAGAAGTTCAATTAAAATTATTGCTCAGCCGATACAAATTGTTGACAAACTAGTTATGTATTCTTAAACAATGTGATCCAACAGCTCTATCAATAATAAGTTAATGCACCAAAACAGTATAAAAAGCAGGAGCTGTATTATGATCAGCATTACTGATAAGTCTGCCTATAATAGTGTTGCCGCGCACTCCAAAAATCTAAAAAAAGAAAAATTACAACCTAAATATACATGATTATGTTCCACTTTCACTTGTATAAAGATCCAAGTCTTCTCTCTTCTCTAAGATTCAGCTCTAAATGGTCAATACCACGACTCTTTAAATCAGTATATATCTTCCCTGCTTTTGTTTAAGTACTGGATTTAGAACTCACCTGTGGGTTTTCTGCCTTTACTTGATTTATTTTGTTTGGCCTTTGGTGCTGGTGTGGGCAGTTCTAGCTCTTCCTCAGGCATTTGTGCTACTTTTTGAAGAAATGCCTTCTCCAAGGACTGCGCCATTAACACAATGTCATCTGTAGGCTGACAGAGGCAAAGAACAAATTTCTATGAGAATAAATAAAAATGAGGGCACATTATTGTACATTAAAGTATTCAAATTGTAGTAATAAAACTAGACAAAAAGTGAAATGCAATACCACAAACAAGAATTATAAAACAATGTTTCAAACAGTTTTTGTTCAAAGTTGTCAGCAAACTGTACCCTTTAATTGAAACGCATACTTTTTCAGTATATATTTAAAATATACAGATAAATCCTTAGTGTTATTGGCACAATTGCCTGTTAGCAAATGCAGGTAAAAATAGAGTGATGACAATGATGTTGGATATTACCTTGAAGGGGCTTAAATATCCCATCTACTTAGAGAACATACTCCCATAAAGTTGTTATTCAGTGCATTTATGAAGAGTACCCTAGGCTTAAACTATGTGGAAATTAAAGGCAAATACTAATACACTATTTAAAAAAGTAAAATAAAAAAAATAAATTTAATTTAATTGTGCTATTCATTTAGCCTTTAAATTTATAGGACTTTGCAGGCACTGAAGTGTTTGTATATTAGTTATTACCATTTAATTTTTTTTTAATATATAAACACTTCTGCATATGGTAAAGGCTACTGTTGATAGTAAAGAGAATGGTAATTTTTAAAAACAAAAATTAAATTTTTTAATACATGCACATTTAAATGAAAGACGAAGAGATGGCATTGGAACCTTACAGTGGTTCCTCCTAGTCAAGAAAGTTTTGTTTTTAATAGTTACCCCAACAAGATAAGCTGCCTATTGGCACAACCCTAACTTTAGGCTTATTAATACAAGATCACAATGTAGTTATGCTTTATACATGGTGTACCTTGTTCTTTTTTTAAAAATAAAAATTAAAAAAAATTTCATGTCACAAAGCACACACCATTGCTAGCTTCCTCAAACATGAGATGGACGGCAGTACACTAAAGTAGCATGTAATTTTAGATTTAAATGTCTGTACATATTTATTTTACTTTTAAAATGATATTTCTATTTCAGTTTTATGAACTTTGCTGTTATTTTGGTGAATTGACAAAGACATGTTTGAGACAATAATTTTAGTTTTTGTTTAAAATTTGAAAAAATTGCTATCTAACGCAGAAATGGATACTCCGCCTACATGGCAAAGAGATTGCAGAAACATGTACATAAAAGACTCAGTACGAGTTCTTTTTGCTGCAGCCATCAATACAAAAGTGTTTGTTGACGGGTTTTTTTTTGGGTGGGGGAGCAGAGAATTATTTTAAGCTCTGGAAGAACTACATTATGGTACCTTTTGTACTTTCGAGTACTCTGAAGTACTCCCAAATAGGATCTTTTCATTTATGGCCCATTAGGTTCAATGTATCCATGTTCAAAAATGTGTTGGACTCTTGTTCAGAGTCCAACACCTCATGTATTTCCTAACAACGTGAAAGCAGAGTCCCCCCTTTTTTCAAAATGCCACAATTTCATGAATAGCTGTGCTTTAAAGAAACAGCTCAAGCAACATTTTCTAACATTTTTTTAATACATTCTCTACTTACAATGGAAGCTTAAAAATAGAGTATTGTACTGCCTGCCTCGGTGGCGCCTGTATCCCCCACTCAGTAAATATTGCTGTTGCTCACTCTCCGTTTTGCTCGTTTTACTTTAGGAAAACACAAACCTCTCGATGCATTGCTGTGCCAATTCTTGATAAAACATCTGTATTCTACATATACTGTTACGATTAACATCAATTGCAATGGTTCCACATTATGTATTCAATTTTCCATGCTTTTCCTTGTCTGCAATAGTCTGTATGATGTGTGTGGGTATTTATCTTATAACATTCACCAGCATAGGAAGCACTCCATTTACATTGGGCAACTTGCATTCAACATTCTCAGCAGTTTACTGAATCTTTTTCTGCACGGTATCAACTGGTACTACACGGTAGTGACACAATGGAAGAAACTAATGTTGAGCTTGAAAATTGAGAGTGGAGACATACTTCTGTGGACTCGTAGTTGTTTCAAATACGCAACAAAGCTTTACTTTCACTTTCAATCTAAAACCGTGAACATGTTCCTATTAAAATTTGGCATTAAAAAAAAAAAATTCATATATATATATTATTCTGCGACTAAACTCTGCTCAAAAAGTAACATGGTTGTACATTTGACTTGGAATAATCTTAACAGACTCAAAGATCACCAGGGTGAAGTATTTATAAATGTTAATGCAAAAACTAAAACTGAAGTGCTAAACGTTGAAACCACCATTAAAGTATTAGGAAGATGAACTTCAGTCAGTGTTGTTGTTTGACAACTGATATCAAGTATTAGGTGTAAGTAGGTGAAAGAGTGTTCTGCAACACAATCTCATTTCACCTGCTGTTTTTCTGCTCCAAGTATACTCCAACTGAACAGAGCCCCAACATTAACTTTTAAAAGTGGTTACTAGGCTTGGCAAATAGTCATCAACTATTTGTTTCCATTTTTAACAACATACATTTGGAGTAATTAAGATGCTATGCAATTATGTCAGCTTGCTGCTACTTTACAATATTTCAATCTGAAGTTGTACCACTTAAAATGTCAGAACTTTAGCTTTGTACACACACATTCTGTGTGTCACGTTTGTTTAAATCAGGTCTGAGGACGGGGGATGTAAAATTCAGTTTGCTTTCAACACCAAAAAAAAAAAAAAAATTAAAGACGTTTAAACTGCAAGACTTTTTTTTTTTTAAATACTACAGAATGCATCCTTTATTTACTCTAAGTGTATAGAATACGATTCCGCTTTATAACTTCATGCACTATTGTGTAGCAGCAAATGAAAATTACCTGCTTTAAAGCCCAAACACCTAGTTAGTAAACCATACCAAAAGCCAAGAAAATGTGGGGTTAGGATGGTGATTTTCCTACTGTTGACACAAATACAAATTTAACAGGTATTCCTTTACCGATTTCAAAAAATTAGTAAATTAAACATTTAACAAAGTGCAATGTTATATCATTGAAAATGTACACACTTTTTGAATAGCAAAGTAATATGAGCAGAAATATGTAACAATCCTCTACATATTTTAATGTAAAATAAATCTAACAGCAGACTCATCAGCATGTCTTCTGTTTTGTCCTTTTTACAAGCACATTAGCAGCATTTCATTTGTTTCCACAAATGCGTTTCTAAAATATCAGATGTTCTTCAAGTATAGCAGGACATGTACTGCATGTCTTGCCTATCTTCTGCACCTTGTATTCAAATAAAAATTACTCCTGCTGAAATTTTGTGTTTAATTTTATTAACACTGCAGTAATTGGAAGAACTTGGAGTCACCCTGTTCATGGAGAACAGTAGACATGCAAGTTGTCCAGCTGTACTTGGAGTAGAAGACAGAGATGCGTCTTCAATAGGAATTAAAAGAAGCTCCCTTGGCTTTGACCTATAATGAAAGCAGGCACTCCTTGTCCGAGTGCGACTAGTGTTTAGTACAGAAGATCACATTTCTAGTTAGGAAAAAATTAATTTGCCCTCTATGCTTAGTAAACAGTAGGCTTGATGTTTTAAGGGCCAAATTTGTGCATTTTATATGTAAACTTATTTCAGCCTTGTATCTTTATGATAAAAATCTTATTAGAATTGTGTCTTGCATTTATTACAATCATTTTCATAGGTCATATGTATTATGTGGTGTGCAAACCTGTTGTACAAATAAATGCTTAGCCTTTATAAACATATTTTTGGGAAAGGCATGGATTTTTCAAGAGAGATGCCCCTTCAGACAGGATGAAAACTATTTTGTTTTAGCCCATACAAAAGCCCAGCAAAACTGCCTGGCTGACTGATCAGAGCACAGTCCAGGCTCCAGCTCCAGCTTTGTGATCTTAAACCAGACTATTGTTAATCTTGCCTGTTACAATCCTGTAGTACCAAGAATCCATGTTACAGGGCATCTCATACATTTATTACAGATGCAAAATCTATCGTTTGGTTATCAAGAGAATTAACGACCACAATTACACCAAGTGTTAAAAAGTACATCCTCCACAAAAGGCACCTGTATTTTAATTAAAGTTACCAACACCAGTACAGAAACATCCTTGCAATTTAAAATGCTCCTTAAACATTCACTCTATTCGAAATAAAAACTACCTTGGGAAAGAATATAACATCAAGTACAAAATCTGATTTATTCTTCCCTTAGCTGAGGCATCAGCAAACAGTTACACATTCATTTCTAAATCAAGAGATACTGGTCGAGGGGGCAGCCTTGGAATAATGTGACAAACTGTAAACCGCCTCTAAAAAAAAGTTAGCATCCTTTGAGGCACTTGTATTAGACATTAAAACAGATGCCAACATGTACTATTTGATGGCTTACGCAGTGGTATAAGCAACGAAAGTGTGGTGGAGACACTCAAAACTTCAAGTTCAGAAAGTCGCACAGTGTCCCAAATTAAAAGAAGTCAGGTATCACAGTTGACATGAAAAGGCGAGACGCAGCCAGTCATCTGTTTATTCTGTTTCAGACAATAAAAGCTAACCCTGTGCTGATGACATAGTGCTGTTGTGCCAAGTACATCTTCATGTGCTGGCTACTCACACACCTCTGCCTCAAACTGCTGGAAGTCCATCTGGCTATGTGCTGATGGACTGTTCGGGCATCACAAAATGCAATAATGGATGCTGTAAAAGATGTGTCCAATGAACTAAGAAATACAAGGGCTGTACTATGTGATATTGACCACAAATTAAATGAACTGGTTAAAAGGTGAATGCTGCATCTGATTCACTGTTTTTACATTCTGGTAATTACATTTAAACAAAGTTGTAATGCTGTCTGATTTGGCAGATCATTTGGTGGGCCAGGGTTAGGTTCCTCATAGTTCATCCCTTCAGGTACGTGCCTACACAATGCTACTCACTTTTCTGTGCACTACAGAACAGCACATTCGAGTGGAAATGCATTCTAATTACATAAGTAAATCCATTCTCTGATGGCACTTTTATAGTGTAGCAAGGGCACCGAGAGCCACAATGGATTGATTCTCTGCTCTTTACATGGCTAGTTGAGGTAATTCACTATCTTTTAAAGAGCTGCTTGCCTTTTGCCACACTACTTGGAAAAAGTATGTGCACCTGTATTGAGCTGCCATTTTCATAAGTTCTCCAGTTATGTACAATATGATATAATGCTAGCTCATTGGTGATTTGTCCCTGGCTGATTTAACTTGTCCAGCAATATGCACGGTGCTGACTGCTCCGATTACATTTGGAAAACCAGACGCTGTTGCTAATTGCGCTTTCATGTTTTGCACTTCAAAAACAGTATATGGAAATCATATTTGGATAAGAAGCATCTAATACGATCCTATACAGTTGCCATAGCGTGACAGTGATGTTTGTGAAATACCCGATTGGTCGGCAAGTTCATGTTGAAAGCTCCTGTGGTTAAAAACCTTACAAAAGGAACAGGTACAACACAATTCCTCAACGTCTGCCTTTGCAAAGTCAGCAACAATTCAGCACACAGCTCCAAGAGGATAGCTCTTGGAAATTGAAGTTAGTCATCATCATCTATAAATATGCACTCTCTTCTAAATCTTCCATTTGCAAAGTCTTCTAAAAATGCTGAAGCAGCTATGGTAGTTAGAATAGTTTGGTCATTCTATGCACAATTATATTGTTACAGACTGATTGCAATCAAGCAGATTAAATTAGTAAACGATGCGCAATTAATTTTGGTGTATTTGATAAATCCCATGTCATTGATGCAAATATGAAAAAGGTAAATGACACATTTAAGCATAGCAATGCTTTGATGGTGGGTTCCACCAGTTCGCATAACTGATCAGAAGCTGCATAGGCAAGGTAGGGGGCTACCATGAAAATGTGCATGGCTTTATGCCTAGTTTTTATACATCTCACAGTGGGCTAGGAAACGGGCATACACAACATTTTTGTGCGTATGCACTGTTTATAAGCTGCAGGTCTTCAGAATTGCTTGGACAAAGTGGTTACAAAAAAAACACCCCACAAAAAAGCACTCTTTATGGACTACTCTAAACTAAAATTTCAGATTATTTCAGTAATGATCCCCTTAAACTGTTTAGAAGAGTGGCTCATCTAACAAACAGGAATTCTAAACTACAATGCAAAATACTTCAGACATTTGCAGTGCAGACTTTATGAATTTCTTTAATGAGAAAAACTGACAATACAAGAAAGATACCAGATGTCAGTGTCACCTTGATTTAAAATCCTAGCTGAAGAATTGATACTTTAGTCTGGCATACCTGAACAGAGCTGCCAGTTAGCTGTGCATACTGAATATCTGTTTGTTAGTTGTACCTAAGTATCAATATTTTAAACGTGGCACTTGGTACAACAGCTCTAGTGCCAGGCTGCTCTCCTGCATAAGGAAATGTACGCCTGTATAAATGAGCATTCAAATTGCCGGATGGAAAAATTCTCTCTAATTGGACAGCCAGCACAGAAAACCCAGGAGCAGGTAGGCAGCCAGTTGGCAGTGGTCTCCAGGACTTTGACTTATCTTGTACAATTTACATCTCCACCGTCAACTGGCCATAGTTTACCAATTAATGGACAGATGCTGTGGATTTAAATTTATGTTTAATCAGTTCCACTTTGTTCACTGACCATTTTGACAAACTTTCATTAACTGAGGGAATCAGTTTTGTATTTAGTAAAATTTGTATTTTAACAAATTGTTCACAGTGCTCTGCATCTACACTCATTTTTATATAGCACTTGTATTACAGAAAATATTCTGCATACATATTTTAGTTAAAATTTATGGGGATTTTAATATTTATGGTCACTGAACAAAATTATTATAATAAAGTATGTCATTTTAAACAGGCAACACCTGTGGTCTGTAGTTTAATTACAAAAACACCACTTTAACAGAGAGCACAAGGCTTTCTATGCAGCTGGTTACAAAGGAGCCAAGTAGAAGTAGAAAAAAACTGGGGGTGGAGTCAGAATCTAGATCTATTAACTTGAGCAGAACATTCTCAAAATGTGTTTTTTTTTCCACTTTACTATAACTTAGTCTTTAGCTTTGACTTCACAAAGACTCGGACCCCTTAGCATGTGTTTACCATTGAAAATCCTGCAGCTTGATGATAGAGTTGGCACAGACCAAAACACCAAAGAAACATTTCCAGCACTACGGTTATATACAAGCCTTGAAGATTTAAGGTTACTTTGGAAGTAAAACGAGGCCCATTTCTAGAACAAACTCCAGCATTTGAATACAAATACAGGAATTCAAAAAATTGTGTTTATTTAAAAAATCCTGTGTAGCTTAATGTGACAGCAGAAACCGCATGCTCTTTCATGACCAAGAACAGCTTTAATTACCAATTTTAACCGATTACAAGTTCAAAACTAAAGTATTAGCATTCCTTTATAAGCCTAAAAGATGATATGACCAGTAAGTTAAGACATATTATAAGATGGATTTACATGTAGTATCTTGCAGTTGAATGAAGGAATTTGAAAATTTTACTGGGATGGAACACTGGCAAATATAAACACAACACATACCACCAAATAAAGGAATGGAGTTTTCTTATTAACCTCTATATGAAACAAATGTGTCTTAGTTGTTCATTCATCCAACCTTATTCCCCCAACAGAATTACCAAATTCAGGGTCATGAACACCTGGTGCCTTTGCCCACTATGGAACCACTTGCAGGACATAGTTCAAACACTTAAAGGAAAAGCTTACTCCAAAATAAAACTCAAGTTTTTCAATGCTTTCATGCTGAACAGATTAGATTAATTTAGCTCGCAATGCCGATTAAAGCACAAGGCAGATCATAATGCAGTTACTGAAACAGCATACCATCTACAAAAGAAATCATGAAAAACTACATCTGTGGTACACCCCAATTTTGAGGACAAACGAATGCCCATTCGTACAACACTGTGTGGCACACACAGTTGAATGTTGCAGAAGCATCTGAATATTAATTACAGAAGCTATTGGGATTTAGCCAACAATTACAAGTATGCTTATGCAGTTAAGGCCAGCCTTGTGCTCCAATTCTGAGCAATCACATGGGCATAACCAAAAGCTGAATAAGCTATACAAGATATCAGCTATATAAAGATATCATAAACACTATAAAAACTAGTTTTACAGGATCAAATTTTTACAGTTTAGAAATACAAGTCGATCATATAATGATCTGCCTACCATATCAGAAAAGCCACATTTAAATAAATTAAGTAGTTATTTTAGCTTAGGATACTCCTAATCACAGCTTCAAGCTTAGTATATTTTAATTAGCTATCCTAAATGGATTTTAATTACATTTTTGATTACATCACTACCGATTTCTACCAGATAAGAGTAAATGAATAAACTTGGTACTTGTCCACAAATCAAGAGTATAATTCTGGTTTATATGATAGGGAGTTTGTGCTTTGTTTTAGTAGTGCAGATGAATCAGAAGTACCATTAATCTTTTGAAAGTTTCAAGAAATTGACAAATGAACTTACCTTGTTGTAAATGTAACAGTTGGTGAACATGGTATTGAAGTCCTGGATACACTCGCTGGCACTGTAATAGTAATTATTTTCCAAGCGCTTCTTTATTGTGCCCATATCCATTGGCTGCTTAATGATCTTATGATAATCCTGATAACCAAAAAAAAAAAAAAAGTAAAATACAACCAAGCATTCTCCACAACATGTATAGCATGTACAAAAGAATGAGAAACCACCACTGGGGCAGTGGGGAGAAAAAAAAAACAAAAAAAAAACCCCACTGTCAATACCAGGGGTCTCCAACCTTTCCCAAAGAGAGCTACTTTTACAAAATGAAAATGGCCGAGAGCTATTCATGTTTTCTAACATTTACTCTCATAGCTTATTTCAACCCAAACAAACTGAAAAAGCTTGTTTTGCCTTAACATTTACAAAATGTTGGTGTCACATTTTGTATTAAAACATCACAAATAATATTGAGTTCACCTGCAAGTGCATTTTATATGTCTGTATGCATTTTCTAGCGTATCTCACACTACTGAATAAAAACATGAATGCTGTCAAGTCAAAACAATGCAATTACAAATACACAGATATTCATTTGTCATTTTGTTCCATGTCACTGTTTCATTTCATAAGAGTATTCACATGTCCAGTTGCATGTGTTATTTAGTTAGTGAGATGACTGGCATTGCATGGAGTCAACAAGAGAGGTGTATGGTGAAGTGCAGCCACTTAGGTTCACTTTTAAGGAGTCATTTAAATGTTCAGCTGTCAATCGTGTTCTGAACTTTGCCTTTTCTGTCATGAAATCAGACTCAGAGAGGTACGTAGAACCAAACAAAGTAGACATTAGTTATCTGGCTCTGCAAGATCCAGAAATGCTGTTGAGACGAACTACACATTTTGAAGGTTTACTAATATATAAAATCCTTCCTCACTAACTCACCAGCTTCAGGGCGTGTTCCTTACCTCCGCTTAGTTAGCGAACGAGATTTGTAAAGTGTTACTTAGGTCTTGATGAGTTTCAGTCCGGATACCCGAAGTATATGCCACACTGAAAAGGTACATTACAATTGGGATTATGGATCGTGGCATGATTTTTGGAAAGATCACCTACCCCTAATTTGACTAATCAAGTTTTCAAATTTATGAAGGATGTTATTAATGGGTTCGGCAATGCACAAAATTCATCACTGTAATGTACTTGGGCATGGGTGTCCTACAGATTGTCTCACAGTCTCACTCACTTTAACAGTTGATGGATTTCCTTTTTTCACTTTCTCGTATACCAAATATAGGTAAAGTATTGTAATCGTCCAAAAATCTGATGTCAAAATTTTGATGAATCAGTACACTTTAGACCTCAGACCATTTTTGGAGTATATGTTTGTGTATGTAAAAGACAGTAACTCGAAAAAATGCTCACTAGCTAGAACAGTATGTATAGTCAAAGCCAAAAACACATGTACCTCAGCCCAGATCTCAGAAAATGCACTACTTCTCCCAAAACATTGTTGCAATTAATGTTCTAATATTCATATTTTACGTTTTGTTTGCACTTGTTGTGCAGTCAGTACCCTGTCAGAACAAAGAGCGAAACTTACAGTGCAGTTTAACTTTTACCTATTTATTTCCTGATGGCTTCAAAAGTATAGAATATTGGTTTTAAATCATTCTTCTGTTCAAGAGATACGAGTTGCCCATCTCCAGCAATGTAATTTTTTGTGATAACTTGTTTAAGTCAAAAATAAGTCAGCATTTCAAAATGAGAAACAACATGTGAAGATACTTTATGCCAAATATGCCTTGCAGGTATAAAATCGGGATGTTCATAAACAACATCTACCTCACTTTAAGACATACTTTTCTAAAAATACACATGTAAAATGAGGCGTAGAGATCCACTGTAATACTGAGGTCTAAAAGAACCCAAAAGCCTAATTATTTGGTTTTGATTCAAGTTGGACTGCCGTCTTCAAGTTATGTTAGTAATGCTTAGTAAGGCTTTTCTGACATTCACCGTTTATAGTGCGGTCCCAAGTTATTGTAACTGAATTTTGAGCAAAATTACCTTTTTTTTTTTATTATTAATCCAGCAACTAGATTAATCTTTTACAACAGTATTTCCCAACCTTTTTTCTATGGTGGCACACATTTTGGAACCAAAAACATCCCATGGTACACTGCTATTTTACCAATCACACACACATTATATCTCATGTACACACTCAACTCCCTGAAAGGGCGGGACTACCACAAAGAACACATACATACATACATATTAAAAAATAAAAAAAAAAAAGCAGCTCCAAGATCAGCATTCTCAGACATGCCACTTAGTGAGCACTTTGGTGGCATCTCCCTTTGTCCACTCCTCTCTGCCTCGAAGGCAACTTGCATGCCCACTAAACACTGGCCCTGTGAGACTCACTGCCGACCACACACCTGAGAAGACGTACTTTAGCAGCCAAGACACGCGTCCAAAGTGTTCTAGGTGCCGTGTCTACAACACAGCGATTGCAGAACTGCTTTTTATGGCAGCTTCTCCAGGTAATCCTGTCCTCCTTAGACAGGTCTTGAGGTGCTTGTCCCTCTCAGGCTCTGACCCAGGTGGGCTACGCTATTATTTCTGCAGCACACCAGGGTCTCTCTCATGGCGCATCACTGTGCCACAGTACACTGGCTGAAAAAACACTAACAAATTAATTTGTGGCAGCTCTAGCATTTTGCCAGTTTTCCTTTTAATCTTCCAATTTATAATTACAGATGTAGGGTATACGAAAAATATTTCCCTTCGTGACAAGAATAGCGTGTAAAAATGCGTACCAGGAAGCAAATGTACCATATATAATTTTGACAAAAATGTTCAAACGTGAAATGAACTATGAATTAAACAATACATAAAATAGAAGCTTGGACTCCAGATATGTAATACAAAATCCAAACCAAGTTCACCTCTCAAATGGAATACCATGAAATTAAACACCAGCAACCAGCATTCAGGACAATTAAGCTTTGTTTGAAAAAGGTGAAGTCTATTACCACATTGAGCTATAGACTCTCAGACTCTAAAGTCTACTGCAAAATTCTTGTGCAAAAATATTTGCATCACTTAAAATGACTGCTGTGTATGGGATATAACTAAGAAATGTAAAATTAAAAAATGTGCATTTGTAATATTAGCTTGGAGAGGAACATTATACAAGTACCTCTCACTGGCGGTGTCAGAATCTTATAAACAGCAGTTACTCTATGGATTTCACTAGTCATTTTCAGCTATGACAGTTTTCCTTTCTACAATAGAGAGCGAAGACCAAAACCTAATCACTTGTCAATGACTTAAGTCTTTAAATTTCACCAACCACAACTGACGAACCATCAGTCACGGAAGTCCCACTAGCTGTCTTTTAAACGCCAAGGAACTGCACTTAAAACATGCCACATGTTCCTTTGAAAGGTACAGCTTAAAAGAACAAAAAAAAAACACCAAGTTATCTTTACAGATCAAAGGAAGTTTGAATTTCAGCAATTAACACTTATGACCTAAAACTCCAGTGCAAATATTCTTATTTCTCGTTTGTAACAGTACATTGAAATCCAAGGTCTTGCACTTGATTGTTTTAAATCTTACCTACTGGGATGACATCTCTGCAAGTGCATCTCTAGTTATGTTCCTCTTACTTGTGGTGTAACGAAAGCGTCTATCCTTTGACCTGGTTCTTTTTAATTATTACCGGTGTTCAATTTTTAGGAAGTATAATGTTTTATTTCATCCATTTGCTGATACATAGATTTACCTTTCTTTCAAGCAGGGGACTGACCAACCACTTTAGATAAAGCTTGGCTATCTTTACATTTCCACAAACTAAACGAAGAATAAAAGGGTCTTCAGTACAATGCTTGGTTTTGTTTCAGTTTACAGTGGACATTTTAATGAATGAATGTTTTAATTTTAAGAAGCAAATAAATGCCGCCGTTTGCAAGAGCTTTAACCAGCGACAATCTTTGGCTAAGGTTAAACCCTTTTTATCCCACAGTAATTTGGAGAAGGTAATTTATGCTTTTATATCCTTAAGACTCCATTACTGCAATTCCCTTTCTCAATTGCAGCTGGTAAAGAATGGTGTTGCTTGGTTTCTCACTGGTACTCGCAAACATAAGCACATTTCGCCAGTATTTGCTGCACTGCACTGGCTTCCCATTTGCTATTATAGCGATTTAAAAATTTGAATGTTTATGAAGGTACTTAATGAATGTGCTCCTGCCTACACTGGTTAATCATTTAATATCTTATTCTCCCACCCACACCCTTAGATCTGCCAACCACCTTTTGCTTGCCACTCCGTGCACTAGGTAAAAGCTGAAATGTAATCTCTTTTGTCAGTGTTGCTCTCAAATTATGGACAGCTTACCTCTTAACATAAAATCATCATCTCACTGTTTAAAAGTAGGCTAAAAACATTTTAAAAAAACTGGTAGTTTTAAAATGTGCCCTATAAATATGACACTGATAAAATACAGGGTAAGTATTCACTCACTAGCTTTGCTATTTGCACAAAGAAAGTTAAAACAAACAATACTGAATAGTAATATTTAGGTATCAAATCAGTGTAAAACTATAAGAACAATCCTGGAATTAGTGTGTTGATCAAAGCACAGTAGATTAGATGTTTATCCACACCACACTGGGGGGCGAGTGTTTGGGGAATTGCAGTGACACATTGAGCAAACAAAAAGTATACAGCCAATGTTACAATATATACATAAAACATCTGCTCGGTTGGTAATCAACTTATTGGTACTGATGCTTTAACATGAGCAGTGCGGTGTCACAGAGAATGATCTTGTCACACACTGATCACAAACTCAGGCTGGATTGTAGCCTGGTCAGTATTTGAATGGAGTTTGCACTTTCTAACTTTGTGCATGTGGACAGTGTGCATAACTGCTGATATGGTTCTATAGCTGGAAATTAGGGATGCTCCAATTAGGTTTCTTTTTTATGGCCTATACCAAGTACTTATTTTCATGTTATTTGATTATCCGATTTTGATTACTTCAAACTACTACATAACCAGATGCATAGAAGCCTTATGTCCTGTATTAAAAAGTGTGTTTTTATAATTAAACTACAGACCACAGGTGTCATCATTCATTTTTTTTATTAACAATATACAATTCTGAAGGCGTATTGCTCAGAGACTACAAAATACCAAAACTTTATTATAATACATATTTTAATATGTACAAAAATATTTATCCATAACACAAGTCATACAAAAAAAATGCTTCTCATAATTAGAAGCTTTATTATGGTTTCATTATCATATCCATCTGAAACAAGGCTTACTGAAAACGAGTAGTTTTCACAATTTCTCCAAGAAGGAAATTATTACATATATATTCACAATTGATACTGGCAATTAAACACTGCTTTAAATGTAAATACACATGCACTTAGTATTAATTATAAAATATGGACTACCATTTGAAGGATTTGGTTGTTTAACAAAACTTGTGCTGTAAGACATACAGCAACAAACAGTAGAGATCTTTCCAAAAGAAAAAAAAAAAAAGGAAGCCTATTTAACTATTTAAACTTAAGTTAGAAGTGCAAGTTTTTTTGATTTTAAAACAAGCATGCTGTCCAAAATCGAGTAGTGTCCATTTTAATTTAAAAGACAAAATAAAAGGTCTGAATTCCTTAAAGTAGCCATTCTTGCCATTTGTCCTTTGGCACAGGACGACTTCTCTATTACTTTTTTTTTTAGTTTACTGCTCAATTTTCTTTAACATAAAAGCTAATATCAATGACTTCTCGTTCACTGATGAAACAAGCCTCCACTTGCTGCTGTTCATTTACGCCACAGGAAGTTTGCTGCAAAAGAAAAAAAAAATGCTGGCTCACTAGTGAAAAGCAGGGGCTGAAAAAAATCGGTTTTGGTGATTTGCCTTTTTACAGATCACTTTTTAGTGAAAAATCAGCCAACTTCCGATCAGCGGCCGGTTGATTTGAGCATATTAGAAGTGTGTAATTAAGCACTTATTATTAAATTGTTGTTAAATTACATCCACCCAGTTTAGGCTCAAAGGTGACTCCCACATGGGTGTGTATATTGCCTAACAATGGAATGATTCAAGGTGTTGCTGTAACAAATTTTTAGCATTTGACATAAATAATATGCTTGTAGAAGGGCACTATACACAAGGGGATAAAACAAAAAAAAAAACCTATGCATCTGCCATGATTACACTTCAAGCAGTGATTTCAATAGTATTTCAAAAATATTAGAAATTCCTGGGAGAGAGAGAGAAAAAAAAAAAAAGTTTGTAAATGGCTATATTACATATACAGGTTAAATTCCGATACAACGAAATGTTCATTACAACGAAGTATTTTTATGGTCCTGACAGTTTCCCCATTGAACACGAGTCTATAGAAATCTTGTTACTACGAATTATTCAGCAGATACTTTCATTACAATAAAGTGCCCAAAAGACCTTGAAATGCCTGAACGAATAATCCACAGAGCAGTTAGTTCAGTGGTCACAGCTCAGTTGTGCACAACGATCCCCAAACAGAAGCACTGTTAATTTTTTTTCTTTCTTCGAGCTTTCCTTGTACTGTTTTTTGGCTGTTTGTTTTCAGCGATACTTTTTACTTATTGCTCGTCACCATTGTCATCCTCCCATAGAAACGGCAAACACAAAACTGACAGCAGTTCATAGTAGAAAGAAAAAAAATAAAATTTTTGCGGCTTTCGATTCCAACAAAAAGACAGAGAGAGAAAGAGAGAGAGAGAGGAAAAAAAAAATGTTGCCAGTGAATTTGGAATTTCGGCATCAACGCCGTCAACTTTCTTGAATGACCGGGCAAAAAAAAAAAAAAAGAAGAAAAATCTTAGGTTGCAAACATATGCAAACTGCTGCATTCGAAGACGTTGAAAAGGCAGTTTTTACGTGGTTCAGTGATGCTCGTTAAAGTAAACACTCCTCCTATTAATGTGCCACTCAATCAAGAAAATGTGAGGTTTCTAAACTCTCTTGAGACCTCCCCCAAATGGAAAACACCCCGAAGTGCAATCATCGTATCTGTGGAAGACTGTTTATCCGTTGCTGGAACAACAGCAGGCTCAGAGCTCTGCTGCGGCTGACCACCGAAGCAAACGGAAAAGATCTGGATGGGTGATGCAAGGAACATTGTAAATGCAGGGAACAGTATTACTTGGCCAATAACCTGGCCACAACCCTGCATGACTGCTGTGTCTGTGTATAGGAGAGTGGTAGATCACGCTACAATAACCCTGCTATTCCTGCTTCAAGCGGAGTAAAGCTGGTTTTGCTAAAGTACCGAGATTCAGCCTTGTGGTTTGAGATGCAAGACAGGGACTTGTAGCATGACCCCGATCTTTTAGGATTTGTTTCTGTGGCACTTCGCTGCAGCGCGGTCAGCCTGCTGTTGCCCTGCTCCGGTAACTGACAATCTTCCACAGCTTAGGGACGCACTTGTGTGTCTTCCTGTTGGGGTGGGGGTTGGGGGGCGAGTGCCCAAAAAAAGTTTAGAAACCTCACAATATGAAGGAGGATGATTTGGCTTCTGATTGATTACTGTGCTGCCCATAACATGCTTCCACATTTAGATAATGTTTGCGTTGAATTTGTCCCTCCCAGTCGCATGGCAGTACTTCAGCTGCTGGATTTGGGCATCATTCGCACCATGAAAGTGTATTATCACAAGGAAATGCTGAGAAAAATTCTTATTAGCATAACTTGTAGACACGAGGAGATGAAAATCAACACAAAAGAATCTATTGAAATGATTGCAAACACATAGACGCAAGTTAAAGAAAGTACTATAGTGACAAATACAGAACCTCATTACTACGAAATTTTAATTATAACGTAATATTTTTTAGGTCCCTGGCAGTTTATTGTAATGGAGATTTACCTGTATTCATAATCAGGAAATAGCAAAAATAAATAAAATAGCATGTATATAGTGTGAAAGGGGAATTAAAACAAAAATGAAATAATCATTTGATTACATTAACCTGCAATAAAAGTAGCATTTCAAATATCCCAACTGTTTGACTCTGGCATTTTTTGATAATACTAGAAGCCTTGAACTGTCACATTATCATGAACACACTTTTTACAGATGGCAAATTTTATGAAACATAAAATGTAATAACTAAGGAAAACTGCTTTTAGACTTGCAGAATTACTGTCCATTTGGACATTTTTGGTATGTAAAACAAAAGTGACAAAAACTAGTTTATTTGCTTTTACTGGAACGTGGTTAACTTGACTGTGATGCCATTCCCAGCTCTGACATCTGTAGCAAATGGAATGCAGCATTTGACAGCATTCTAAAATGAAGAGGTTAGGATTGTTCATTTTCAGCTTATTGCAAGTCTAAGGCCAGTTTTACACTTCACGGGATGTGCGCTTCAGCAGATGTTACTGCTACGTATGCGTTACATGGTTCATACTTGCGAGCGTACTTTACGTAAATCTGGAAGATTCCACCAGGTGGCAGTGCGAGTGGCATCAGCTCATCGCAAGATGAATGTAAGCTCTCACATTCACTCACATCATTTTAGCATTACCAAATCCCCAAACCTGCATATCTTTGGAAGGAAACCGGAGCACACTGTGGAAAACCAATAGGAAAACATGCAAACTCTAGTCAGGGAACACAAGGGACGCGACTCCCTGCAAGACAGCAGTTCTACTGCTCCGCCACTATGCCGCCCCACATTAGCAATTAACAATATTCAATATTTAAATGAAGTTAACCATTTATCTTTAAAATATATATACACACATTAACGCATTTCATTATGAAAGTGATAAAAGTATAAATCTAAGGATTCTAAATGTACAGAGAACTGGAATATCATACATTTGCTGTGTTCTGTGTGGCAATTTCTGCTTGCTGCTGCTGTCAATGCAGCATGAAGCCCCAAAAGCATGTAGCAATTAACTGGGTCAGTTTTAAGATGATGCTTACGATAGTTTACTTCCATGATAGAATGAACTATGAGACTGAAGTGGACATTTTGAGATTTATGCCACAATTTACTCTTTAATCATGAAATACACATTTTCACTGTGTCCCTGACTTTTTCCCCTCTGTGGCTCAAATACGCCGCAGTACATTCTGATGCTGTTGTGTAGGTGCAAAAAGGATGGCACAGAAGATGGTATGCGAGACCTTTAAAATGTGTCATGTTATTAGGAAGGTGAATATGTGGCACTTGAATATAAAAGCACCACAAATGTATTTGAATGTTGACATTTTGCTTCACCACAATGAACCATTCATCAAACATCGAAGCATGCACATCGGCCCTATAGAATCCACAAAGTGGCTTTGTCACATGTAGATACCAAGCAGAGACTCCAACATTAAGTTCCGACTTGATCACACTGCAAATCAAAGCCTCAACACTTAGCCATTTTTGCCCATCTCAAATTTGAAAACACTTGATAAATTTTCCTACCCTTTATGCACCAATAGCAATTCTGAGGAGACTCATTTTTTTGTCATTAACTTTGGCAGAGTGTATCTTGTATCAATAAAAGGCAAAGTGCAGTACCTCCATAACACAACATTCATGTAATTTAAAATTATAAAAAAAAAAACTTACACCTGCCAAGTAAAGCCTGTATGAATGAAAGATTTGAAAAAATATGCTGCAATATCAGCTTCTCATCTACAAATGTATGCATCACATACAAGTTTGTGCTATTGGACTCCGTGGTTTTCACGAGGCTGGGACAATACCTTAACTAAAAACATTCTTAAACTTGCAGAACTAATAGGTTAAACAGGCACCATTCAACATGTGGACAAGAAATTGTAGCCATTAAAAATACTAGAATCTAACAGAACACTAAGGCCTGATTCATTTGCAACAGTATGAGGACTGATTAGCACAGATGAGTAACATTATATACATTATATATATGTGAATACAAAGATATTCCATAGACTCTTTAAAGCTAAATCTGAAATATTTAAATTTCAGACCAGGGGCCTCCTTTAATAAAACTTTACTTTGATCACAAGCATGAAAATGTGCGTATGCCAAAAAGTGCATGTTATTCACATCCAGATTCAGAATTCATTTAATCTTTAGGAGCTTGTCCCTTATGAAGTGTAGTGGCATGCTCCTTAGGGACAAGCTGACAGAGATGGGAGTAAATTCACACCTGGTGGCATGGATAGTGGACTCTCTTACAGACAGACCTCAGTAAGTGCGTCTCGGGGACTGCATGTCTGAAATTGTGGTCAGCAACACAAGAGCACCGCAGGGGACAGTACTTTCTCCGGTCCTGTTCAGCCAATACACATCAGACTTCCAATACAACTCGGAGTCCTGCCACGTGCAAAAGTTCGCCGACGACACTGCTATTGTGGGCTGCATCAGGAGTGGGCAGGAGGAGGAGGAGTATAGGAAGCTAATCAAGGACTTTGTTAAATGGTGCAACTCAAACCACGCACACCTGAACAACAGCAAGACAAAGGAACTGGTGGTGGATTTTAGGAGGCCCAGGCCCCTCATGGACCCCGTGATCATTAGAGGAGACTACAAATACCTGGGAGTGCAGCTGGATAATAAATTGGACTGGACTGCCAATACTGATGCCCTGTGTAAGAAAGGTCAGAGTCGACTATGCTTCCTTCAACATCTGTAATAAAATGCTGCAGATGTTCTATCAGACGGTTGTGGTGAGTGCCATGTTCTACATGGTGGTGTGCTGGGGATGCAGCATAAAGAAGGAGGACGCCTCACACCTGGACAAACGTATGAGAAAGGCAGGCTTTATTGTAGGAATGAAGCTGGACAGTTTAACATCTATGGCAGAGCGACAAGCGCTGAGCATGATCCTGTCACTCATGGAGAATCCTCTGCATCCACTAAACAATGTCATCTCCAAGCAGAGGAGCAGCTTCAATGACAGACTGCTGTCACTGTCCTGCTCCATTGACAGACTGAGGAGATGGTTTCTCCCCCACACTATGCGACTCTTCAATTCCACCCCGGGGTTGGGTGAAACGCTAACATCATACAAAGTTATTTTCCGTTTTAACCTGTATTTTTATTACTCTTAAATTTAATATTGTTTTTTGTATCAGTATGCTGCCGCTGGATTATGTGAATTTCCCCTTGGGATTAATAAAGTAACCATCTATGAAGCAAAGACATAATGGATGATCCAGGAAGAGGAGTGGCCCTGCAAGGAAATTGCACAAAATTGATGGATATGCCGTGAAACATTGCACATCGTTAACCAATAAAACACAGTTAACAAGCTTGTCCTTGAGATGTGATAATAACACCAACACCTCTCCTCTGTTGTGCTGTTTTGTAGGTCAGGGAAAGGCACCAGGCTGGCCAAGATATTCCTGACCTGTCAACCAGTTCCCTGAGAAGTGTCAATAGACAGCAGATATAGACTGGCAAAAAACCGTTCAGGACAAATACACAATAATGGTCCTTTTAAAGGGGCACTCAAACAGTCTATACATTATATTCAATATTTAATATGGTTTTCACATTAATGTACACAACATCTTAGTTATACGATTATAGGTACAAGCCATCATTTACCTAGGTTGCCTGCATGTCTCTTTATCAAAAGGTGTCCCCCACAAGACTACATTATCTATATGTAAATATTCCAAAACCCAAACTAATTCTGGTTCCAGACATTTTGGAATAGGGACACTCAACCTGTATTTGCTGTATGGTGTGATATTTTGCATCAGTATATGAAGGAGCCATTACCTAGAACATTTACTGAAGAATAATATTTATAGGACAAGTCTAATTCAATTTTCAAAGGCCACAAACACCCGATACTTTAAATTTCCAAGATTCTCTGTCTAACATCTGTCAACTTTATACTTGCTTTTGTGAAATAAAATAGGATAATCTTCAGTTGAAAAATTATTTCAAGATAGTGAAACAGTAAAACACTGAAGAACAGTATGTTCTTTTAAAGGTTCCCTGCATCACTGATTAGACTTTATTTATGCCCATGTAATAATCCAAATTTAGCACCATTAAAGAGGTCTGCCATTTGATTCATGGCATTATGAGCTGAAATACATGAATATCTGGCCAACTTGGAATGAACATATGGGGCTGCTCACTTCACTGTCTGCAGACTAGGCAGTTAATAAATGTTTCAGTTGGAGGGACAACCATAAGCTTTACCATTAAATATAGAGGATTACTGCAAAGTGCATTTTTATTTATTTATTTATTTTATTTATATATATATATATATATATATATATATATATATATATATATAAAATTTAAAAGGGATTGCACTACAACTTCTGACTACTGCATTAGTAACTACACATTAGCACTCTCAACCATTACTGCTCTTCAAGCTCAGGCCTCACTACAGATGTCCTCTTCTCCCTGTAACAATTCCAGTTGTTTACCGATATGATATACTGCATCAAAAAATTTACAGTTTAAAGGAATATATTACTTAAAATAAGCAAAACAAATTACACTTTCATTCACTTTACACACAACCTATACTGGTTTTGGTTTGTTGCCAAAAATGACAAAACAAACTTATCTTGGTTACCTGCTATGAGTAGTTAGCTCCTTTTAAGCAGGATTGAGCTTATCATCCACAACTGCTTCTCACATTCATTCAGCATTTCTCTTAGTCTGTATGTCATTTATATTTATTTTAAAAAAATGTATATAAAATTACTTTTATACCAACTTACATTAAAATATCACATCACAGAGCATGATTGAAGAGATTTAGAAGTTCAAGTGCAGAAGTCATAACAATTTGCAGTTTCCCAGAGGTATCTTGCAACAGACATTTTCTTCTACATGCAAGCTGCACGACATGCCAGTTTTTGGAGGACTGTGACCATATCACCACTTGTAGGAGGTGGGTAGTGTAGCTGTGGCTTAGCACTCTGTCTTACGACTTGCAGAGAAAGCTATATCCTTAAGCTAGGCATGTCTGTGTACTGGTAAAGGTAAGTGTGAAAATATAAAAGATATCTTCTATATCAAAGCTCCCTGTTTTCAGCACTTGCCTTTTAGCTATACTTTTATTTATTTAACCTAACAAATATGAAGATATAAATCTAACTCAATTTGATAACTGTCGCGGAAAGAAAACTCAGGACAAATCATTACTCTCACACTTTTAACGTTACTAGAATTAGAAAATAAAATTAGCAATAAAGACTGAACAGTAATGAGATATTTACCTACATATTTAATCTGCTGCTTACTGCTGTCCTCAGTCATGTGATGGATGATTTAAGTAGAAAAACAGCTGACTGAGCTTCTACCCAGAACTTGATCAAGCAATTAAACAAGATGACGAGTTTATGCAAAAGCATAAAGATGAGAACGATTCTAGTCTTGTTTTGGCAGATTCCAGATCTGAGGGAGAATGGAATTAGGACCTTAAGAAAGTCTAAAAATGTGAAGTATATGCTTAAATGAAAACAATTAAAACTTTACTTCCTGAAAGAAAAAAAAAACCCTAGTGCACATAAACTGCAGCACTCAAAAAACCAAGATGTGAATAAAAGGGCAACTTGGGAGTTAATGGATCTGTTACAAGTATCACACAACCAAAACACTTAAAATGCAGTCAACTGGACCTTTCTTATTTTAAGCTCAAAACAAAAAAACAACCCATGAACTGTGTGCGAAGTGAAAACTTTAAAACAGTATCACCACATTCTTCATTCAAGAACCTGAAATTATGAATAAACTGCATTCCACAAAACAGCCCAACTCCTAGTGTTACATATATGGAGGACTGATTTTCATCTTAAAACATTTCAGCATCTAAAATGAATTGTCAATTTAGATATTGCACGTGACAACCCCCCCAAAAGGATACCAGCAAAACTGCATGCAAAAATACAGATAAGTGAATGAATGTGACACAGGATCTTGAATCATATAGAGCAAGTAAATGATTAAGATTTTTTTAAACAAATATAAAATTATGCTAGTTATATATAATTACAACCCAAACATAATACATTGCTTCTAATGAAAACATACATATTCCTGCAACATTAATTTACCTCATGTTCCAAGACAAACTACAAAACGCTTTTTTAGTAGCATGTTAAGAAAATCTTAAAACATAACTAAATTGTTTTCAGTACAACTTCTTTCAGCTTTACTTACAGGTAATCCAAGTCGAACAGCATCCACAGGCTCATGAAATGGCCAAGCAAAGTGATGTCTCCAGAGTGCCTTCATTAAGACTTTTTGAAGGAACTGTAGTTGATTTGTGAGGCGCCCTGGCCGATTTGGGTTCCGCACCTCAGGCTGCGGAGGCTGTGGAATGGTCTGGGGTGCTGCTATATGGAGCATGGTAGGACTCTCAAAACCTTCATAAAGTTGAGAGGGTTTCCTTATCCTCTTACCGGGACCAGCATCCATGACACCTCCCACACCAAACGTGGCACTACCCACCTCAACAGGTAGTCTGAAAGTCAATACATAAAAAAGTGATTAAATGAACTTGACAGAAAAAATACACAGGACTCCATAACTGATTAACATTTTACCTACAGAGACACTGCTCACTCAAAACTTTTCTACAAAGGGTAAAAGTGTTTTCATACTATTCTACAACACGTGGCTTAATTTCTACTTATTTTAATCTTGGCAATAGCAGCCAAATTCAAAAACTTGCCTTTTTGGCATGGTATATCATTAATAGAATGCTCTTATTTACAATTTTTATACAAATACAGCTTAAGATATTACATATAAAAATATGGTGAACACAAAGTAAGGAAAAACAATCAAACTGTCACTGGCTCAGTGATTCAGGACTAAGGTCTGTAATGACTTAAGACAACCATCCATGCTATAGTACAGTAGTTGTAAATGTTTAGAAGATTGTTTTTGCTGTAGAAAGATGCTACACAAATGCCAGGAAAAAATGTATACGGGGCACTTTTAATAGATCTAACCCCTTTAAAAGGAAAATAGTTACCACGCTGTTTACACTTAAATGTATTCCTGTTCAATCTGTTTATATCCGCCTGCTGTTAATGTGCAGGATGCTGAAACACCGATTTATTCGAGAACCAAATATTCAAATAAAAAATTCACAATCATAGTACATATTGAATTATACTATCAAATTAGTGCTTGTTACTTAATACTAAATGAGGGGCTCCAAGGTCAGAATTTAATCTTAATTGTCAAAACCGATTCCAACACCAGGAACAGGCATGCCGCGGTAGTCATAGTAACCACACATAAAGGGGCTGCTTGTGGAATCTAGAAAATATCCACTTTAACCTTTTACACGTGTCAACCATACAATTTCAACCGTTAGGCTTGATCACCCAAGAATACTTTTAATATGTCAAGTCTTCAAAAAGGAGATCCTTCCGACAATAAATCAATTGCTTACAAACACCACACGAGTTTTAGCGATTTGGTCTTCTGAAACAACTAGGCAGCGTGCAACTTTAATAAGGCATGCACACGTGAATAAAAAGGAGGGTTTACGGAAGAGAGGCAAATCATTTTCACTACCGTTCCAAACTACACCCTAAGGAGTACAACTAGGCCAAAAGATGTTCAATTTGCATATATGTGCAAGTAAAAATACAAAAACGTCCGTACATTTTCAACTAAGTGCCTACTCAGTTACACAAACAAAACTGTATAGAAAGACTACCCTTTCAATCCGAAATATGCAAAATAACCAAATATGACAAAAAGCATGATTTTTTTTTTTTAAAGAATGGACTACGGAAATAAGGGGAGAATAGGACGCTAATGTCTACTACAAAAAGACGGCAGAAGCGAAGTTGCACAATAAACTTATGTGCTTTAAGGCCTACGGGGAACGAAGAATACAAACACCGATACGGATATTATAGTAATTACGATGTTAAAAAAATCGGAATTTTCAAGATTACTGCATCTCTCTACCCCATCTCACCACATGTACAAAATGATGCAACTACTACTGACGGTAATATCCAACTACTGTAAATAAACAATGTACAGAAGGGAACAAGGCGGGCAATTAACAACATGTGATTAGAACTGATCCTAAATAAATAAAGGTTAAAGTCTCTGACGTAAATTCTAGCAATCGAGTCAGACACAGCGGTAAATCAATGTGCACCGGCTGTCGCGCTGTTAAATTTAAAACTGTACCGTGCAACTCTACGTAGATACACTGTAATCGTTATTTCCACAGGGGGCTTGTAGAACAGAATGGTCCAATTAACACTTTGACAACGCTCAAAACAAAAAGCTCAAAAAGAACGCCTAATCAGGCGAACGACATAGTATGGGGTTTAGACACCTCAGATTTCTATCTCAAGGGAACAGTAACTTACAAGGTAGGGTATTTGGACTGTTAACATAGTTTTAAAACACTGCCAAATGCATTTCTAATTTCACGTTTGCAGTTAAATGCTTTTACAAAGCAATCGGCCTGAGAAATTATCAATCCAACGGAAGATGGCGGCATCACGAATACTCCATAGAGCATTCGAATTTCGTTTTATGCAGCAAAGACATATGTAGTCCCATTTTCCGGCGTACAGTTTACCAGAAAATATTTTCAGAAAATAAGCTCTACGAGTGAAAGTAACGGTACATTCAGCATGATATTGCTTCCGTTGCCGAAAGTATATCCAGACTGAGCATCACCAGTTCAAGTGCTCAACACTGAAGTCATGTATCGTAAAACTTCAGTAATATCCTCGAAAACCTAACGTACAAAGTCTACAGTCCCGATATATACCTATCAATAAGGGAATTTGCAGCCGATTCCATTCGGATGGATCCGGATTCTCTCACGGTCCACTACCGGAATCCCCTTTCTGTTTCGTCCCTTCGCTCCTCGCCTCCTCCTTGTCTCCGCTTCAGCGAAATGGCGCCTCACTCCCTCCACCCCTCTGTTTATAAACCCACTTTCAGCTTTGATTGGGCGAGGTTGGCCCGCCTGTAGCACTTCGTCGCAAGCTCATAAGCTGGTTAAAAACGCCATCCAAAAAGCACCGCCTCTTCACTAAGTAGCCGGCCCATTTAACAATCTCCACAAGCTATTAGTCGCCGTAGACCGCCCTTCTTACTTTCGTAGCAGCACTGAACACACTCGCTCGCAAGACGTTTGGTTCCTCTAGCAGTCAATTAACGAGGGCTATCCCACCCCGCACAGACACGCCTCTCTTGTAGCTTAGTCAGAGCCATTACGTTAATTATGCGAAAACGTCCACTGCGATTGGCTGCGAAGTCCCGTGCGCGGATGGCTTGTGCAATTCGTAGACACGTGATTGGTCACTGCCGACAGTCACGCGAATAGAACGGTTGCTTTAGAACTCCAGTTTCCTAGCGGCGTGGTCGTTTTTATCCGCAGTCTGTCCTTTTCTTCGAAGAAAGAAGTCGCCATTTTGGAGTTTCAAGTGGAATGTCCTAAAAATACACCTAATTATACCAAAAACAAACCCAGAAAGGGAAAAAAGCAATAACATTTACGAAAGGTTAAAACCTCATACAGTACAGACGCGTGACATTAACCACAGTTACTTTAACATGTGTAACGTTAAAACTGCGTCTCTGCCAACCGAAAACGACTGTCTTAACTTGCCATCAAACTACCTTTGTCGCTTATTAAAAATCCCTCACAACACAAACTGGTTGATCTGCATCAAAATCTATTCAGTTAAGTGTTCGACAGCAAACACCAGGCAGGTTGAAGAAACAGCAAGGGCGAGAAATATGTTTGGCTTAATTTAAACGAAGGTAGTATTCGCCCCAATTGAGACGACAAATATTTTTGTATCGCGTTTAATGATGCAAGTCCAGTGGGGCCTTCAAAAATGTATTTGCGCCCAAGGACTGTTACAGATAAGATCTACATTACATGAATAGCAAAATTTCAAAAAATGAGAAAAATGCTTTGTGGCGAAACGATTTGAATATCACAGTTCTACAAAGTTGTATTTTGTTGATTTTACTTTGCAAGAATGGGGATAAGAAAGCATTTCAGGCGGCCATTACAATGACACAGCATTTTCCCATTACTTCAAATCTTCTCCTTTTTGTTATTTTAAATCTTTTAAGCATGTTATCCCACGACAGTTTTTAGAGATGGGTATATTATTCACCGATATGATAAATAAAAGATTATTGTTACTCAATAATTCATTTGTATTTTTTCCTATTTCTATGGTGTAATTTCACCATTTAAAACTGCAACAAAAGGGAATTACTGAATTCTGATTACCTAATAAGATAACAGCATTATTTCTGTTTTAAAATGGACCCTGAAGGTGGAAGTTTCCAGAAACCCTTGTGTAAAACCTAGGAGCAGACAAAAGTACCCTTTTTATATAACCTTGCAAAATTATGAGGGCATATCCGTTTACCTGCAATTACAGTGACACATTTGAACACACTGTCCAAGAATATACAGCCGTTAATTGAAATAAAAGGTGATTTTTATAACTTGGTCATTTTTCTTCTCAATCAAATACAATCTTTTTCTTTGTCCAAGTAAGTAATTTTCTATTTCAGACTGTCAGCTTGATTATCCAATATAACGATACACTTTATTAGCTTTTGGCCATATGTTGTAGTAGATTTGAGTAACATTTCAAAGCCATTTTCTTCGTCGTGGCTATCACGTTCATGTCGACCCCCATTGGATAGAATAAACCATGTGACACGAAGACACGACGGAGCACAAAGAATAAATATAAAAATATCTCACCTGTAACAATAAATTGCACATTTATCACTAGCATTTTGTCGTTTTTGTTTCCACAACGATGGGCAAATACAAAACCTCACTTTTCGAGATCA
This sequence comes from Polypterus senegalus, assembly GCF_016835505.1. Lineage (NCBI taxonomy): Eukaryota > Metazoa > Chordata > Cladistia > Polypteriformes > Polypteridae > Polypterus > Polypterus senegalus. The sequence goes on along the minus strand of NC_053164.1, from coordinate 69,496,761 downwards.
AAAAAGTAAGATTATTCCTCCAAAATACAACAAAGAACATTTTCCAGAAACGTCAGCATCGCGTGGATTGGTCAACCAGCATCACGTGATACGTCTTGAAATAAAAGACGATTTTTCGACGGTAAAAAAGACGTCTTGCTGAAAATTCTGCATGAACGTGGGTTTTTCTGGTAAGTATCCATCGAATAATGTTAGTTTGGTTACAATTCCACGAGTTTCCAAAGGACCTGACTGTTTCCGTGGTACTCCCCCCTTTAGGCTCCGATTCGGGTTAATGTCAGCATGGCTCCCAGTGCTACTACATCCACTGCGCATGTGCATGTTGCGGGAGAGAGAGTGGTCTAGGTTGTAGAAGTGCGCAAGCGCGCAAATGCATCAGATTAACCCTCCTTCTTAGTTGCTTAATCGGTGTACACAAGAGCAATAAGAGTCCTTATTCTTGTGCAGTAATTAGAAAACAAAACTGCATTTAAGTTATTTTTATACTAATATAAATTATATAATTTAGGCCAGATTGCACATGAATATATAGCACTTGCATACTTTTAACTAATTCAAGAAAACGCCGTAAAGACATGACTTTTAGACATGACCCTGACAAATCATTCCAATATCGCCTTTTATTTTTATTAAAAGGGAAGTTCTGATAATAACATTAAGCCAGAAAATGATAATTTCACATCTGCAAAACTTTAAAAAAAATACTACATAGACATTTAGATCCAAGCGACATTGTTTTAAGTTTTATGTAGGAAATGTGTTCACGTAACATTTCAGTCATTCAGTAATATAAGGTACAGGGAAACTATGGCTCGTCAAAGTAACATTTAGAGATACTGTACCTCATAATGCAGCCTATTATTTCAAGACATCTGAATATCATTTTCACATATCTAAAATATTACATTTACTTATTTGTGCGATTTCTTTATCCAATGAGACTTAAACATTTGGGGTACACACAGTTACAATTTTTTTTTGTGTTTTGCGGTGTCAGTAGCAGGATTTGAACCACAATCTCAGGGTTCAAAGCCTTAACCAATATGTCACACAATTTAATAGACCTACAATGCGTTTCCTTAGATCTAAAAATGCCTTCCCGTCCATTTTGAATGGATTGAAATGCATTTCAAGATATCTCAGAGTAATTCATACAGCAAGTCCTTTGAAAGCATGTGAAATTTAACAATAGGGATTTTTTTAGAGATCTGTAAATTTCTTAAAATGCATTTCAGATATTTCAAATGGTATTGCAGATCTTTGAAAATATAATGGAACTTTTTTGAGATACCTTGAATTGAGTGTTTGATATCTGAAATGCTGAACTGCATTTTGAGATTTCTGGAATTCATTTTGAGATATGTCTAAACAACAATTTGGCATGCTTTAGGAAATTATTAATCTGTAGAAGAGATTAAAACCTCTTGCCATTGACATTTTAAAATATTGTAATGGGAGAATACTTTAACTAGTTCATACTTGTGTTATGTATAATTACTTACCTTACAACATAAATACATTTTTTCAGTAATAACCTTCTTTCCTACAATTGATTTTTATCAAGCAGTATAAGGTCTTGGGCCTAGATGTGTTTACACAGTTTGATATCTCTATCGATTTGTCTTTAATTTTCCCAGGTATGGTATGTTCCAGGTAATAAACACCAATAGTGGCTGAAGACGCTAAGAAATATTACCTATTTTTTATTTATTTATTTGCTCCATTTGACTTTTGCAGAAGTATATTTAATTACAGTATGCATTTTAGAGTAGCTCAGTGAATAGCTGGTTAGCTGTACTTCCTTACAGTTACAGTGTGCTGGATTCATAGCTCAACCCAAGAACTGCTGTGTGGAGACTAGATAGTGTCTTCACCTATATATATATAGGAAGCCCAACCCTGTAGAGACCCATGGTCACCGCCGGGGGCGCCCCAATGCCTTGGGGGCCCTGGACCTCAGCACTTCCGCCACACCAGGAAGTGCTGGGGGGAAGAGGAGAAGGGACACCTGGAGAGCTTAGAGGAGAACAGCCGGCACTTCCACCACACTGGGGCGTGTCCAGGGAGGAATGCCGGGAAACACCTGGAGCTCATCCGGGATGAGATAAAAGGGGCCGTCTTCCTTCATTCGAGGCTGGAGTCGGGTGGAAGCAGGACAAAGCAGGAGAGGAGAGTGGAGGCGGCCCGAAGAGGAAGGCATTGTGTGGCCAGGACTGTGTGGGTTTCGTGTGTGCACTGACTTTATTCTGTAAATATAATTGTAAATAAACGTGTGGTGGTGTTTAACAACATGTCTGCCTGTCTGTGCCTGGGCCGCGTCCACTATATATATATATATATATATAAACATTTTTCTAATTCATGCTATTATTTAAATTGCAGTGTCAGAACTTTGACAAGGTTAGCTAATGGAGAATCACTATGCTTACAATTGTTTCAAGCATTTTTTGGACTATGGGTCTTATTGATATATGCACATTTAATCTCCAGGTGATAATTATTTGATACATTTATCAGTTTGAATTTACAGTGGGATGCAAAAGTTTGGGCAACCTTGTTAATAGTCATTATTTTCCTGTATAAATCGTTGGTTGTTACGATAAAAAATGTCAGTTAAATATATCATATAGGAGACACACACAGTGATATTTGAGAAGTGAAATGAAGTTTATTGGATTTACAGAAAGTGTGCAATAATTGTTCAAATAAAATCAGGCAGGCACATAAATTTGGGCACAGTTGTCATTTTATTGATTCCAAAACTTTTAGAACTAATTATTGGAACTCAAATTGGCTTGGTAAGCTCAGTGACTCCTGACCTACCTACACAGGTGAATCCTATAATGAGAAAGAGTATTTAAGGGGGTCAATTGTAAGTTTCCCTCCTCCTTTAATTTTCTCTGAAGAGTAGCAACATGGGGGTCACAAAACAACTCTCAAATGACCTGAAGACAAAGATTGTTCACCATCATGGTTTAGGGAAGGATACAGAAAGCTGTCCCAGAGATTTAAGCTGTCTGTTTCCACAGTTAGGAACATATTGAGGAAATGGAAGACCACAGGCTCAGTTCAAGTTAAGGCTCAAAGTGGCAGACCAAGAAAGATTTCGGATAGACAGAAGCGACGAATGGTGAGAACAGTCAGAGTCAACCCACAGACCAGCACCAAAGACCTACAACATCATCTTGCAGCAGATGGAGTCACTGTGCATCGTTCAACCATTCGGCTAACTTTACACAAGGAGATGCTGTATGCGAGAGTGATGCAGAGGAAGCCTTTTCTCCGCCCACAGCACAAACAGAGCCGCTTGAGGTATGCTCAAGCACATTTGGACAAGCCAGCTTCATTTTGGAATAAGGTGCTGTGGACTGATGAAACTAAAATTGAGTTATTTGGGCATAACAAGGGGCGTTATGCATGGAGGAAAAAGAACACAGCATTCCAAGAAAAACACCTGCTACCTACAGTAAAATATGGTGGTGTTTCCATCATGCTGTGGGGCTGTGTGGCCAGTGCAAGGACTGGGAATCTTGTCAATGTTGAGGGACGCATGGATTCCACTCAGTATCAGCAGATTCTGGAGACCAATGTCCAGGAATCAGTGACAAAGCTGAAGCTGCGTCGGGCTGGATCTTTCAACAAGACAACGACCCAAAACACTGCTCAAAATCCACTAAGGCATTCATGCAGAGGAACAAGTACAACGTTCTGGAATGGCCATCTCAGTCCCCAGACCTGAATATAATTGAAAATCTGTGGTGTGAGTTAAAGTGAGCTGTCCATGCTCGGAAGCCATCAAACCTGAACGAACTAGAGATGTTTTGTAAAGAGGAATGGTCCAAAATACCTTCAACCACAATCCAGACTCTCATTGGAACCTACAGGAAGCGTTTAGAGGCTGTAATTTCTGCAAAAGGCGGATCTACTAAATATTGATTTCATTTGTTTTTTGTGGTGCCCAAATTTAGGCACCTGCCTGATTTTGTTTGAACAATTATTGCACACTTTCTGTGAATCCAATAAACTTCATTTCACTTCTCAAATATCACTGTGTGTGTTTCCTATATGATATATTTAACTGACATTTTTTATCGTAACAACCAACGATTTATACAGGAAAATAATGACTATTAACAAGGTTGCCCAAACTTTTGCATCCCACTGTATTACGTCAAGTTCCTTCTGGGAACATTGGATGCAATGTTGTTTCATTTCAGGAATCATTATTCTGGGAACTCTATATGCACAAATCCTGCTAATGTCTGATCATTTATGAAGGAGGGATTCAAATGACCTTTAACTTATCCTTAAAATTTCTTCTAATTCATACGTTGTCACTCTTCAGTTGCTCATTATGATTGGCTCCATGATGGCAACATGTCCTTTTGTCATCAGTGTCAATGACCAGCCAGACTTTGAGTCATCTTTAAAAGATACTATTTCCACAAAATAATCCTGTAGCTAATTTGTTTACTGTAACATACTGTATGAAGTGGAATGTTCTGGTTAACCATTCACTAGGGGTTAATCAGTCTCCAAAGGCATAATGTTCTGCAATGTTAAAAATTCAGTGATATCATAATACCCGATTTATCAGCTTTTGGCATCCATGTCAACATAGTTCTGAAAGAAGAAGTAAACATAAACTACAAATACTTCAAAATTGCATTTCTCATATTTTAATACATAGGAACTAAACTTTGGCACTTACAAAATGACCACCTTAGAATACTCCTTTCAAGTTCAAATATTTTGACCACAAACCTTGGTCTGTTAACAAAGAAGTATTAAGATTTCTGGTGATTTTTTTTTTAAATTAGAACTTAAATTCAATCACATTTTAAAATAATGACTTTATCCACTGTGAAAGTCATCCTGGACACAGACAGTCAGGAGACATGTTTTTCACCCAGCACACATTTGTTTCCAGTTGTAAACTGCAGATATTACCAGCACCACAATACAACAGTTCCTTCTGTGCCACCAGTCCATCAACCTCCACTCCTCCTCTTCTGACACCACTTCCGAGTGTGCCCAGGTTCCCGTGCAGGAGCCCCTCAATTAATCATTGTGGCGAATGAGCCCCAACACAGACAGGCCTAGACCACACAGGTGCAAGTGCACACACTTTTATTATCCTTTCTTGCCTTTTACAGCACTGCTCAGTGTACAGATCAGCCACAAATATTGCCATGTCCCTTTTCTCTTCCTTTCTGTCTTTCTTTTCCTTCAATCTTCTGCCACCTCCACTCCTCTTATCGCAAACATTGTCCTCCACCTCCCGATTACGGCTCTTGAGTGAGGCAGCTTCTTTTATATAGCACCAGGTGCTCTTCAATCAACTTCTGGCAGCACTCCTGAGTGTGGCGGAAGTGCTGCATGGGCACCCGGAAGTACTCCAGGTCGACCTGGATTCTCTTCTGGCAGCACTTCCAAGTGTTGCGGGAGTGCTGAATTCCAGGACTCCGATACTGTCAAGGGGCCTCCTGGTGGTGGCCATGGGCTTCTGTAGGGTTGAGCTTGTAAGCTCCAAGCCCGTGGCTCCAATGCAATCCAGTGGGGCTGCCCTCTCTCGTGTTCCGGGGGAGGTATTGCTTTTCTCCCAGTCCTTCAATAATAAAGGCATCCCAGCCGGGCAAGGACCCCAGCCGTCCGCCACACCACATGTATACAGGAGCATCCATCCATCTTTCTGAATCTGATGTTTTCTTTAAAGCAGGGGTAGAGGTCCATAGTGGCTCATGTTTTTGCTTCAACCTAGTTGCTTAATTAGAAACCAGTCATTGCCAATAACATCTTATTTAATTGCATGGCTTGTTTATGCTTTAGTTCTGCAATGTCAGGTCATTCTTATATCATAATATTTTTCACTTTCAAGGATATTATCCAAATAATTTGAACCCTAAAACAAATTAGTACTTCACTTTTCTTTCTACAGTTTCTTTCCAGATATTTTATTAAATCAGACAGTTCACGGTGAATATAGACAGGTGTAAATGGGACCAAGTTAGAATGAAAACTACCAGTTCCTGTATCATATGCATCTTATTGCTAATAAGGAGCAATCAAAAACTGCGAATGAGCTGTTTAAAATGTTGCTTGAGCAATAGGTGCTTCACCAGCAATAATTGATTTCCCAATAGATAATTGGGTGGAACAAAAATCCGCAGTCACTACAGCAATCCAGGACCAGAATTGCTTACCGAAGATTTAAAACTTTAAGGTAGCCTTTTTATCTACGATGCCAGAAACAGGAACAAAACAAGAACCAGCCGTGGATAAGATACCAAACTGACATGTACACTCCAATAAACCTAACATCCACATCTGTTGGTATGTGAGAGAAATCTAGAGTACCAAAACAAAGTCTATGCAAACATGGGTAAAAAATTCAAATTATACATAGTCTACGCACTTATCTTGTACACAGTACTTGCTTGATCCTCCTTCATCTATGAGGCAACATCACTAACACTGGGCCACCATGTCATTGTGTAAGAAAGCAGAAACACAGCATTTACTCATATTATTGGTTTTATATAATTGATGCTTACATTTTAACATAAGTTAAACGATTTTTACTGTGTGGAACCACATGCAGGTTTGTAACCCCTTTATTTTTTATGTATATTTTGAAAAAACTTTGTATTACATTATATTACGTTGATATGCCATGTCATTAAAATTGTGTTACAGTAAAACAATAGTTATGGGTTCTATGTCACAGTGTTTTATAGAGCTTCCATATTCTTTCAGATTCAGAAAAACAGATGGCCAGGTATCATTAAAAATACATTTTCCTATTATACAGAAGTTTTTAAAATGTTTTACATCCTAATCTTGCTTTTGTCATATTACGTATTATTTTTGTAAATGCTAGAACCTTCTGCACTTACTTCAGTTAAATATAATAGGTTGTTTAGTAGATTCCATCATTCTCAGGACTACCAGGTTAGCACAAATGCACATGTTTTTTTGTGGTGAATGTTCTACAGAATCCATCTATAAAGCCTTAGGATCCCGAAAATCTAAAGATGATAGAGATAAATGTAAATAATCAGAATGTATGCATGTTTTAAAAGAAGGCATTTATATTTTTTTCATTTTTCTGAACTAATTTATAATCAAAAAATTATTTTTTTGTAACTACTACCTTCATTTTCTTGATATAAGGACAAATATGAGTTTGATGTTTTGACATATGCGACCTTCTTACTATTATTTTAATTCATGTTTGGTTTGTCCTTAACAAATAAGAGGTAAAATTTCTACCATATATAATAAGCCAAACAACACAATAAAAGACAAAAAATTGACTTAAACAACATACAGCACGGTACAGTATGTTACTCATGTGTCTGAATGTTAATCATTAACAGACAGGCACTCGAGAGTGCTTTACCTGTTCTTAACATATAGAGGTTAAGGGCAAAATGTTGCTTTAAAGCTGCTGAACTGAATTCTGATATGGTGATATCGTCTTCCAAACCAGTGGTAAGAACAGTACGTATTTGGATTGGTTTAAACCCAGCAACGTGGTACTTTATTTTATGGCACTTTTTGGTGTCAGTCTTTAAATGTAATGCCTAAGTCACATTCTGTGGTCTTTCTGAGTAGACATTAAAACAACATGAGCTTTCTGTCCTTGTATTATCATACCGCACAATAGTCAGGACACTTTCATAAGGATATTGATATAAACTGAAAGTGTTCATATGCTTGTGCCTCATTTTTTAAGTGTCTGAGAAAGCTAAAGTACTCTTTTGCCTTTTCAATTCATATAGCATAACCTCCATGCTATGGATCAATACTAGGCCACTGGATACATATAATCAATGGACTGTATAGCAGATAAGCTTCAGGTCGTCTCTTTTGATGATGAGCAGGGCTTTTTCCTTACTTTTCTGCACCCGAAGTAAGTTCCTTTGTTTAACATTCAAAGCAAGATTTGTGCTTTACTGCATTTCAATTCACTTTTAATCTGCTTTTCCTAATGAAAGTCACATGTAACATGCTAAGCTGGACAGTCCAACCAATACTATCTTTAGAAAACTTATCCACCTCATCCTTTGGAATTCCCAGACATATCTCAGTTTCCGAGAGATATAATTCTTATATGGTGTCATGGGTCTTCTCCCAGTCAGTATTGTTTTGTATACCAGAGAATGAGCCTAGCAGCCATATACAGGGATCTCATTTCGATTCCTTCTGCTCAAAATCCCATTCTTTTAGTCACTTCCTACAGTTTGCAACCACAAGTGAACATGTGGATGTAGACTGTGTAGATGAAAACTTTGCATCAGAACCTAGCTTCTTTTTATTGTGGTTTTGTAAAACACTTACAAAGCTGATAACTGCTGTTATGATTCATTGTTTATTCTCATGATCAATTGTAACCTTCCTTCAAAAACAAGCTACTTGAACTCTCCTTGTTCTTCACTGAGATACTCTTTTAATTGCGGCAAGAGTTCACCCCTTAGATTTAGACAGAATTATTTACTGAATACACACCATGACTTCAGATGTGGAGGTTCTAATTCTCATTGTAACTACATCAAAATCAACTGCAAATACACTCCTGTGCATGTTATAGATTTCATTATTATTGTACTGACATTATTTGACTGACATTTTTAGTCAAAGCAAACTACACAGTCAATATTCATTACGCTTGTTTGCACACAATAATGATCAATGCCGCACAGTGAGTCAGAGGTAGGAATTGTACTAACAACTGTGTAACTTAAAAGAGTCCAGTGGCTTAGCTACTACATTACAGTGCCTAGGCTGTCATCATTGTGTAGTTACTACAGTCTTGAGTAAACACTGAATACCATTTGGGACTAAACTAGCTGTTTAAAAGGGCAGCAATGTTCAAAATCAGTGTGACAGAAATTGTATTCATCTTTACTACACCATTGACATTTAGGAAAATCAGTGTAAAGTAGCAGATGGAGATACATAACCCCAGGTCTGTAAATGTAATAATTAGTCTGTGGATACAGAACAGTAACTAAATTATCATCCTAACATGGATGTCTCATTTGCTGTTTTAGGTGTTCTGAGAGATTGCATCATTTACTGACCTGTGAATGTCATTCACAAACAGGAGTGAGCTTAGTGATCCTTTCCAAGCACTTCCAATTACATACACATCATTCATACAAGTTACCTTGGTTTTCTTAATGTATATAAACTTGACTGAAATGGACGGTGAGATGTGAAATATCTATATATTTCAAACATTTTGACATTGTTAGATGAAAAATATCTGTCTGTCTGTCTATGAATGACATGTTGCAATCCATATGACTTCTTAGAGCAGGTGGTAAACAAACTCAGTCTTAGATGGCCACAATGACTACATTAACATTCAACCTTACATCTGTTTAGTCCAAATTTTAGGTCAAAAAGCATACTGCAAATATCAGTCTGTAGTAGTGATAAAATAAGAGAAAACCATGCATATCCAGAAAAATATTTACCCATACATGAGGCGAATATGCAAACAGCACACAATAAGTGACTAAGCCAGGATTTAAACACAGTATCTCAAAGTTGTGAGGCAGCATTGTCATTAGCTAAATTTCCATAGGCCATAGCTAAATGCTGTTTTTTGAACCCACTTTTCCTCTGCAACTTATTGCAAGGATTTTGGGGTGACTCAGAAAGAACTAGTGTTAGACTTGAACTAACATTAGATGGAAAACCAGCATATTAAAACTGAAGCAATGTGTTTTGACTTGTTTTATTGATGCAAAAGCAGCTATTTATGTCAGCACTGTAGTGTAAAAGGTAATACTGTGCCTTCTGTGTAGTATTTACATTTTTTCCCTACATTTGAATGTATTTTCTATAGAGGCTATAATTTATTGTCACAGTCAAAAAAGAATGCCACAGCACAAGTTGTTATCATTACATTATCCTACTATTAAGAGCCATGTGGCTGTTTTTGTGTCTATGATAAATTGTTGTCCTATTATGTTTGTTGTTACTTTTACTTGTAACTGCTGGGATTGCCTTCACCTGCTTCTGATTTGGACATACAGTATATTGCTAAAAAATGCTATTCAGTAGTAATTGAGGCTTATCCTGGTTAGTCAATTCATTTTTATGAAGAGCTCTTCACAGTTTTCAGGGACTGAGTTCTGTAACAAGTTCACATGTAAAAGGCAATTATTTCTTTACAAATTAGTAATTACATAACCCATGAAGATACGGATTTGTTTAAAAACACAGAAAAAAATAGCTCCAGCTGATCAACATAAATGCTATCTAACAATATCTGTCCGTTAACATTATCATTGAACAATGGCCATAACAAAGGAGAGGAAAATCAAAACTCCAGTCAGCTGCATTCCTGAAGAAAATAAACCTCTAGGCGGTCCGCGGTGAGTTATAACAAACAAAGTTGTTTGACACAGTCACAGTTGCAGTCTTGAGGACCTAAGCCATCCATTATGGGAATTCTAGAGTATAAGTCCATCTAACATGACGATAGAATCTTTTCACCCATTGATTCCGGTCTCTCATTATCTCAGGTGTCTTTTCCATGGGCAGGAAAACAGCTTGGCAGTAGAGCAGTGGCACTAAGTGCTACATCAGGTTACCTAAAAGAGAAACAGAATAGAGAAGTGTTAGTGTGTCATTCAGGATTGACTTTAAAATTCTGCTTATGGTTTATAAAGCCTTAAATAATCTCGCCCCATCTTATATATCGGAATGTCTGACACCTTATATTCCAAATCGTAACCTTAGATCCTCAAATGAGTATCTCCTTAGAATTCCAAGAGCAAAACTTAAAAGAAGTGGTGAGGCGGCCTTCTGCTGCTATGCACCTAAAATCTGGAATAGCCTGCCAATAGGAATTCGCCAGGCTAATACAGTGGAGCACTTTAAAACACTGCTGAAAACACATTATTTTAACATGGCCTTTTTATAACTTCACTTTAACTTAATCCTGATACTCTGTATGTTCAATTCATCATAATAACTAATCATGGTGGCTCTAAAATCTGTACTGACCCCTACTCTCTCTTCTGTTTCTTTTTCCGGTTTGCGCCACCACCACCTACTCAAAGCATCATGATGCTCCAACAATGATGGATGTATTAAAAGCCAGAAGTCTATGTGACCATCATCATCAAGTCCTTCTGTGAGAACCCTAAATCCAAAGTGGACTGTTTCATTTATGTTAGGTAGAATGCCCAGAGGGGACTGGGCGGTCTCATGGTCTGGAATCCCTACCCTACAGATTTTATTTTTTTCTCCAGCCGTCTGGAGTTTTTTTTTTTGTTTGTTTTTTCTGCACCCCCTGGCCATTGGACCTTACTCTTATTCTATGTTAATTAATGTTGACCTATTTTATTTTCTTACTGTCTCTTTTATTTTTCTATTCTTTATTATGTAAAGCACTTTGAGCTACTTTTTGTATGAAAATGTGCTATATAAATAAATGTTGTTGTTGTTGTAAATACAATGTTCATAGCTATTCAGTAACTCTAATCATGATATGCGATACTGAAATAGTGAGTCTTAAGCCTGGATTTGAAAGCTGAGACCAAAGGGGCATCTTTTATATAATCAGTCGTATCATTCCATAGCTTTAGGATAGGTAATTGGTAGGTAGGTAATTGGTCAACCTATCACTGTTATTTTGTTAATTCATGAAATCTCTAGGTAGCCAGCATACTGAGATCTTAATGCATGCTCTGGTTTGTAAATAATAAGTTAAGACAGGTAAGCAGGGCCTTATGGATGAAGGAAAATTTTGAAATCAGCCCTAAATTTAACTGGAAGTCAGTGGAATGACTTAAGAACAGGAGTTATGGAGTTGTAGTTTCTTTGAACATGTAATGATTCTTGCAGCAGCATTTTGACTTAACTAAAAGCTAAAGCAGGGGTGCCCACACTTTTTCGGCTTGCGAGCTACCTGACCAGGTCGAAATGATATACCTACATTAAAAATTATATATATTATACAGTGGGTACGGAAAGTATTCAGACCCCCTTCAATTTTTCACTCTTTGTTATATTGCAGCCATTTGCTAAAATCATTTAAATTCATTTTTTCCCTCATCAATGTACACACTGCACCCCATATTGACAGACAAAAAAAAAAAGAATTTTTGAAATTGTTTCAGATTTATTAAAAAAGAAAAACTGAAATATCACATGGTCCTAAGTATTCAGATCCTTTTCTCAGTATTTAGTAGAAGCACCCTTTTGAGCTAATACAGCCATGAGTCTTCTTGGGAAAGATGCAACAAGTTTTTCACACCTGGATTTGGGGATCCTCTGCCATTCCTCCTTGCAGATCCTCTCCAGTTCTGTCAGGTTGGATGGTAAACGTTGGTGGACAGCCATTTTTAGGTCTCTCCAGAGATGCTCAATTGGGTTTAAGTCAGGGCTCTGGCTGGGCCATTCAAGAACAGTCACAGAGTTGTTGTGAAGCCATTCCTTCATTATTTTAGCTGTGTGCTTAGGGTCATTGTCTTGTTGGAAGGTAAACCTTCGGCCCAGTCTCAGGTCCTTACCACTCTGGAGAAGGTTTTTGTCCAGGATATCCCTGTATTGGACAAGTGATGAGCAGTGCCTGGTTGTCTCCACACACTGAGGAGTGGAAAGACACATGGCAGCCCGCATGGAGTTTGATAAAAGACATCTGAAGGACTCTGAGATGGTGAGAAATAAGATTCTCTGGTCTGATGAGACCAAGATAGAACTTTTTGGCCTTAATTCTAAGCGGTATGTGTGGAGACAACCAGGCACTGCTCATCACTTGTCCAATACAGTCCCCACAGTGAAGCATGGCGGTGGCAGCATCATGCTGTGGGGGTGTTTTTCAGCTGCAGAGACAGGATGACTGGTTGCAATCGAGGGAAAGATGAATGTGGCCAAGTAGATAGAACGGTTAAAGCTCTATCCTAAAAAAGCAGAAGCCATATGTGAACATGATCCAGAAACATCGCCGTCTTCTCTGGGTGCAAAGGTCATTTAAATTGGACTGAGGCAAAGTGGAAAATTGTTCTATGGTCAGATGAATCGAAATTTGAAATTCTTTTTGGAAAACATAGACACTGTGTCCTCCAAACTAAAAACGAGAGGGAAAATTGGGCTTATTATTAGCACTCATCTCAAAAGCCTGCATCTCTGATGGTATGGGGGTGCATTAGTGCCTATGGAATTGACAGCTTGCACATTTGGTAAGGCACCATCAATGCTGAAAAGTATATATAGGTTTTAAAGCAACATATGCTCCCATCCACACAATATCTTTTTCAGGAAAGACCTTGCATATTTAAGCAACACAATACTAAACCGCATACTGCATCTATTACAACAGCATGACTTCATAGTAGAAGAGTCCAGGTGCTGAACTGGCCTGCCTGCAGTCTAGACTTTCAACAACTGAAAATATCTGATACATCTTGAAACCACAAATATGACAAAGAAAACACTGGACTGTTGAACAGGTAGAATCCTATATCAGACAAGAATGGGGCAATATTCCTCTCCTAAAAATCCAGCAACTGGACTCCTCAGTTCCCAGACATTTACAGACTGTTGTTAAAAGAAGAGGGCATGCTACACCATGGTAAACATGGCCCTGTCCCAACTTTTTTAAGATATTAAATTCAGAATGACCTTATTCTTTTCTTAAAATGGTACATTTTCTCAGTTTAAACACTTGATACATTTTCTATGTTGTATTGTGAATAAAATATGGGTTTATGAGATTTGCAAATCATTGCATTCTGTTTTAATTTGCATTTTACACAGCATCCCAACTTTTTTGGAATTGGGGTTGTATTTAGGTACATGATTTACATGTCAGATTTCACTCCGTGCAGATTGTATATTATAAAAACACATTAGACGATCTTTTAAAACCAAAGGAATGTTCTCTGTGGATATGTTTTGAATGTTCTGGAGGTCATAATCACTCCACAAATTTGCAAAGTCACAGCCAAATTCACTATTTTACAACTAAATGGATTGGTTCTTTAAAAATGGAAATGGACATATTCTAATACTGCCCCATTACGCCAGAATTTCTTGCAACAGTTCTTCATTATATGGCACACCTAAAGAACAGGACAGTGCACAGTTAGATGTCTTACATGCACATTAGTTTTACATACTTTTGAAGTGAAACAAACTTTATGAAAGTAAAAAAATAATCTAAAATAAATAAAATCAGTGTGAAATGCGTAGATTAAAAAAACCCAGGGAAATACAATAGATTTAAATGAGAATGAGTGAATACAGCAGAACAGGAGAATGGAAGATTTCTGTGTGCATCCATTCACGTGATGGAAAAAGTGGAAAAAATAGCATGCTGCAATAAAAGATCTCATGAGGATGTGTAAATTTCACTAGCACAGCTTGAAGGGGAGACCAACACTTCTGCAATATAATAACAATACACAATCTTTTCTTCAAGAAGAAAAGTAGAGATGAAGTCATGTGAGATGGGAAACATGCTCTTCAATAAGCTCAATAAAGACAGAAGCAAAATCTAAGATTATAAAAAAGCAAATCTATAAAAAGAAAATGTCATTAGAGGTTATAAAGACACCTGCAGAAAGAGTAACAGTTTTATTTTTAAAAACTAACCAAAACTACTGAATATTTGAACTATTGACGTACTGTACCTCTTAGAGAGTCATTATTATAGACACAGTGCCACACTGTGATATAATTAAAGATGCATATTTAGTGCATGTAAAGTTAAGGAGCACTAATGACATTTTCCATTAGCAGTCATTGCTTTGTTTAGAGATTACCAGAGAAAATAATTACTAAAAACATTTTTTTACAAACAGGTACAATTAATTAATAGACTATAGGGATGCACCTCTGTTAGATGGACAGGGGCAGGTATCTATAAGGAAAAGATGTTTACATGTGTTGAGGAGTAAAACACGGAAAACAGAAAAGGAAATGAGGAAACTGTTAAAAGGAAATGAGACCTTAGAGAAAAGGGAAACATAGATACTAAGCAAGGAAACACCACCTTGTATGACTGGAGTAATGCAGAAGGATAAGACAAGAAAAGTGTTGGGGGTGTCTCCATGACAAACCCCATTTAATACGTAAAAGAAACGTTACCGGGCTGGAAAAAAATACAATAAGGCTAGACCGTCAGGGTCTGTCTTGAATATGTTCTCTTCTGTACAGGAGCTCTGTTTCCCCCAGACGTGGGTACTCTACTTAATGCCTACTTATGGGATGTTGTTCCTTTACTGCACATAAATGCTGGTGGAGGTAGAAGTGGTGTAACTTAGGATAAGGTGGGGAAGTGGTGTCTGTTGTCATCTGACTGGTTTCGTCAGGTCTATAGTCAAAAATGGAGAAGTCAGCAATTTTACCCTCTCTTGATGTGGAGTACCTATGACAGCCTCAAAGGAGCCCTGAAAACGCCCCTTAATCGCACATGTCTGACACTGGTTATAAAAGTAGGAGTTCACTGAGGTGCAGAATGAAAAATGTTTAAATGAAAATAATTCTTATATTATTACTGTTTTGAAAAGAAAATTGTGGCTTAAAATTACAGCACACTGATTTGCTCACCTTCTGTAAAAGTTAATTCATCATAATGTACCACTCTGAAACTTCTTTAATCTAATTCTGGGTCATGGGGCCTGCAGGATGAAATATTCCTGGACAAGGCACCATTCTATTCACCTATACAGGCCAATTTTTATTTGCAAATAAACCTAACCAAGGAAGTGGAAGACAAAAACCATGCACATACAGGGGAATTTTACAAATTACACATGAGCAATGACTTGGTACACTACCATGCCACCAACTTTCTTTCATTATATACTTTTCAAACTCTTCTGCAGTACAACATCCACCCATTCTCTGAAATCACTTATCAAAATCAGGGTCATTGGGTAAAAAGCTGCCACTTTCTTCTAATGACCAGTCTCCCCACACCATCTCTACTGCATCAACAACTCCTACCACATCAACTGGAATGGCCAATGACAAATCCACTTCTGACCATCAGTGTGGACTGTTTATAACTGAAGACCAAGTAAGGAAATAACTAAGGAAGCTACACACAGAAAAAGCTGGGGGACCAAATGGAGTCAGTGTTCGAGTTCTTAAAGCCTGTACTGACCAGCTTTGTATGGATAAACTGTTCAGTTTATCCATTAAGATATTTATTTATTTATTTAAAGAGCTTCTGGAACAAATAAAGTTTGTTCGTTTGTAATAAGTATTAATGCATTACAGGGTACACACACTGACACACGTTCATACAAATTATAGTTAACAATCAAGTAAACGTGTCTCCACTCAAAAATTCTTAGCTATCGAAATGAGATGGTAAAATAATAAATGAGAAATGTGTAAAATAGGTGAGTAGTTTCGCAGTACTGCATATATTAATGTAAAATTCTGAAACAATTGAAAATCATGGTTGCAGGAATGCAGCTAAAGGCTGCCTGACAGCAATTAAAGCAGAACAAACATACAATAGGGCAACAGTCCATCATCTTGCTTACTCACATATGCACCCACACAGACAAGGCTAGTTTAGAATCACCATAAAAATTAGTGCACCTCTCATTAGGATGTTGGAGTAAAAACAAGGTACCTTGAAAAAAAACACTCAGACATTTGGACAACACATAGACTCCACTCAAAGAGTGGCCAGACGTGAGATTCAAACCCAATATGTCAGAGAGGTAACACCATTATTTTATCTATTACTTAGCCCATGTAATATGTAGACTTCCACTAAACAGTTGTGGTTTTTATATTGTGTTACATATTGATCAATAAATAAGAATATTTTCCTTGAAGATTAATATCTTGCAACTTTTAGAGCCTTATAAATTAAATCTGTTTCCAAATTAAAATATTTATTTATGTCATATTTTTATTGGAACTAGCCCAATTTCATTTTCAAACTTTTCTACTGAGAGACTCACTGAAAGTGATTGACCAATTGTGTAACATGACACAACAGTCATTTCTAGTTCCTCCCTGGTTTCAGGTTTCATATCCTTTGGTGTCACGATTGTTACACTTTTGTATTGCTTCATCTTTTTTCCTGAGAGTTCAACATCCTGCAAAACCCACTGAATATCATGTATTATGTACATTTGACATACAAAAAGCTGAGGTAGAAATAGATTAAGTAACTCTCTCACCATGCACCATTTAGTGAGCTAAGCTTGAAGTTTGGACCTTTCACCACCCTTGTAGTAGGAATATTCATGCACAACACAGACCAGGGGGTACCACTTCATTGACTTTACACCAAAAAGAAAAAGAATAAAAGGGATATTGATATTGTACTAAACTAATAAGACAGTAGAAGATTAAAAGTGAATGAAGGTGCCATTACATTAATGAGTTGATAAGTTTTCAGAAACATGTGGCAGACTGAATAACCTGTTACCAATTATGCATTTTCTTAATTTACACACTCATCCATTTTCTCCAAATAAGGGCCACAGACAATTTAAGTCAAAATGTGAATTTAATATTGGTTCATGAGCATAAGAAATGTATGTTCTAACCCATGATCATTTAACTCTTGATGCATATGCCTGTCATCTCTTATGACTGGACAGAATTTGTAAAAATCTCATTGATTATTCACATCAAATACTTCTTAATGCATTGACAGATCTGAGATTTATATTTGAGCTATTGTGCATGTGTTGGTGCTCTGATGCTGTTAGGTATTGTGTTTTCAGTATAAAATAAGTACATAATTATTTTGTTTTGAGAAAAAACCACAGATTTCAATAAAGGTATAATCACTTCTACTTACTGGAAGTTCATCTTCTTTATTTCCATACCATTGCGCCACATGTATTGATGAATGGAGTCCTTATCATAAATTTAAAAAGTAATTGGCTTTTGATGATAAAATATTCACATATAATTAACTGAAATGTGACAATAAATTACTTTTTAAACTGATAGATATTAAACAATGTAGCAATTGCATAGACACTTTGGTTATAGAGTATATTATTCATTTACCTGTATGGCATTTCACTGAGAGAAATAAGAATTTAAATCCTGATGCGTGGAGAAATTGTTATTTTGATAATACAACCAACAAACACCATATATCCCTAATTAATACTGGATAATTCCATATTTGAAAAGGAAATGCCCTGTACATAAATCAATATTTTATATTAAAATGTACATGGCACAGAGAAAACAAAAAGGGTTATGGATGTTGTGGGCCGGTTTCTAAGTATCAAAAGGCATCTGTTGTAGAGCATTACAACAGTATAATGTATAGCCATAAACATGCTTCAGGTTGCTTTCTAACTAGAACAAAAGCATTTAATTTCTTCTTCTTCTTTTGGCTGCTGTTTCCTGTTAGGGGTCGCCACAGCAGATCACCTTTTTCCGTAACTTCCTGTCCTCTACATCTTGCTCTGTCACACCCACCACCTGCATGGCCTCTCTCACCACATCCTTAAACCCTCTCTTAGGCCTTCCTCTCTTCCTCTTGCCTGGAAGCTTCTTCTCAATATACCCAGCATCTCTCCTCTGCACATGTCCAAACCAATGCAATCTCATCTCTCTGACTTTGTCTCCCAACCGTCCAACATGAACTGACCCTCTAATGTACTCATTTATAATCCTATCCATCCTCGTCACACACAGTGAAAATCTTAGCTTCGTTAACTCTGCTACCTCCAGCTCTGTCTCCTGCTTTCTGGTCAGTGCCACCGTCTCCAACCCATATAACATAGTTGGTCTCACTACTGTCCTGTAGACCTTCCCTTTCACTCTTGCTGATACCCGTTTGTTACAAATTACTACTGACACTCTTCTCCACCCATTCCACCCTGCATGCACTTTCTTTTTCACTTCTCTACCACAAACCCTGTTAATCTGTACTGTTGATCCCAAGTATTTAAACTTATCCATCTTCACCAACTCTACTCCTTGCATCCTCATCATTCCTCTGACCTCCCTCTCATTTACATACATGTGTTCTGTCTTGTTTTTACTGATCTTCATTCCTCTCCTCTCTAGAGCATATCTCCACATCTCCAGTGTCTCCATGACCTGCTCCCTACTCTCGCTACAGATCACAATGTCATCAGCAAACATCAGAGTCTACGGGGACTCCTGTCTAATCTCATCTCTCAACCTGTCCATCACCATTGAAAATAAGAAAGTGCTCAGAGCTGATCCTTGATATAATCCCACCTCCACATTGAATGCATCCATCACTCCTACTGCAGACCTCACTATTGTCACACCTCCCTCGTACATATCCTGTACAACTCTTACATACTTCTCTGTCATTCCCGACTTCCTCATACAATACCACAACTCCTCTCAAGGCACTCTGTCATATGCTTTCTCCATGTCCACAAAGACGCAATGCAGCTCCTTCTGGCCTTCTGTATACTTCTCCATCAACACCCACAGAGCAAACATCGCATCTGTGGTGCTCTTTCTTGGCATGAAACCATACTGCTGCTCACTAATCATCACCTCCCTTCTTAACCTAGCTTACACTATTCTTTCCCATAACTTCATGCTGTGGCTCATCAATTTTATCCCTCTATAGTTACAACAGCTCTCCACATCCCCCATATTCTTATAAATCGGTACCAGAACACTTCTTCTCCACTCCCCAGGCACCCTCGCACTTTCCAAGATTCCATTAAACAATCTGGTTAAAACCTTCACATCTCTCCTAAACACCTCCATGCTTCCACAGGTTTGTCATCTGGACCATTGGCCTTTCCATATTTCATCCTTCTCATAGCTGTCCTTACTTCTCTCCTTGCTAATCCATTGCACTTCATGATTCACTATCTCCACATCATCCAACCTTCTCTCTCTCTCTCTCTCACTCTCTTCATTCATCAGCCTCTCAAAGTACTCTTTCCATCTTCTCAACACACCCTCCTCGCTTATGAGTATGTTTCCATCTTTATCCTTTATCACCCTAACCTGCTGTACATCTTTTCCAGCATAGTCCCTCTGTCTAGCCAATCGGTACAGGTCCTTTTTCCCTCCGTACTGTCCAGTCTCTCATACAACTCATCAAACACCTTTTCTTCAGCCTTTGCCACCTCTCTCTTCACCTTATGCCTTATCTCCTTGTACTCTTGTCTACTTTCTGCTTCTCTCTGACTATCTATCCCACTTCTTCTTTGCCATCTTCTTCCTCTGTATACTCTCCTGTATTTCCGCATTCCACCATCAGGTATCCTTTTCCTTCTTCCTCTGTCCAGATGTTATGCCAAGCACCCTTCTTGCTGCCACCCTTACTACTTCTGCTGTAGTTTCCCAGGTGTCTGGCAACTCTTCAAAAGCACCCAGTGCCTCTCTTACCTCCTCCCTAAACTCAACCTTGTAGTCTTCCTTTTTCAGCTTACACCATTTGATCCCTGGCTCTGCCCTCACTCTCCTCCTCTTCTTGATCTTCAACTTCATTCTACAGACCACCATCCTATGTTACCTACTGTAACTACACTTCCCTGCCACCACTTCGCAATCCTCAATCTCCTTCAGATTGACTCTTCCGCATAGGATATAATCTACACGTGTGCATCTTCCTCCCTCTTCTTAAAACACATATACACCACAGCCATATCGATTCTTTTCGTAAAATCCAATATCATCTGACCTTCTTCATTCTTCTCCTTGACACCATACCTACCCATCTACTCTGTTCCTTTCACCAACATGTCCATTGAAATCCGCTCCAATCACCACTTTCTGTCCCTAGGGTACACTGTCCCTCACTTCATCCAACTCACTCCAGAAACCTTCTTTCTTATTCATTGCACACCCAACTTGCGGGACATATGCACTAACAACATTCGTCATCATACCTCCAATTGCCAGCTTTATAATCATCACTCTGTCCGACACTCTTTTCACCTCCAAAACACTCTTGATACACTGTTCCTTCAGAATAACTCCTACCCCATTTCTCCAAAACAAAAGCATTTCATTTAATTCAATCAAATATACAATTTTGGCAATACAGTCAGGGTGTATGCTGTAAGAAGATAAACATTAAAGTAAACTTTAAGACAAATGCATGGTGATAGGCTTTTACCTCAAAAACCGAATAGTCTTGATTTTACAGTATTTTTTAGTATACAACATATTAAAATTTTTAATTCAATTTATTGTTGTTACCAAGCAATTGCTATAAACAATAGTTATGAATGGTGCATATTGTTTTATTATTACTGCACTTAACAATCCTCCAAAACCATCAAACTGTGAAGACCAGTATATTGTAATAAACTGAATTAAGCTGAAAGACTCTTTTGTTCACAAAATGAACATTCAATATATTTGGATTATTCTACTGGGCAGTATAACTAGGCCAAAGTCATGAATAACAAGGAGAAAGGTCAGAAATACTCCTGAATTGTTTTAGATTAGATTAGATTAGATTAGATTAGATTAGATTAGATTAGATTTAGATAGATAGATGGATAGATAGATACTTGTAGTTGTGAAATGAACTGGTGACTGAAGATCTGCTTCTGAAAGAATGGGTAGCACTAGTCATGATGGGCTCTACGCACATGACAAGAACCCTATAAACCTATAAACCTATAATCATTCCCTTGTTTGCCACAGCCTGCAGTGAGTTTGTGTTCACTTGTGTAATGCATCTGGCCTTACTTATCATTTCCTGTTCAAGGATCTGGCATCCCCCGAGCTGGTCTGACTTGATATATTCAGTGTGATGAAGTGCCTTTCCTTAAGAATTATTGACCTACTTATAAAACATATAAGTAATCACAGCACAAAGAAACAGAAATATATAGGCTATATTCAAAATATCTTCAAAGCAATACATAAATTTATCACTTGATATAAAGTATATGCAGAAGAGAGATAGACTTGATTTTGACTTAAACACTTCAGAGATCTGTTATCATCAGTTTCTTAAGTAACCCAGTATATCAATTAACTCGCTTGAAACAATACAAAGGTTATTTGTACAAAACCTAAACTAGCATACTGTATAATGTTTCTTTTTTCAGAAAATAAAATTAACTGTGGTGAGACGATTAGTGTTGCAATCAAGTAAGTATAACCTAATAAACATATTCTGTGGCAAGCCATACCTACACTTGAGAAGTGGCCTTCCTAAAAAACACAAAATATTTTGTTGCTCATTGATTGAAAAGTTAAAACTTCAATAAGAAGCTATTGTGGTCAACCTCACAGTTTGATAAACCAACCCATAGATATTTCACAAACGCTAGAAATATTTATTTTATTAAAGAATAATCTATTGATTTTCTTCACCCTACCGGCAAAGTGTAGAGGACATTAACTCATCATAAAGAAGCAAATGAAAATAAACCTGTATTAGTATTAGCTCAAAATTTCAAATGTATTCAGTTTTTTAAAGCTTACCCATTCCAGAGCACCAAAGATTGCAGCTTATGAAACCCAGGTGTGAGCTTCACCTTATTTTCTTTCACACACTCCGCTTATAAATTAGCCTATCACCTCAAACTGACCTTTCGTCTACAAATGAAGTAACAAGCATGTGAGTCTCTCTGACCTAAAAGCAAACGGTAAACAAATGAGTCATCTCCTAAAAGGTGAGTCACCTGGTTACTGAGTAAAATGAGTTATTATTAGACAGAACAAAATACAGGGTCTTCCTGAATACATCAGACTGAACATTTATTCATCTATTTTGTGAACTTTGTAATTCTATTCCAGGGTTCCAAAAAGCCAAAGCATACCCCCAGCAGCTCAGGTAGAGGGCACAGTCACATATGCATGAGCAGTTTAAAGTCATACATTTTGATTTGATATAATTTATTAATCCCAGAGGTGAAATGGTGTTTTCGCATGATGTTTTGGGGGTTAAAGTATGCTAAAAGGATGGATAAAGAAACTAGAGACATTGGAGGAAGTCCAAACAAACATGAAGAAAACATACATAACACCACTAATGCAGCTGCTTGGCTAAGAATTAAACCTGGCTCTCTCGAGGCAGCAGTCTCAACTATTGCATCGTGATTGCATTTAATTTTTGTGCAAAATGCACATACTGATAAATGAAAATATGCACATAGAAGTTTTCCTTAAGGGTTATGCAAAACTTTTAGATGCATTTTCCATTGTTCAGCTGTAACCTTTCTATTGACATGCACCTTTTGCATTTAAACTGTCACAAGAGGTCACACCCCATGTCCTGTCATTATTGACTGACTGTATAATTAATTCTGTTTAAACAGAAATAGAAGAGGTAAACATTAACAGACCTGTATGAGAGACTGTGCAACGCCACTGATGGAAAGTAGACTAGGTCAACAGTCCTTTAAATAACTTAAAACATACCAAAACAATTATCATATTTGTTATCAGTAACCTTGAAATAGCATAAAACGACATTTTGCATGCCTATATAATATAACCTCACAGGTGGCGCAGTGGTAGTGCTGCTGCTTTGCAGTAAGGAGACTGTGGAAGATTGTGGGTTCGGTTCCTCCCTGTGTGGATTGTGCTTTGAGTACTGTAAAAAACGCTATATAAATGTAATGAATTATTATTATCTCCATTTTTTGAAGTTTTGTAAAAAGGAGTAATCTTGATCGCTCGTATTCCATTAGGAGGTGAGTGAACCCATTGGGATGGATCATTTTTGCTGAAGACACCTTTTGACATAATTTCCTGCACAAAATATTGCTCAACATTGCCTAAAAATTAGAATAATCTTGTCCAGAGGGTGAAAAATATGGGGGAAAAGTGTCGCATTTTGTGTCACGTTTTGCATAACAAGGCGTTAAGACGAGTTGAATGGTATATCAAATGTGGGGGGTTTTCTCATACCAGTGAAACCAATGAAGTGATTTCAAAGTGTTTATAGGTTGGTGTTGCAAGATGAAAGGCGCTATATAATAAAATGCATTATTATTATTATTAGGATGCTCTGGAATGCATCATCATTGATGTTCCTGGGGTTATTTGGAATTTCAGGTCTTTAACATTAATCTCCCTTACCAAGATGAACCACTCAGGAGTGAACAGACCCTGCCTTGCATCCCAGTAGCAGCCACCCACTGATCAGTCTTCTTCACCATAGCTACTTAGTGGCTCCGTCTGTGACTTCTGTTATAGATCTTTTAGTGTTCCTTTTAGCAACCCCCATAATACCCAGCTTGTTAAATGCTTTGAGAATTGAATGTCCTGCAAAGCCCCAGCAGTACATTTCAACTGGCTCACAGTGAATTTTCCATTCTTGGTTCCTAACATTTGCTGCGCTTCCTTTTGTTGGCTTCCTCCATGATCTCTTTCCAAGGCACTGTGAGTTCTAGCATGATCATCTGCTTGGTGAAATCTGAAAAGATGGTCATGTCTTGCCATAGAGTTGTTGATGCTAAGTGGTTTGGAAATCATAGCTGTCTACCCAGGTTTACTTTTAGTTGCCAGAAGAATGTCAAACGCTGCTTATGGCCATTGGCTCAGTGGGAACTTATGTCCAGCTTTAAGGAAGCAGATGTACATCTTTACAGGGTGCTGCCATCTGCTTCTCCTTATCACTCTGACAATGCTCTTAGCCACCACTTATAATCTGATCATGGTACCACTGGTAATAGCCTTGGTCCCATTGATCCTCTTCCTGATTAAGGCAAATCTGATGGGCTGTCACTCTTCCCTAAGGAATGGATGTTTGTAGAGTTTGGAAGAACATCATAAACAGCCGAACAAGGAACTGGACTTGGTAAAAATCCACCCGCCAGAAAATAGACCAAGAAATCTTTTGTTGCAGAGCCCCACCATCCTTCTCATCCTTTCTTCTTCCTCTCCCCACTCACATCTCTTCCTGTATGTGGAAACTCCTTTCTTTCCCTGGGCCTTGTTGACGTGGGACTTAGGTAGATACCCCAGGCTAGCTCATCCTGTTGCCACCATTCCCATTAATGCCTCCTTTCTTATCCTAGACTCTGCCATCTCCAGTGCCTTGTCAGCCCTCTGTTTTCTACCAGCTTGTACTTCTGTGCATGCTGAGGCCACCTTTGCATCTTTCGAGCGTCCATATTAGTGTGCTTCCATTGTAGTAATTCTTATGAACAAAAAATGAATGTAAATACTGCTATTGTGAACTTATACACCCAACATTTTTAATTCAGGTGTTAAATGCACATTAAAATTGCTGTATACTTTGATCCAAGTTTAATTCCTCTGCATGATGTACGCGTATTTTTGACATGTTCTCTTCTGTTAAAGTGAATTTTTTAAGGCTACTCTTCTTGCCTACTACAGTCACACCACACACCACTGGGCAAAATGATGTCTCTAATCTAAATCCAGAAAATTATTTTACTTCAGTGACAGTTTTTTTAACCAAAGACATAATTTTCCCAGGCAGCCAACAACTTACATTGTCAGAAACCACAGTGATATGCAGTGAAACGGAACAGAACAGATGTTCCATGTTTGTTTACTGCAGCTTATTTGTAGAGCCTGGACCCTATGAATCAGCTGCAAAATAAAAACTAACCTTGCACAAGGCACCAGTTCATCTTAGTGCTTACTCATTCACAAATACACATTCACACAGAGTCAGTTTTAATTGTCAGTTGTATAAAAATGCACATCTTTTAAGAATTTGGAATGACAGAGTACCCAAAGGAAGACACCTGGGGAGAATGTGCAAACTCTACACAGATTCAGCCCAGGAAGCTGGACCCATGAGACAGAAACACTAAATACTGCACTACTGTTCAGCTTCCTTGCTTGTTGCTTATTTATAGCAGATTTGAATCCAAAAAATATACAAAAAGTCTGAAGTAGCATATCTACAAGAATAACCCATGGGAATTTCTCTCACATAAGAGACACTGGAGATCCTGGATATACTGTAGGGATTATGTACACCCACATTTGGGGACCCTGGGAGTTCCTGGAAACTCTTTTTGAGGACAGGGGTGTTTGGTTTGCCCTACTCGGATTTATTCACCTCTGAGATTCTCAAATCAATACAGAAAATGAGATGAGAAAAAAAAACTTTCTAGTTGAGCAAGCGACATAACACATTAGAAATAAGTTGCGAAAACAGTTGAAAAGGCGTGGTGAAAGTCGTTTTGTCAGGGGTCAGACCTAATCGATACAAGAGGAGGACGGCAGTGCAAGGAAATGACTCAATTCAAGCTCAATAAAAGCAACAACCAGTAACTGCCATCATTATCTGGAGTATAGGGAAATACTGCGATTGAGAGAATAAACTTTCCTCTCCATTTTAATGTCAGCGGTATAAGTCGGATCAGAACATTTTTTCTGTGTATCGTTGTCTTTGTAACAACTATATAAGTGTATAAAGGGACCAAGGGAAAAATATAAGTTGTTCGTGATATCGTGAAATAATCCAGGACATGTTGAGTATCTAAGGATTGCGCACATTCGCTGTTATATATAAGCAATATTCTATAATGTTGCTACTTTTTATAGTACGTAACTTTTTAAGTAATGATTTATTAAGGACGTTTTGATACATCACCATTATGTTATTACTATAACATCTAACCTCAAAGTTAAAAAAAAAATAAAACTCAATTCATGTTTGTTTGTGCCGCCACCTGGTTGCTAGGCACGCTTGCCCTGTCTCTACGCATGATGTCATTGTGCGCGTTGCTCAGCAAGCTCAACAAGAAACCGGAGGAAGGGGGAGGGGAGAGTTTGAAGTTGCCACGTGTCCCGCTGTCCACTAGAGTTTTCAACTAAAAGCTGCAATGGAAACTTTAGCGATGAATCGCTAGTGCGTGTCAAATGCGGCAAATTACGAAAAAATAAAATAAAATCGAGTCGTTACTGTACATGATTTAAAACCAGCGGGTCAAAAGACGAGGATCATATCGCAGATTTACTTGACTGATTCTTGAAGATGGCTGTCTAGAAGGAGTCAAACCCGTTTTTAATCACTGGGCTAGAAATAACGCAATCGCATACAGACTATTGAGTGCATAGTATTTTAATATTTATACAGGGTTCATTGGAGCATACTTATTTAATAAGAGTGAACATACCACCATCTCTATAAGTACACTTCAACGACAGACGAAAAAAGCGATAAAGCGCCGCGATGCAGGAGGTATGACGGGCAAACAGGCCATAAATCATATATTTTTCTGTGCCTAATCTATTGGTTTACATGTGAACAGTATTGGATTATGAATATTTACTATCGGTTTGAGTGCATACTTAAATGGTCTGCGTGTGTACAATACTCATTCATATGAACTACAGTATATTGGTTTGTGTCCGTATATTATTGGTTTTTGAGTGAACTATAATACATTTTATTTATATAGCGCCTTTCCCATGCTCAAGGCACTTAAACTATATCCATTTGTATATGCATACCACTGGTTTGCATATTAACTATATTGATTTACGTGTGTATATCACTGGTTCCAGTATGTTTGTTATTGGTTAAGTGAACTGCATATGTTTACGTTCGCATGTTATCTGTTTGCGTTCTATTTCGGTCTAACAATGGATTTGTGTATGCACTATATTGGTTTCATGCACATTTTATACTGGTTTCATGTGTGAAACCTATCGGTTTTGCGCTTGAACTCTATTGGTTGTACGTTTGTACTATGTCGGTTTCGCGTATAAAACATACTACTTTTGCCCGCGCACCCTAGCACATCTTTGCTATAGCACATCAATTGACGGTATTGAATTGTTCACGTGATCTTCAGCGGAAATGGGAGGGGCAAACACCAGGAACTCAAGGGTCGGTAGAGTCACGGAGCGTAAAGAGAGTCTCTTTAAGAGAAGGGAACAGGAGGTGGGATTGCGTTAAAACAGTGCAGTATATTTTTCCCGCACGGTACATTTGCGAAAGGACTTGGTGGCAATTATTATTTTACAGAATCAACCCTTTATGCCCGATGACTCCGCACCGACAGGTGAAGTGACTTGCTCATGGTCACACAGTGTCAGTATCTGGACTTGATCCCACAAATGCAGAGTTGAAAGTGCAAAGCCCAATGCGCCAATGCTCGCGCATCTACAACTTGTATATTATTTGACATAATGTAAACGTGTCCAGGACAGATTCCTTTGTCAACGTCGAGTTTATCATTTTCAACCCGTGCAAGTCCAATATCTGAAATGTTTATTTTTTCAAATAATGTATCAGTTTGCCGATTAATGTACAAGCTGTAGAATAGTTTGCTTTGCTGTTAACATAGAAGAAAAAGCTGGTTTGTGAATAAGTAGCTGACTGCAAGCATATAGTGTATGTAGCTAGGAGTGAAGGAATAAAACGCTAGCTGAATGCCTATCTAACTTCAGTCCAGTGATCATTTCAGATGTTAAAAATAATTACCACCAAGCCCTTTCATAAACATACAGTGGCAAGAAAAAGTATTCAATCCCCTTGAAAGTCACAATTTTCTGCAAGACAAAATATATGTATACATATTTATTATTTTTTTCCTTATGCTGTAACAAAACATTTCCAAAGTCAAAGTAAACCATTTAAATAGACATTTAACTGAAGAAGAAAAACTACAGCGTTAATTTTTACATAAGTGTTTAAACCTCAGTGCTTTGGAAGCTCCAGGTATAAACCAATGACAAATAAATTACAAAGGTGACAGTCAAATTAAACATAATGATGAACTACTTATGAGACCTTTCTGTCTCTCTGGATATAAAAAGCCCCCTGTGTAAGGGCAGTAGTCTTTGTTGGACAGTCACTGCAAAAATAAAGACAAAGCAGAATTCTACTAATGTGAGAAACAAAGTTATTAAGATGTACAAGGTAGCAGGAAATGACTATAAAAATATTAAAGAGTTTGAATGGCCCATTGCACACTGCTGGATCCATCATCAGAAAGTGGAAGGTTCATCACAGCACCCAGACTCTTAATAGAATAGGCCATCTCTCAAAACTAAACATCAGGGTGAGACATCGACTGGTCAGGGAGGCGACTAGAAATCCAACCATTGCTCTCAGACATCTGCAGTGCTGCTTGTCTGAAACTGGAGTGAAGTTGCAGGCGTCCACACTTTCTACAGCTCTGCATAAAATAGTCCTCTACAGAAGGGTAGCAAGAAAGAAGCCCATTCCTTAAGAAGGTCCACATAAAAGCGTGTACGGCATTTACCACAAAGCACGAGAAAGACCCAATTAAGGTGTGGGAGAAGGCTTAATAGTCAGATGAGACCAAAATAGAACTTTCTGGCCAGACTTCAAAGAGGTATGTGTGGAGTAAAATGAACACTGGCCGTGCCTCAAGAAACAGCATACCTACGGTGCAATATGGTAGTGGCGGCATCATGTTCTGGGGATGTTTTTCATGTGCTGGGACTGAGAATGTTGTCGGAGTTGATGGGACAATGGTATGGGCACAAATACCACACAATATTGCAAGTTAACTTGTTCCAGACTGCTATGAATTTAAAGCTCAGGATAAGATTAATCTTTCAACATGATAATGACCCTAAGCATTAGGCCAAAGTGACACTGGGATAGTTCAGAAACTGAAAGGTGAATGTTTTGGAATGGCCAAGTCAAAACCCTGATCTTAACCCTGTTGAGAACCTGTGGCACTATTTGAAAACTGACATTTCACCAACGTAGAGGGTCTTGCCAAGAAAAATAGGGAAAAATCCCTCCTGAACAATGTGCAGAACGGGGGTATACTTTCATACCCCCAAAAGAACAAAGTCTGTTACTGCAGCAAAAAGATTCTCAATAAAGTATGAATGTGTTGGGCTTGAATATTTAATACAAACACTCACTTTGGAGTTCTTCAGTTTAATATCAGTTTATTTGGACTTTGGAAATGTATTGTTACAGCACATGAGTTCACATTAAAAAGACTGAATGGATAAATATCTGGTCAAATCTTTTGTCATGCAGAAAATTAGGATGACTTCTAAAGGAACTGAATACTTTTCAACATCAATGTATGTTGGTGAAAGGGCTTGGTGGTAATTATTTTTAACAGTATTTTCCCTTAATTCTGAAATGATTACGGGGCTGAAGTTAGGTACACATTCAGCTGGCTTTTTATTCACTTCTAGCTACTGCCAGTACATGCTTGCAGTCAGCTACTTATTCACACAGCTTTTGCAAACCAGCTTCTTATTCTATTATAACAGAACAAAATAACAAAATATTCTACAGTGTGTACATTAATCGGAATTATTACAAACTGATCCATTATTTGAAAAAATAAATATTCCACATTTTGGTCCTGCACGGGTCGAAAATTTTAAACTCAACCTTAATTTAACAAAGGAATTTGCCTTGTCACAAAATTGTGAAAATGAAGGTGGTCCTTGATTTGACCCTTTACAGCGCCCATAAAATATCACTGTAAATAATATTTTTCAGATATTGGTGTGGGAATAATTTGCCAGTTTCACCCAGATACCAGCACTGGGCAGTGCAAAACTCGACATCATCTTAAAAAAAGCATCTGCCTTATCACAAAACTGTGAAAGGTAAAGTGGCCCAGTATGATGTGCTGTAGCTCACCCATGCAGGTCTTAAATGTAGAATATTTAGCTTTTCAAACAATGGACAGGTTTATGTTATGTTAAATACTATACACGTTGTAGATGTGCGAGCATAGGCGCATTGTGGTTAGAGCTTTGCACTTTCAACTCTGCATTTGTGGGATTAAGTCCTGATACTGACACCATGTGACCACGAGCAAGTCAAGTCACTTGGCCTGTCTGTGCGGTGCGGGTCGCTGGGCACCATAAATGTAACCTGTAGTAACTAAATGTTGTATGTTGGATAAAGGCGTCAGTCGTAAATGTAGAATATTTTGCCATTAAAAGAAGTAACTGGTTTGCAAAAGCTGTGTGGAAAAAGTACAGACGCAGAATGCAAGCAAGCATGTAGCTGGAAGAATATGAAGACGGCCGAAAACGTACCTAACGTCAGCCTTGTGTTCACTACAGACTCGAGGGTAGATTCTGTAAAATAGTAATAATTGCCACCAAGTCCTTTTGCAAACGTATTGTGCGCGAAAAAAAATACTGCACTGTTTAAATTCAGGCACATCTCCGGTCCGCTACCCTTCAAGGTCCACGACGGTACAGGCCCTTGATGTTTTTTTGTTCCTCCCATTTCCGCTGAAGATCACGTGGACACCAATACAGTTCGCGCGCTGAACAGATAGTTAATACACAAAGTTGCGATAGGGTATGTCGCTACCAGATCTGCGGTGCCTACAGCGTTCATGCGCAAAAACGACAGGTTACCCACATGAAACCACTATAAGATGTGCATGAAACCAATATAGTGCTTACACAAATCCATTGTTAGACTGGCACAGAACGCAAGCCAGCATTGTGCATACGCAAATCGATTACACGCGAGTGTAAACCGATGCAGTTCACACACAAACAAATAACAAACGTACTGGAACCAGTGAAATACACACGCAAATCAATATAGGTCATATGTAAACCAGTGGTATGTTTATACAAACGGATATAGTTCACGCACAAACCGATAATATATGGACACGAACCAATATAGTTTATATGAATGAAACCAGTATTGTAGACACGCAAACCAATTAAGTATGCACACAAACCGATAGTAAATATTCATTAACCATTAGTGTTCACATGTAAACCAATAGGGCCTGTTTGGCCCCTCATAATGAGGAGCCAAGCGGGGACAGCGGAACTGCAGTACTAATGACAATTAGTACAGATTAAAGATTTTCATTTGCAGCGGGCTTACAGGTGTTGTGGGAAAGAATTTATCTGAGAATGACATGCATATATTGTTTATTCCGATTTACGCTGTAAATGTAGGGACAACGGTGAAAAAAGTTCCAGTGGATTTTTTAAAATAGTTAATTTTTTTGCATAAATTTACTGATCTAAGAAACAACATTCAATATTTTAACGTAAAGCTACCCCACATTAAACGTTCCATCTCATCCCAATCTATCCGATTCATTCTGATATTTTATTTTTTATAAAGTAGTACAGTTATGTTTATTCATAGTTGCAATGTGGTACAACACCCACCTGGCAGAAAGATGATATTGGTTAGAACGGCAACGCCTGGTGATAGAGGAGGTGCGCCACCAGGAGGAAGGAGACAGATCTGCTAAGGCTGTGTCACAAGCCAAGCAAGGCCGCTGGATGAAGTGGGATGGTGTGGAGAGGAGAAAGATCACTTGGAGCGAGCTGTGGAACATGGAGTCCAATATAATGAGCTTTACCATCAGAGCCACATATGATGTCCTGCCCTCTCCAACAAACTTGCATCTTTGGTTTGGAGAGGGTCCGGCCTGTCTCCAGTGTGCTGCCCCAGAAACTCTTAAACACATCCTGGTGGGTTGCAAGACGAGCCTTACCCAAGGCAGATACACCTGGCGCCACAACCAAGTGTGGAGGAGCTTGGAGGCTGCACTGGAGATCAACAGGGTAACTACCAACGCCATACCCTTGGAAGCTGAGACTGTATCTCGGCAACAAACATCTTTTGTCCGTGAGGGGGAGAAGCAGCCGGCCAAAATAGCGTCTCCAGTCGCATGTCCACTGAATGCAGCCCGAGACTGGGAAATACAAGTGGATTTAAATCAAAGACTAACTTTCCCACCTGAATTCGCAATAACAAACCTGTGGCCAGACCTGGTCGTTTGGTCTAAATCCTGTCGACGTGTGTTCATTGTGGAACTGATAGTCCCATGGGAGGAAGTCATCGATGAAGCATTCGAAAGGAAAAAGCTGCGATATGCAAACTTGGCAGATGAGGCAGAGGACCGGGGCTGGAAAGTGTCTGTGCATCCAGTGGAGGTGGGCTGCAGGGGTTTCGTAGCTAGTTCCACCACGAGGCTGCTGAAGGAGGTATAGGAGTCAGTGGGCAGGCTCAGCGGAAGACCATCAAGGAGCTGGCAGATACCGCCATAAGAAGCAGCCATTGGTGTGGCTGACGCGGAATGAGACCGTATGGGCTGCTCATGGAGCCTCCAGCGCGGCACACACCCAGGTCTGATCAGCCTGTGGTGGGCCGTCCTCGGGCGAGGGTGTATTGTGATAAAGGCCGAAACACCCAATGACCCCGGGGTACACAACTGATGATGTGTCGTACTGGAGGCAGTAACACTGCCAGATAAAACCCATGAAGACACCTCAAGTCCTACCTAAGAAATCAATGCTTTCCTGATTACAAAGGGATTAAAACATCTAGTCCTAGTAGACATACCTTTACTGGTATAGTATAACGATTTACTGTATCATCGTGGTTTGTAATGGGAGTTTCACTTTTGCATTAAGCATTGAACCATAGGCGACATGTGATTATGATGCTGATGATGAAAAAAGGTAACAACACAATGATTTAAGTATAGAAAAGTACGTCAAGAAAAAAGCATCAATGGCAATAGTTTTTTGAGTTACTAGTATCGATGACATACATTTTTTAAGTATTGTCAAAAGCAGTTGGATGATTAAATGGACAACTGTATTTATTAATTTATTAGCTTTAATGGGAATTGTTAAAAATGTAAGCTTTTCAATTCAATAAAAAAGGGGCGCGCTGCAGCTTTGCCCCTCTCCGCAGTGGGTGCGGTTTAATTTCTCCCACCCATGGGGCGACAAGGACGCTGTATCGTAATATAGCAAGCGTGAAACCTACGTTTTCTTTCTTTTTAAATGAGCGTAAGTGATTTCACTTCAGCGTATTACAGGATACCATATTATGGGATGGTATCGGTGTTGAAATATATTGTAGGGTTGTAATAACTGAATTCTCGGCTGGGCTCTTTGATGTGTCTTGCTATATCTTTAAAATGACTGCTCACCTTTTGCTGCACTAGTTGGAAAAGCACACGACTTTGCAGGCTTGTCAATTATACAGGCGCCCCTGCCACTGGTGATGTAATGCCCACTCACTGGGTGACTCCTCTCAGGCTGATGTAACTTGTCAGTACCGTTACAATATATTTAAGGTTAATTTTGTTGTATGATGACCTGTTACGTTCAAGGCTGCTTGTGTGTTGATGCTAAGACGACGTCTCGCTGGCTACTGTTTATGAGCAACTAGTGAATATTATTTTTTGCAGTATATTACCTTTATTAATGATATTATCACATTTGAACTTGATTCTCATTATATTTAGCCATGTTAATTTGGAAAGTCATTCGTTAGGTTCCAGGTCCACGCATGTGCGCACTGTTGATTTATTGCTGTCATTTACTGCATATGTAATGATATTACTTTGTACAATTTCATTGATATGCATGATGATTTATGAAAGTTCATTTGCTGTCTTTTAGAAACACACACACAGTGCCGATTTAGCGTTGATATTATAGTATCTACTATATAAGAAAACACTGTATGTCCAGTTCCTTCGAGCAATCTGATTGGTCAGTTTAGCTTTGGCGTGAGTGATCATTAATTGGCTTTGGTGATGCGACGAAAGAGGAAGTACAAGTGTGTGACGCTCGAGCCAAAGAGGAGAGGCAAAGATGCGCGCTGAAAGAGTCGTCTTCAAAGACAGAAAGTAAAAAATAAAAAAAAAATCAAACCATAGGCGAGGAAAGCGCTCGAAAATAATGTAACAGTCTGAGAAGCAAGATTTACGAGAACACGCTCAAGAGAGGGAAACGCCGGTGAAGAGAGTCTCAGACAGATGTCAGTACCGACGAAAGGCTCTGAAAGTACGCGTAGGGCAAGCGATAGCAAATATTCTTAAATTATTCGATTGCATGTCTTTGACAGGTACCGTGTCTAGTACAAAATAAACTGGTTATTCCGAAAGACTTCTCTTGTCTCCTTGTCTCTGAAGGGACATCTGCAGTAGATTCAGCATCATGATTAAGTTGTGTATAATTGTGAAGCTGCTCACTGAGCAACGACATTCTTTACAGGAATATTTACAAAGTCTACCTTTATTTCCATTGCTATATTTTATTTCTGCAGGATTACTCCCAGTGTTTGTTAATACTAGAGAACGATACTAATATTGATTGATATTGACTGTTATCTTTCAAATCAGTCTGTAGTTCAACAATATTATCCCATTGGTTCATGTAATATCTAAGTTTTTCATTCCTTTTGCTTTCAGACTACAGCATTAGCCCTGGATGCTTGTTTATGTGCAGATTGTCAACGATGAAAAAAAGTGAACATTTATTCTGTTCTCAAACGAAAACAACTTTTTAAAAGGTGTTGCGTTATACTTAAATTCCTTTTATTGTAATCTTTTGTACATTTTTTGTGAAAGTGTCTGTCATTGTCCTCATTTCATGAAATACAATGCGATGCACAATATTGTTATCAAAATAAAAACTAAAAATGAAGTTTGGATTAGGACAAATGGTTTTCAACCACATCATTAGCTTACATTCAAGCTTTTTTGAAGTTGTATAAAGTAACCAAAATGATGGTCTTAAAAATAATATATTAAAGTATATATGTAACTCTACAAGCAAACACAGGATCTTTTAAATTAGGTATTCACCAATGACTGCCTTCTTAATTTAGTAGGGTCTATCTTGGAAAGCCTTCCTGAAGAAATGTAATTAAAGGAAGATATTTCTGTCTGTAAACAGTTTTATAAAAATGATGTCATTCACTTTTGAATAGAATGTGATTTCTATTACAGATGTAAAACAGACAAATATAAAGTTTCAAATTAAAACAATTTTATCAATGAGTCTACTATAATTGAATAAATGGAATCACCCAATATCATGCAAAAGTAACTCATTTTACTTTTAGCATTGCCAATTTACATCTGCAACACCAAATCAGAAAAAGTTGTGATAGTTTGGAAAATGCAATACTAAAAAACTCAGTGATTCTCTATTGCGGACAGGTCAGGACTGCAGGCAGACCAGTCCAGTATCTGTAACCTCTTCTTCTGCCGCCATGCCTTTGTAATTTGTGCAGAATGTAGTTTTGCATTGTCTTGTTGAAAAATGCAAGGACATCACAGGAAATGATGTCATCTTGAAGGCAGCATATATTTCTCTAAAATGTACTTTTCTGCATTAATGCTGCCATCACAGAAGTATAAATTACCTTTGCCAAGGGCACTAACATAACCCCATACAATGATGACCCCGAGCTTTTGGACTTGTTGCTGATAACAGTCTGGATGGTCCTTTTCTTCTTTGGTCCGGAGCACATGGCATCCATTTCTTCAAAAAAAAAAATCTGGAATACACATTTCCCACTATGTGATGGTCCATCCCAGATGCCTCTGAGCCCAGAGAAGTCAATGCTGCTTCTGGACATAAGGCTTGTCTTTTACACATTAAAGTTTTAAGTGGCATATTTGTAAATGTAACTCTGTATTGTAGTACTTGGCAAAGGTTTACCAAAATAATCCCTTGCTGATGTGGTTATATCAGCTATTGAGGAGTGACGGTTCCTGATATAGTGCCGTATGAGGGATCAGAGATCACGGGTGTTCAGCTTAGGCTTTTACCCTTCCCTTTACATACCGAAATTCCTCCAGATTCCTTGAATCATTTGATGATATTATGCACCGTAGAGGGAGAAATATACAAATCCCTTCCCATCTTTCTTTGAGGAACATTGTTTTTAAAACATTTTAATAATTTTCTCACATATTTATTGACAAAGTGGAGATCCTCTGCTCCTTTGCTCCTCAAAGACTCAGCCTTTCCTACTTTTGTACCAAATCATGATTACAATAACCTGTTGATATCAACTGTTTGAAATCACATCATTATTAAATTATTTTACATCATTACTGGCCCTAATTTCCCCCCGTCCCAACATTTTTTGGAATGTGTTGCAAGCCTGAAATGCATGAAGCATGTATATTAACAAATGAAGTGAAGTTGACTAGACTGAACATTAAATATGTTGGGTTCATAGTGTTTGCAATGAAATAAAAGTCAAAGTAAATTTATTTAAGAATCACTGTTTTTTTTTTTTAATTTGCATTTTCATACCATCCCAACTTTTTCATATTTGGGGTTGTAAATCACCTGAGGAATTTCCAGAGTTCGGCTTTGCCTTTTTGTCAACAATTAAAAATGTAGTTGCAGTGGCAATTATCATTCACCTTTAACATGTAGGAAATCTTCAGTGCCTAGTGGCTAGAATGATGAAATTTGTATGACTTAAAATTTCCCAGATATTCCCTAGTTAAGGCAAACCTCTGCTGATGAGCTATGTTGAAAACTGTATAATTAATACTGGTCAAGTATTTAGTTTAAATTTATGTTTTAAGAAAATTTTTTTTCGTCCAGAATAATGAAACTGCGGCAGATCTTCAGAGCAGAAATAAGAATAGTAACATTACACAATAATTTCTTGTGCCCTCTGTCATTTCCTGGTGGTAAAACTAAACTGATTAGAATAATATGCCTTCAATTGGCAGTGTGCATAGATAAAATTAAGTCAAAGTGCAAGTGATATTATGATCTAATTAAATGTCGGTACAGAGGACAGAGGTTCTGAAGTAACTATGGGGAATGCTTTGCCCTGGATTAACCATCAAGCAAAATAAGCACATACTTAGCACACCAAACAAAGGGGGGCATCATTTAGTTTTTTCCTCTAGCTATCACGTCCTTAACTCGTTCATTGCCACATTTGATTTTAGTTGAATTTTTTTGTAATTGTCATTATATGCCATGTTCAACATTAATCTCATTATTAGACGACATTTGCTGTGCTGAGTGCATAAAGTGTAAACGTTTTGCTTGAAGATGTCTTCAAATATCACGTTTTTTCAGATGTCACATTTTTCATATCATAGAGTTTTCACAACTGCTAAGTATTAAAACAGTTGGCTGGGGTCTGGCTAGCATTTAGCTCATCAGATGATTAGGGCAACAGTTCCTTAAGCTCTTTAATTTATTGTTTCCTTTTACTGATTATTCACATAAATAAGTCAGTTTAACTTTCTTATTTCAATTTCAGCATTTACTGAGACTTGATGTCTTGTCAATTAACATATAAGGGCTGACGGGGTACCATTATTGGGCTGTGCTTAGGGCATCAGTTGTTCTTAATGTAACACTGGCAATGCTCATTTCATTTCAGACTTAAACACAAAAGGATGGCTTGATAATGCAATTATTTCGGATATTTGAATTAGAGCGCTGTATTCCTAATTCATCGATCAGTTTTTATTATACAATATATTACCTTCCACAATTTACATTTTTGCAAACTGTTGTACAAAGCAATTGTCCTCCTAAGAAGGGTATCTGACCTAATAAATCCTAAAAATATGTACTTCTGAAAATATATAAAACTATACTGTTAGTTCACAGTGACCAGAATGTTTAATTAATAATACCGTATTTAGAAAATGGTGTCATCATTAATGTGTATGGGGATATTTCTTATTCAAAGAACTCATCTGTGACAAAATGCATCTTGCATGCATGCATTGATCTAAAGGATATATGTCTTTCCTATTTTGGTAAAATTAATTTCAGTTCATATTATTATATAGTGCCAATGCATTTGACCAGAACATGTCTTTATTTATTTAAATAAATTAAAAAAAAAACAACAACAACAGAACTATAGATTCTAAATAAAAATGTAGAGATATTACTTCAGAACTATGACCAAAGCCACATAAAACTTAGATAGATAGATAGATAGATAGATAGATAGATCAAACCTGTGGAAATGTAAAATCATTGTTATTATCATTTCCACTTCTCTTGGTTAAGGTTGTAGTGGAAACACTCCAAGTTGGACTGACCAGGCCATTGTAACCCCCCAAGCAGCTTCCTCAGACCCTCCTAAGAAATTCCAGTTATTTAAAAAAAAAAAATACAACCCCTTTGTTGTGCCTTGGACTCCCCTTGTCAGATTTCTCCCAATGGATCCTACCTGGAACATCTCCAGGGTCAGGTGCCCAAGGAGTATCCTACATGCATGGTCAAATGACTTGAACTTGATACTTTTGATTCAGAGTAGTAGCAGTTCTACTCCAAGGTCCTCCTATATTGCCAAGTGTCTTATCTTATCACAGAGAGTGAATGAAGCAACTTTACTCAGAATCTTCATTCTAGCCATTTGTACTCACATTCTCATTCTGCCAGCCACTACCCAGAACTTATTACCATAATCAAGGATTGAAATCTAGACAGACTGGTAAATCAAAAGATCAATGTGAGGATTTAGCCCTGCTTTTAACACCATGGTCCTGTACAATATCCACAAAACTGTTGCTATCATACTGAAACATTGGCTAATCTGAAGTTTACCTCTACCAAAAGACCCAAGAATACTTTTTTTTTTGTAAACATTTTTTATTAACTTTAACAGATAAAGAGGAATAATCAAATAAGAAAAGTGCAAACATAAAAAAAAAATCCATTTGTGAAGTACTCACTCACTAGTTGATGAGAACAAGACACGCCTTCCTGGCTAAAGACCATGCATGACCTTAGATACACTAAATAGTCAAACTATGTGGACACCCCTAAAATTTATTGAGTTCAGGCATTTCAGCTGCACCCATTGTTCATAGGTGCATACAATCAAGCACATAGTCATGCAATCTCCATTGACAAACATTGAGAGTAGAATAGTGAAGAACTTAGTGAATTTTAATTTGGGACTGTCATAGGATGCCACCTTTGCAGCAAATCAGTATGTCAAATTTCTTCTCTGCTACATCTGCCCCCACTGAACTGTATGTGCCATTGTTGTGAAGTACAGTAGAAGTGTCTGGCCGCAACAACTGGTCAGACACGAAGTGCTAGATCACGCAAACTCACAGAGCAGGACCACTAAATGCTGAAGTGCATAA
Organism: Polypterus senegalus; assembly: GCF_016835505.1. Taxonomy (NCBI): domain Eukaryota; kingdom Metazoa; phylum Chordata; class Cladistia; order Polypteriformes; family Polypteridae; genus Polypterus; species Polypterus senegalus. The sequence continues at coordinate 69,456,991 of NC_053164.1, read as the reverse complement.
TGCTTAACAATGGACAATCCATTGTTGTATCACTCAACAGTGTTCTAAACATACTCGGCAGGCAACATTACCACAAGAACTATGCCTCAGAGTCTTCAAGAAATGGGTTTCCATGACCCCACATTTGTGCACAAGCCTAAGATCACTATGGGCAATGCCAAGCGTCAGCTGATGTGGAGTAAAGCTTGCTTCCATTGGACTCTGGAGCAGTGGAAACGTGTTCTCTGGAGTGATAATGCTTCATTATCTGATATTCTGATAGACAAATCTGGGTTTGGCAAATGCTAGGAAAATGTTCCCTACAACACTACATAGATCCTATTATAAGTTTGGTGGAGAAGGAAAAATAGTCTGTTGCTGTTTCTTAGGGTTTGGATTAGACCCCTTGGTTCCAGTGAATGGCACTGTTAACACCACAGTGTACAACGACATGTTAGATAATTGTGTGCTGCCAGCTTGGTGGCAACAGTTTGACGAAGGCCCTTTGTTGTTACAGCATGACTATGTGCACAAACCAAGGTCCATAAAGACATGGTTTGAGTAATTCGGTGTGGAGGGACTCATGTGACCTTCAGGAAGCCCTGATTTCAACCCTATTGAACACCTCTAGGATGAATGGAAATGCCGATTGCAAGCCAGGTTTTTCCATATACTACATCAGTACCTAACCTCGCAAATGTTCTTTTGACTAAATTAACACAAATTCCCAAAGAGAAATACCATAATCTTAAGAAAAAACATTCCCATAAGAGTGGAGGCTGTTTTATCCTCAAAGAGGGACCTCTATATTAATGCCCATGGTTTTGGAATGGGATGTCCATCAAACTCATATAGGTGTGATGGTCAGATTTCCACAGACGTTTGGCCAAATAATCTATGAAGGTGCTGATAATCCCATCCTTACCATTTTCATTTGAGAACCTTTCAAGTTTTTGTCAGGCATTGAAGTTTTATGAGGTCAAGAGGACAACATAATCTACAAACAGCTGAGATGCAGCTCTTTTGCTTCCCAAACTGCATTTTCTGTAAACCTCAACTTTGCCTTTCTATCCTGTTCTTGAGTATTATGAATAGAACAGTAGATTAAATGGACCCTTGGTGGAGTTCAATGCCTACCCTGAACAGACTTGACTTAATATTAAGTATACACTAGCAACAACATTAGAGAACAATTTATGAAAAAATATTTTTTTTCAAATAATGGTGACTGTCGCTGTTCAAAATTTAAAGTCATAGTAGCTGTAGGTATGATTACTGTTCTACTAGAATGTTTTAAAAAATAACCAAGGCAAGAAAAAGCCATGCATCAAAAAACATTTTATTTTGAAAAACTACAATGACCAAAATTAGAGAACTGTTACAAATGTATTGCAAAAGAATCCTGAAAAAAATCTACGCTTTTTGACAATTACAGTACATCTTTTAAAATTTAGTAGGAAGTGTAGAGGCCCTTGCTTCTAATGACTTTAGTACCTCTGTGCCCAAAGGGTATTATCAAATGCTTACACTGCTTTGGCTTGATTTTGTTCCACTCATCTTCCAGCTTCTTCCACAATTCAATAACTATAGCGGGTTTGTTTGCCATAACTTTGTCACCAATTATCTTCCAGAGATTCTCAATTGGTACTCTGGACTGGCCATTTTATCACTTCGATATTCTCTACTTCTATGAATTACTTCACTGTTTTGCACTGTGGAAAGTGGCTTTGCCATGCATAAAAATGGCTGGCTCATTGGGTGATGCTCGCGGGGATTGAACTGCATGTTGCTGAAGGATGTTCTAATGTCCATTAGCATTCATCTTGCCATGTAGCCATATGAGAGGCGTGACTCCTAATGCAGAGAACATTCCCCACACCATTAACACTTCCTCCTCCAAACAGACTTCTTCATACACTTTCGGTTCAGTCTTTCTCCAATTCAAAACCAAACACAATTGTTCCCATCTGAATCAACTAAATTAAACTTGCTTTTATCACTGAAATGAACTTTGGACCAGTTTTCATCAGTTGACTCAGCATGCTCCTTAGTAAATGCTGCAGTGTTCTAGCATTTTTGTTCTTCTTGCTAATGAGAGGATTGGTTACTACAGACTGGGCCTTTAGTACCAGTTTGCTCTGATGATGAGACACTTTATGTTGAGATATATTCTTGCCCTGTTCAGCCCTGAATTGGCGAGCAATTCCAGCTGGGGTGTTGAACCAATTACCCCCCTCAGTTTTCTTGTGCACTCGTCTTTTGTGGATGACCAGCATTTTTTCAGGACTTGAATAACTTTGTTTCTTTGCACAGCTTCAATATTTGAGAAAACACAGTCTTGGAATGACCAACTTCTCTTCCAATGGCTGAGAGGTCATCCCATCTCCCTTCATCTGAACAACCTGACGTTGGAGAGTTTCAGTTATCCTAGGGCTGCTCGTCATCTTGCAAAATGCCTACCAATGTTGACTAATCAGTTGGTGTTGCTGAATTAGAACCAGCTTTGTACTAGCACAAGTCATTATCCAATTTTGATCACTGACTTTCCTTAATTATCCTGTTTAAATCTTTTATTTTGTGATGTGGGACAGTTTTCACTGGTGAAATATGATTACAATGTGTCTCTTCTATCCCTGTTAAGATAGCATTTGATTTGGATAAGCAGTGACTTTGTAAATTACAAAAATGTAATTTGTTCTCTAATTTTGATTGCGTTTGATTGTATGAATACACCACATAAGGAACTAAACAGCATGCAACCATGACCACTCAAACCCCATTTTCCAAATCCACAATGCACAAGCAGATGGGATTGTCAGACTCTTATGATCGCTCATATGTAGTATTTGTTCAAGATTAAAGATCTGGTAAACTGTATCACAGCCAGGGTCGAATCTGCATCTGATGTTTAACTAATGTACAGAGTCACTGTGCCACTATCCATGGCATAGCCTTTCTCAGGAAGGTTGAGGACTGTGATCCACTGGTAATTAAAATACACCGTTCTGTTCCGATTTTAAAAATGGAAACAATTATCTTCAGTCTGGTCAGGTTTGCTGCCTTACATATAACATTGAAGAGGTGCATTAACCAAAACACCTCCACAATACCCACTGCTATCAGCATTTCTGGTCTGATTTCATCCGTGATTACAGCCACATCACTACAGAGCTTTTTAAAACTGTTAATGAAATCTGGTGACTCTGAACTGAATACTCTTTAATCAACCTGACAGTTTCCCTACTACTGGTGTCTATGAATGGATTCTGGATAGACACTTCTGGTACAGTGTGTTTCAACTGCCACCACTGCTGAGGTCCATTCATACTCCAGGTTCTTGACCTCTTCCAAATTGCAGAAGAAGTTCTTCTGGAAGTGAGAGTAAAATTTATTTTCAATAGAAATATCCATTTGTCATTCTTAGAATACTTTCACAACTTATTTGGGTCTTCCAGGTCTATAAAGTGAGTGATCCATCCATTGAACACATTCACAACTAAGGACCGTGACCTTGGCTTTTGGGTGGGAGGCTAGTGTGCCTCAGTGATCAAGACCTGGGAGTGCCTGATCACCAAGGAAAACTCATCTAAGGAGAGGGTCCAGAGAAATGATGACACCATTAATGTTTACATTTTAATTGGACAAGAGCAGAATTGATCCTCACATACCAAACCCTTGCATTGTAAGCAGACACATGGCAGATGGAATATGACTTTTTCAGCATTGTTCATACTGGAAGCTGAAATAATAACCTCTACACACTGCATTGGCTTTAGAAATTGACTTCTTAGTCAAGGGCCGTCTCTCTCCTGCTCTGGAGTAGCCTAGTGGAGAGGCCCCTGCTAGATGTGAATGTTTTGGATTAAAAAGTAATCTCAATGTGACTTTAAATTGTAGAGGGTTTTACTTCTTAATAGATTATTGGGCGTTGTGCTGAAAAAAAAGATTCTAACTCTGTAGTCCTACTGGGGGATAAGTATTCTCATGGGGAATTCTTGGAAGGGTGTGATTTGGAGGAATATGGTCTGCCTAACTCTGATCTGAATCCAGGAGGTGAGTTGTTATTGGATTTTGTGCTATACATAGATTGTCCATAACATCCACCATGTTTAAATGCAAGACCCCTCGCAAATGTATCTGGCGACACAGTATCTTGGACCGAAAGGCAACAATCAACTTTGCAGGTGTGTCATCTAATCTGAGTTAGTATGTTCTGTACAATTAGGTGAAGAAAGGCATTGAGATGTCAACTGAAAATATTAAATGCACACCTTTAAAATATTATGGGCTCAAAATGAACTCTCGGTATCATTTGTCTATACATGCTGGCATAACAAAACTAAAATGAGGGGAGCTGATTTACAGTTATGTCACGTGGAAATCAGGATTCTAATCTGTGCCCTCCTTTAGTAAAAGCAAATAAAACTGAATAAAATTGAGAATATTAACTTACACATTTTAAAGATTAGAATAGATTAAGTATTATTTTTTTTCCAAATAAGTTAACATAGGAAACTATCTTTGATTGGTGAAACTGGTACCCAGTACTCTGAGAGTGCATAGAGATAGATGGAAAGCCTGTTTCAATTTAGTTTTGCTTGAAAATAAAGTATAACCTTGCAAAGCAAACCAGTGGCCTTTGTGACTCTAGTAATCAATATTGTGCTCTCATTGGGCTTTCCTAAATTGTGCTTTTGCCTTTGTTTTTTACTTTGCATTTTATTTGTTGTATTATTTAGTAAGAATTTTTCATTTTAATAAAACTGTTTTAAATTTCTCATATACAAAGCTCTTAAAAACTATTATAAAGTTACACCTCCTATTTAATGTTCTTCTGATCATTTATGGGGCTAGTGCCCCCTAGTGGCTCCTGTCAGTCATGGAGAATCCGCTGCATCCACTGAACAGTATCATCTCCTGACAGAGGATCAGCGACAGACTGCTGTCACTGTCGTGCTCCACTGACAGACTGAGGAGACCCCACACTATGCGACTCTTCAGTTCCACCCGCTGGTTTTGGGTAAACGTTAACATTATACAAAGTTATTGTTTGGCATTTTTATCACTTTTTTATCAGTATGCTGCTGCTGGAGTATGTGAATTTCCCCTTGGGAATAATAAAGTATCATCTATCTATCTATCTATCTATCTATCTATCTATCTATCTATCTATCTATCTATCTATCTATCTATCTATCTATCTATCTATCTATCTATCTATCTATCTATCTATCTATCTATCTATCTACTGGATCCCAGATGTCTGGATTCTTTTCTGTTCTTGATACTAAGCAGAAGACTATAGTATTTCATTCTCAGCTCCACATTTTCATTTCTAATGTTGCCATTTCCTGGTACCGCAAGGCTTTCAAACAATGTCCATCATATTATTCTTAATATACGCAAATCCAACTGTTAGTATTAAAATATAATTTGTTATTTCATTTTCCCAGTGAGTTGGAACAGTGAATCATCTTCACAGTGCTTCATCCAGCCAGGTTTTCTAGCTTTGATTCCACATTGCTGTTTCTGAGTGAATTTTCCTTCATAGAATTTAGTTTATTGACTTCATTTTCTTTCCACAATTTAAACTGGTTCTCAGGTCAGCTGGTGTTTCTAAATTATTTTTGTGTGACGATGTATAACTGTTTGAGTGCTGCCAACTCTGCTCAATGCTGTGTCTGCAGGAGAAAGCTGCCAGATGCCATTCATGAGATGATGAAAAATGGAGTTGGGTATGCTTTATTGACTTAAGAAGGAGGCAGACAAGGGCAGCACAGTGGCACAATCATTACTGGTACTGCCTTTTAGATCCAGAATGACAGTTCTGATGTCAGGCCCAGTCATTCCTAACATGTTGTGTGTTCCCAATGTGTTGTATTTTCCCTTCCCTCTCTACAAGTGTTTCTCTACTGGCAACTTACTGTATGTTTTCCTACCTCATTTCAACCACCAACTCTAAAGTGGTCATTATGAATGAATGTGTGATGTGAGTAAAAGACTTAAGCATGGAAACTGAGCAAAGACCGGGAAATATAAGTACCCAATACACAACAAACATTAAAATGCAGTTACAGACACTGATTTGAACCAGGACAATAAATATGCATAAGAACATTAGAAATTTGCGAAATGTGAAGAGATTTGGTCCTCAAACACGTTTGTTTAGTTAATAGCTAAGCTGTCCCGGTATCTCATCCAGATACTTTTTAATGGTTGTCAAGGTTTCTGCTTCAATTACATGACTCAGTAGGCACCACAACAAAGCCCAATAACCAAAACACAAGTTATCATTTTGAAAAACAAAGTAAAAGTCCAGACTGTCTTATAATGCGTTCCTTAACTTGCTAGAAATTAATTTCTTAGTTTTTATTCAGAAACTTGTATGATAAATGCAGCATGCTATCACCCTTAACAAATCACTGATAATTGATGTCCCAAGCAACTTGCATGCAGTAATGTGTCAGCAATGTAGCTTTGTTGCTAATACAAAAACAGCCACAGCCACTAAGATAATATGCAAAACAGCAGCAATTGTGAACAAAAACAAATATTGAAAAATCATGTCATGAAACATGCTAATAATAATGAAAAATAATTTAAAATCATAAGATGACAGTAAAGAAATATAAAAATCATGACAGTGTGGGTGTGAATGTGAGTGTGCAGTGGATGGACCGGACATGTGCTTGGAATGACTTCTTTCTTATTTCCAGTTCCGATAGGATAGGCTCTTGCCCTTTGTGCCCTTGTGGTCTGATTAAACCTGATAGGTGATAGATGAATAAACAGGTAACTAAAGAAAGACAAAAGCATAGTGTGGAATATGGCCCGGACACAGACAGGCAGACACCCAACACACATTTATTTACACGATTACTATTTACAAGGTGCCATACACAACCTCAAAACTCCCCCAAAGTCCAGGCCTCTCACACAGTGCCTTCCTCTCTTCAGGCTGCCTCCACTCCTCTCCACCAAGACTTCGTCTTCTCCTCTCCTGACTCCAGCCATCGAATGGAGGGAGGCGGCCCCTTTTATACACATCCGGACATACTCCAGGTGACTCCCGATTAGCCTCCGCCAGCACTCCCCAGTGTGGCGGAAGTACTGGTTGTGCACCCGGAAGCACTATGGGTATCCCTGGTCTTCTTCTCCTGTGGCGGAAGTGCTGAGGGCCAGGGCTCCACAGGCATTGGGGCACCCCCTGGTGGTGACCACAGGCCCCTATAGGGTTGAGCTTCCAAGCTCTGTCTCCGTGGTCCCCAAAGGCACCAGGGTGGTCGCCCCGTCATGGTCTGGAGGAGGCGTAGTCCCTCCTCCGGTCCTTCTGGGCGTCTTGGCTGGGTACCACCCCAGCCGCTCGCCACAATAGTTATTAAGACAAAAATGGGCACATAGTATGAGAATAAATGACAGGGCAAGTTTAGGTGTAGAAATAAAACACAAATTCAGTAATGCAGAGACAGAAAAAAATACTAAAGATGGTTCAAGTATTTAGATCTGGAAGTTTAAATACAGTTTGAATGCTATCTGCAGAAAAAAAAACCTGCTAGCTTAACTGTTATGAATAATTAGCAGTGGGCATCCAGTTTATGATGACAGAGTTAGGACAATGGCTTTAAATAACCTTTTCTAAGTAATGAAAGATAGAAAGAGCAATGGTGCTTCCTCTTTCCATTTAACTCCCTTTGACATAAAACTTCATAAATGGTTAAAGAAGAAGGATGGAGGGTAAAAAGTAGAAGAAAATCCTGATTTCTTTTACCGCTCAAAACTTTACTTGAAAAGTTGTTATCTCAGTGGTATATTCAACATAAAGTTTACCCCAGGTAATGTAGTACATATCCTATTGAAATGGTACGTAATGACTCAATAGTTTTAAAGAAATTTAGGGCTATGTCTATTTTTGTCAGCTTTATAACTTCCAAGCATTTCAGCAACAGAAACATATAAGAGAAGATGTTCACAATTTCAATGTCTCTGTCCACATGGCGACAAAATACTGTGTTACGGTATTTATTTGCTCATTTAGAAATGTAAATACTCTTTTTTTAAAATACTAAATTGCATAAACATAAGTTGAATATAAAAGTTGGGCAGTCATGTGGAATCAAAAGTCTTTGACTTTAGTTCATTTCAGTAGGTGGATGGTTCTTCTGTCTCCATTTTTGCCATTTGCCCCCATGTTTGCCTTTATTTTATGAATGTATCCCATTTTCTTTCCATAACTCAAATACATAAAGTTGTTTAAATGTGTTTTTCCTAAATGCTCTATTGAGAGTGAGGACATATTTCTGAATGTACCAAGTACATCATGATATCCCATCAGCACCATTTTCTGCTTTTCATTTGTTGCTACTGGGATGGAGATGTTTCAGTAATTTTCACCCACCAAAAAATATCCCAAATAATGTAAACAAAAGGTTCTACCATGTCGATGGTGTCAACCTAACAACGTAACTAAAACAATGAACACAATATAGTACTTACATTTTTACTTTTATTGTTATGGAATAAATAATTTATATTCATGGTAAATATTTTTTTAAAAGAAAAGGCAATCTCACATTGCAAATAATTTTTTTTTTGCAGATTTTTTAAAATTTTTCTTTTTTTCTTTGCTGTTTTATTGTAAATTGCATTACAGGGAATAAGCCACAAAGCTGGACACTTCTCCACAAAGCAGACAAGAATACAATCGGTACTATGCACAATACATTTATGTCCATTATCCATTATCCACCACTTATCCGAGGTCAGGTCGTGGGGGCAGCAGCCTAAGCAGGGAAGCCCAGACCTCCTTTTCCCTGGCCACCTCCTCCAGCTCCTCTGGGAGGACCCTGAGGCGTTCCCAGGCTAGCCGGGAGATATAATCCCTCCAGCATGTCCTGGGTCTTCCCCGTGGCCTTCTCCCAATGGAGCATATCTGGAACACCCCCCCAGGAAGGCGTCCAGGGGACATTCTAACCAGATGCCCGAACCACCTCAACTGAATCCTCTCAATGCGGAGGAGCAGCAACTCTACTCCGAGTCTCTCCCGGATAACTGAACTCCTCACTATATCTCTAAGGGAAAGTCCAGCCACCCTGCAGAGAAAACTCATTTCGGTTGCTTGTATCCACAAACTTGCTCTATCAGTCACTACCTAAAGCTCGTGGCCATAGGTGAGGGTAGGAACGTAGTTCGACTGGTAAATCGACAGCCTTTTGGCTCAGCTCTCTCTTCACCACGACAGATCATTGCAGAGCCGACATTACTGCAGATGCTGCACCGATCCGTCTGTCAACCTCCCGCTCCATTCTCCCCTCACTGGTGAACAAGACCCCGAGATACTTGAACTCCTCCACTTGAGGCAGTAATGTACTCCCAACCCGGAGAGAGCATTCCACCCTTTTCCAGCTGAGAACCATGGCCTCGGATTTAGAGGTGCTGACTGTTATCCCTGCTGCTTCACACTCGGCTGCGAACCGCTCCAGTGAGAGCTGGAGGTCATTGTCCGATGAAGCCAACAGAACCACGTCATCCGCAAATAGCAGAGACGAGATTCTGAGGTCACCGAACCAGACCCTCTCCACTCCTTGGCTGAGCCTAGAAATCTGTCCATATAACTGACAAAGGGCAGCCCTGGCCGAGTCCAACCTCAACAGGAAACGAGTCCGACTTATTACCGGCAATGCAGACCAAGCTCCTGCTCCTCCTGTACAGGGACTGAATGGCTTGTAACAAGGAGCCTTGTACCCCGTACTCTTGGATCACACCCCACTTGATGCTTTGAGGGACACGGACGAATGCCTTCTCTAATTCCACAAAACGCATGTGGACTGGTTGGGCAAACTCCCATGCCCCCTCCAGGATCCTGGCCGGGGTGTAGAGCTGGTCCAGTACTCCACAGCCAGGACGGAATCTGCATTGTTTCTCTTGAATCCGAGATTCGACCATTGACTGAACTCTCTTCTCCAGCACCCCTGAATAGACCTTACCGGGGAGGCTGAGGAGTGTGATCCCCCTATAGTTGGAGCATATCCTCCGGTCACCCTTCTTAAAAAGGCGGACCACCACCCCGGTTTGCCAATCCAGAGGCACTGCCCCCGATATCCATGCGATGTTGCAGAGACGTGTCAACCAGGACAGCCCCACAACATCCAGAGCCTTGAGGAGCCCAGGGTGAACCTCATCTACCCCAGGAGCCCTGCCACCTCAGAGCTTTTTAACTACCTATATACATTTATGTGCTGTATGAAACTTAACACAGCTTCCCCACACTATTTGGAGTGTGAACAGAGAGCCCAATATGACATTGTTCCTCGTAGACACTGCCTGTTACATTCTCACTGCAAGTTTTATCCCAGAATCTTTTTTTTCTCTCTGATTTTTGCCATTTCTTTAATTCTTTCCTGCAGTTACATTTAATTATTAAGATGTGCTGCCACCTGAGCAACTACTTTTCTTACATCTTTTTGTTAGTGAGATATTTGTTTGTGATATTTTAGCATTAGTTCTAGATTCTATATTTCAACTTCCTTTATTGATGTTATATTACATATAGGGTGGCATGGTGGCGCAGTGGAAGCGCTGCTGCCTTGCAGTTAGGAGACCTGGGTTAGCTTCCTGGGTCCTTCCTGCGTGGAGTTTGCATGTTCTCCCTGTGTCTGCGTGGGTTTCCTCCGGTTTCCTCCCACAGTCCAAAGACATGCAGGTTAGGTGCATTGGCGATACTAATTTGTCCCTATTGTGTGCTTGGTGTGTATGCCCTGCGGTGTGCTGGTGCCCTGCCCAGGGTTTGTTTCCTGCTTTGCGCCCTGTGTTGGCTGGGAGTGGCTCCAGTAGGCCCCTGTGACCCTGTAGTTAGGATATAGATAAGGATAATGGATGGGTAGATATTACATATATAAATTTATCTTTAAATTTTCTTTCTAGGCATTTTTGATTTATTAAGTTATAGTTATCTTTTTATGTATTTTTGGATTTGGATATTTTGTTCATTTGGCTAACAGTTTTACACTCTTCATTAATTTTTTTCTTGCTCAATATAGTGTATAATTTTCTGGAGGCTTTTCTTTTAAAAAAATTACACGTTCCTGTAGTTGATTAGTTCATTTTTTTTTGGGGAGGGTTACATCAGGAATGGCATCCAGTGTAAAATTTTGCCAAATCAATATGCAGAATTCAATACAAATTTCCATACCGGATCGGTCAAGCCCCGGGTTAACAACGACCGCCACCAGTACTGTTAGCCAACAGGGTGCTGGCAGAAATTGGCCTACTGTTCGCCGAAGGAGAAGAAGAGGAGGGAGATGTGTCTGGAGGCAGGAGTAAAGTAAAGAGAGCGGAACTGAGGGTAAGAACTTTGAATGTTGGCAGTATGACTGGTAAGGGGAGAGAGTTAGCAGATATGATGGAGAGAAGGAAGGCTGATATATTGCGCGTGCAAGAGACTAAATGGAAGGGGAGTAAGACCAGGTGGATTGGAGATGGATTCAAATTGTTCTATCATGGTATGGATGGGAGGAGAAATGGGGTAGGAGTTATTCTGAAGGAACAGCATGTCAAGAGTGTTTTGGAGGTGAAAAGAGTGTCAGGCAGAGTAATGATTATGAAGCAGGAAATTGGAGGTGTGATGATGAATGTTGTTAGTGCATATGCCCCAAAGTTGGGTGTGCAATGGGTGAGAAAGAAGATTTTTGGAGTGAGTTGGATGAAGTGATGAACAGTGTGCCCAAGGGACAGAAAGTGGTGATTGGAGCAGATTTCAATGGACATGTTGGTGAAGGGAACAGTGGAGACGAGGAGTTGATGGGTAGGTATGGTGTCAAGGAGAGGAATGACACCATAGAACAGAGGATAGTGGATTTAGCCAAAAGGATGGACATGGCTGTGGTGAATACGTATTTTAAGAAGAGGGAGGAACATAGGGTTACGTATAAGAGTGGAGGAAGATGCACACAGGTAGATTACATCCTATGCAGAACAGTTGATCTGAAGGAGACTGAAGACTGCAAAGTGGTGGCAGGGGAAAGTGTAGTTAAGCAGCATAGGATGGTGGTCTGTAGGATGAAGTTGGAGATCAAGAAGAGGAAGAGAGTGAGGACAGAGCCAAGGATCAAATGGTGGAAGTTGAAAAAGGAAGACTGCAAGGTTGAGTTTAGGGAGGAGGTGAGACAGGCACTGGGTGGGAGTGAAGAGTTACCAGACAGCTGGGAAACTACAGCAGATGTAGTAAGGGTGAGAGCAAGAAGGATGCTTGGCGTGACATCTGGAAAGAGGAAGGAGGAAAAGGAAACCTGGTGGTGAAATGAGGAAATGCAGGAGTGTATACAGAGGAAGAGGATGGCAAAGAAGAAGTGGGATAGTCAGAGAGATGCAGAAAGTAGACAAGAGCACAAGGAGATAAGGCACAAGGTAAAGAGAGAGGTGGCAAAGGCTAAAGAAAAGGCGTATGATGAGTTGTATGAGAGGTTGGACACTAAGGAGGGAGAAGAGGACCTGTACCGATTGGCTAGACAGAGGGACCGAGCTGGGAAAGATGTGCAGCAGGTTAGGGTGATAAAGGATAAAGATGGAAACGTACTCACAAGCGAGGAGAGAGGCTGATGAATGAAGAGAATGAGAGAGAGAAGAGGTTGGATGATGTGGAGATAGTGAATCAGGAAGTGCAACGGATTAGCAAGGAGGAAGTAAGGACAGCTATGAAGAGGATGAAAAATGGAAATGCCGTTGGTCCAGATGACATACCTATGGAAGCATGGAGGTGTCTGGGAGAGATGGCAGTGGAGTTTTTAACCAGATTGTTTAATGGAATCTTGGAAAGTGAAAGGATGCCTGAGGAGTGGAGAAGAAGTGTACTGGTGCCGATATTTAAGAATAAGGGGGATGTGCAGGACTGCAGTAACTACAGGGGAATAAAATTGATGAGCCACAGCATGAAGCTATGGGAAAGAGTAGTGGAAGCTAGGTTAAGAAGGGAGGTGATGATTAGTGAGCAGCAGTATGGTTTCATGCCAAGAAAGAGCACCACAGATGCAATGTTTGCTCTGAGGATGTTGTTGGAGAAGTATAGAGAAGGCCAGAAGGAGTTGCATTGCGTCTCTGTGAACCTGGAGAAAGCATATGACAGGGTGCCTCGAGAGGAGCTGTGGTATTTTGTATGAGGAGTTGGGAGTGGCAGAGAAGTATGTAAGAGTACAGGATATGTACGAGGGAAGTGTGACAGTGGTGAGGTCTGCGATAGGAGCAATGGATGCATTCAACATGCAGGTGGGATTACATCAGGGATCAGCTCTGAGCCCTTTTTTATTTGCAATGGTGATGGACAGGTTGACAGACAAGATTAGACAGGAGTCCCCGTGGACTATGGTGTTTGCTGATGACATTGTGGTCTGTAGCGATAATAGGGAGAAGGCTGAGGAGACCCTGGAGAGGTGGAGATATGCTCTAGAGAGGAGAGGAATGAAGGTCAGTAGGAACAAGACAGAATACATGTGTGTAAATGAGAGGTAGGTCAATGGAATGGTGAGGATGCAGGGAGTAGAGTTGGCGAAGGTGAATGAATTTAAATACTTGGGATCAACAGTATAGAGTAATGGGGATTGTGGAAGAGAGGTGAAGAAGAGAGTGCAGGCAGGGTGGAATGGGTGGAGAAAAGTGTCAAGAGTGATCTATGACAGACGGGTATTAGCAAGAGTGAAAGGGAAGGTCTACAGGACTGTAGTGAAACCAGCTATGTTATATGGGTTGGAGACGGTGGCACTGACCAGAAAGCAGGAGACAGAACTGGAGGTAGCAGAGTTAAAGATGCTAAGATTTGCACTGGGTATGACGAGAATGGATAGGATTAGAAATGAGTACATTAGAGGGTCAGCTCAAGTTGGACGGTTGGGAGACAAAGTCAGAGAGGCGAGATTGCATTGGTTTGGACATGTGCAGAGGAGAGATGCTGGGTATATTGGGAGAAGGATGCTAAGGATAGAGCTGCCAGGTAAGAGGAAAAGAGGAAGGCCTAAGAGGAGGTTTATGGATATGGTGAGAGAGGACATGCAGGTGATGGGTGTAACAGAACAGGTGTAAGAAGAAGAAGAAGTTTAAAAATAATGTTCTTAGTATTCCTTTATCTATTTTTTTTAAATTTCTTTTCTGTTCTGCATTAGTTTTCTAAATTGTTTTGGTTAGTATTGATTGGTGTAACTATAAGGTTAAAGTGTGTGTTTTGCTTTTTTGGAACATTTTGTGGTATTTGATGCTCATTGATAGGCAAATTCTTAATACTGTGACATCGAAGGCCCTGCAAGTTTATCTTAGAACATTATTCATACATTCTTATCAAATTTGGAAAAAAAAGGTTGGAACATAGAGAAAATTAAATAAGGCATCTTTTTCCCTCTGAGTTACAGAAGGTAGGATAGGATTTTTCAAAGATATCACAATCAACTTTTCATGTCAGACAGTTGTCCCATGAGGTGTTAGAGGATTTAGGGTAAATATGAATCCAAAGTTATATGAAAAAATTATTAAAGATTTTTTTCACATTGTAACCTAAGTGTGGAGAATTTCTAAACTATATGTACAAGAGAGGCTGGACCCAATTACATCATTCACAATTAAAGTCTTGTACCATATAAAGATTGAATAAACTTAGCCCTGGTCACTCAATAATATTTATCATCTTGCTGTACATGGCTATATACTTTCTCTTGTCAGAAAGTGAATTTTTGCATTATTCTATAATCTTTTTCAATCTGAAGACAACTGTTCTCTAGAATTTGCTTGGTTTGGTTTTATTAGACATTCACTAAATCCTGATAAATACCCAATGGTAGAGTGAGACTAGACAGGTGATGAGCTTTATTAAGTTTGCACTCGGCTTTAAGTTCATCTCTAAGGTAAAGATTTCCCTCATGCTAGGAAATCTCTTGCCACAAAGTGACAAATGTATTTATGCAAAAACTTAACATACATTAATGACATGTTTCTTTCAGAAATTGATCTTATTAAATAACTTCTCCATAGAAGGTAAATCTGTAAAGTTCTCCCAAGGTTGCTGTGTTCTGCATTTATTCTAGCCTCACAGTCATGGAAGACTGAAATATTGTCATGGCACTTATTTATTTTCATCCTTTTTATTGATCAAGGTCCTGCTTTTCTATATTCACAGTGTTAGAACAGCCTGTTCCAAGAATATGTGGAACTCAGTATGTTTCCATTTTGCAATGGTGGTCTTGAATATCTTTGTGCATCCTAGAAATACTTCTGATTACTCCACAGTCTTCACTTCCCAGTCCTGTTTAAAACAATAGGCCTGTTGTTGAAGGGTGAGAATTTTGTTTCAGTGTGACACTACAGTTGACTAGCAGGGATTTAGAAAACAGGAAGAACCCTAAAGAGTAGCATCGGCATCACAGAACCTTTACGATAATTACTGTCATCTGGCGGACAATCGTTGTAATTACTTTTAAATGCATCTTTGTAACTTACTCAGCACTTGTTCTTTTCAGAAAGCATACCAACAAAAAATAAATATCTAAATACTGTATCATATTACATAGGCCTTAAGTCACATTTCCTGACTCTGACCATGAGTAGGTGACCTCAGTTGCCTGTGTATTTCATGATTAAAAAAATAAAATCTGTAAAGAGCTGTATTATATCCTGAAATTATAAGTTGTCTTGGATAAAAGTGTCACAAAAGTATAATAATTTAATTGAGTATTTTTTCCTGAAAAGGTAGACGTTATTGGCACCTTTTCTCCTTCAGAATTTATATTTCGAAGTTCCTTCAGCAGTAAACAAAGTGTGTTTAGCACAGAGGAGTCTGGATGTTTTTGATGAGGGGTGTAATTTTTGATTTTTTTTGTTTTTGGACAATCTCTTTTCATTAATTTATCATAACTGGTTTTCTGTTATTAAGGTTGACAGGACTGTATGAAATATTAACAAAGAGTGGTCTTGCAGTGTCTCCACATCAATAATGAGACAAAGAGACCAAAATAATACAATGAGGATGTTACTTATGAAGAAAATAAACATTAAGAGGGCTAAACAAAAGTGAATACAACAACCTTAAATAACAAACACAAAATAACCTGCTTCTTCTTTTCACATCATTCATGTATTAATTCCATCTCACCTTCCAGCTTGATACACTTCTGGCTATTAGGACTGAGGATACTGACTGATAATACTTCAGCCTGCAACTAATTTTAAGCCTTCCCCAAAACTACTTTCACAGTTAAGCATGTCTTCAGCTATTCCTTTCCTCAGCTTCATCTGCCAGCTCCAGGCATCCATAACTCCTTTTTACAGGGCCAGTCTGTCTCTGTTTCCCCTGACCTTACATACTCCTGATAACAGACCAGGATCAAATCTTTAATAGGTGGGCACTCAGTACTGCCTCTTGGTGATTATTTAGGCATCCCCAACACCTGCTGGGTCATCCACCTTCCTGTACCCAGGCTAATTTTCTTTCTCTCATGAGCTGGCTCTCCTGCCAACTGTCCATCTATGGCATTCAGCACACCCCTGCTGGTGGTTTACTCACACTGGTACTTGGAGAAGATCTCCCGTCTCCTGTGTGAATTCCCTTTTTACATTATGGGTTTGATCAGATATGTTTCCTGTCTGGTCTTTTTCTTATACCCTTTATCCCTTTTACACATTCTTTCCTAACCCATGGCAAACATTGCCATTTTTCTTTAATTTCAAGTGAAAAATCAAGTATTTATGGAAATCACATTTATAACTATTAAATAATTGTTTTGGATTTCTAATTTTATTTGTTAGTTAGGTTAACATTTTTTCTTTTATTTAAAAACTCTTCAGGCACCTGAAGTCTACGGCAGTTCTCTTTGCCTCTCCTTCAAGCAGATGTCGTCTGTATGATGTTTCCTCATCACCTATTTGACCAACAACAGGCAAGCCTGCAGCAGCTGTACGAGTAGAAAGAGATCTTTTAGCATCATAAATCTTAAATTTCTCTATCTTATTCATAAAATGAGACTCCTTTTACTGTTTACTCAGTGCATGTACGGTACTTTTTCCTGTTTGTGCATCACAAAAAATAGAAATAATATCTTCAATTAAATTATAACAATTCTTAAGATACATGTAGTCTTAGTCACAGAATCATACCTATAAAGTATTAAAGATAGTTTTGTCCAGTTTCTTGTCTTCGCGGAGGTTTGAGGGGATCCTGGGTTTTAAGGTTTTTCAGATCTTACAAAAATATTTTACTTATACACCTAGAATGAGAATGCAAGATGGAGCAAGTGCTTAACCTTATAATTTGGGCCTGTTTCTTGGCAAAGGGAGATTATGAATTATTGATTGCACAGATTTTAAAAGGAGGATGTTTTTCATTGTACCACAGTGTATTTGCTGGGCATACATTAGTCCAGCCTTTTGGGTGATAATTAATTCATCATTTGTTCATCATGGCTTGAAAAAATAAGCTTGCAATAATTATTCTTGCTGACTAGTTCAAGAAAAACGTCTGAGTCTATCAAGACTGTGATCTGACACATTGTTTATTATTACAATTAATATTGCTTATTTCAGATGAAATAGGCAGATTAACTGCCAGACGTGAGAGTTATTCAGTGTATATATACCAAGTCCTCTACAATTAAAAAAGAAAAAATCTTTGTAAGGATTGCATCCTATCTGCAATTGGGCTCATGCTCAGAGTGAAGTTCAGATTTAGTTTTGCAAGCCTTTATCTGAAACAGTGGTCTATATTGCCATTCCAAAGGAAAGAGGTCAATACTTACTTGGATCTAGAGTGGAAACATCTTGCACAGATTATTAGAATTTAATGCAGTCTGGAGACAACAACAACAACATGTATTTATATAGCACAATTTCATACAAACAATGTAGCTCAAAGTGCTCTTTACATGATGAAGAAAAAGAAAAAAGACAAAATAAATAATTAAAATTAGAGAACACTAATTAACATAGAATAAAAGTAAGGTCCGACGGCCAGGGAGGACAGAAAAAACAAAAAAAAAACCAGACAGCTGGAGAAAAAAATAAAATCTACAGGGGTTCCAGCCCACGAGACCACCAGCCCCCTCTAGGCATTCTACCTAACATAAATGACCTCAATCAGTCCTCATTGTATTCAGGGTTCTCATGGAAGAATTTGATGATGATGTTCATGTGGACTTCTGGCCTTTAATCCATCAATGTATGGACATTACGGTGCTATGATTAGGTGGTGGTGGCGCAGATTGCCACCACAGAAAACTGGAACAAGAACAGAAGAGAGAGTAGGGGTTAGTCCGGATTTTGGAGCCAGCATTAATAATAATGATAATTGAATATACAGAACATCAGGATTTAGCTAAGATGAAGCTATGAGAAAGCCATGTTAAAGTAATGTGTCCTCAGCAGTTTTTTGAAGTGCTCCACTGTATTAGCCTGGCGAATTCCTATTTGCAGGCTATTCCAGATTTGGGGTGCATAACAGCAGAAGGCCACCTCACCACTTCTTTTAAGTTTAGCTCGTGGAATTCTAAGTAAGTATGTATGTGGGGCCAAAATGAAACTAAAAAGAAAAAGCTAGGATCAGTGCCACACTTTTACTGGCCTGTACCAGTCAAGGGATGTATCCTTTAATCCTAAATTACCTGTGCTACCAGTATAAAATAGATTGAAAGCTAAGCAATCAACATAGACCTCAGTGTATTCAGAGTTAACATTTGCAGTGCATGATCTATTGGAATGTATTTTGTAATGCATAAAGTAATAAAATGCATTGCATTTTTCATTCCAACTGTTGGTGCATCACAGACATTTGTAGCAAAAAATGCACTGCATTATTCTTTCCAACAGATAGCACATCACAAACTTTAGCACTGTGTTTATGAATCCCATAGCAAATGGTGTATAACAGAGACATAGCAACCAGATGGGCACACAGGCACACACAGATACTTTCATTAAGGTGGATTAATTTACTAGGTGGGAGCTAAACCTGGACAGACCATCTGTCTATTACAAGGCCCAATTTTACACACACCCATGCTCAATGGGAGCATTTAGAATTTTGCCAAACTACTTACTCTGTTTTATGGATGTGGTAGTGAAATTGGAGAATCCAGGGACGACACACGAAGAACGTACACTGTCTAAATAGTTAAACCCGGGAGTGTGGATCTGGGATGCAGCACCGCTAACTATGGTGCTGTCCATTTTTCACTTGTTTTATGCTAAATTGTTTTCAGATAATGATGTAATGCTTCAGATAAATTATATATGTCTGTCCTATTTTTGGAGTTTTGATATATTGTAAAATTACTAACACTTTCCATTTTAGATAGTGTAAGACGCTAGGGGTTGCTGTTGCCCCTTCAAACCCAACAGACAGACACTCAGGACACTGGTTAAAAGCACCAAGAAGGCGTTTAATATTTCTATTCTTTAAATAGTGCCCAACGCACCACAGCCACCTCTAATACAAGTAACTATAATAACAATAAGCACAATTCTCTTTCTCTTTTCTCCTCCACACCTCCCAGCAAGCATTGTCTACTACCTCCCAACTCTGGCTTGCTTGTTGGGTCTTCAGCAGTCCTTTATATAGTTCTTGACCTTGACCTTGGATTTCCCTCCTCATGACTCAAGACTACTTCTGGGCTCTAAGGAAAGCATGACTCCCCTGGTCCTTCCATATCATCCCTGGCGGCACCCACGACACCCAACAGGTCTGAGATAATGAACCTCAAGTCCCAGGATGCCCTGTGAGAATCCAGGGCACTGCTATACCCCAGGGGAGCTGCCATCTAGCGTCTTGGGGGAGGCAGTGTCCAAAAGTAGCTGCCTTTCCCAATTCTTTCATTCTCGGGTGTCCCAGCTGGGCTGAGCTGCTGGCCATCTTTACAATAGATTCTACTTTATTATTTTAAAGAAACTCAAGAATATAGAAATATTATAAACAACAACCACCTTCCTTAAACAAATACAAGAATTACAAAAAACAAAATAAAACAAACAACTTCTTGCTTGGCTAATAACAAAACAGTAGTTATAGTGAGGCATTATTAACGCGTATTGATGTAGGCATAAAGGAGCTCCAGTAATGTTTCTTTTGTTGATTAATTTGTTGGATACAAGTACTTAATGAAGGATGAAAGTCAGCACTGTTCAAAATGGCCATCAACTTTGTTTGCATTCTCTCTCTGCAACCACCTGCAGTGGGTAAAAAGTGAGTCTCATAACTGAGCCTGGCTTCATAATCAGATTGTTCATTTGGTGGGCCTCTCTTGAATTGATGTTAACATCTCAGCATAATACATCTCAGAAAATGACATTGGCAATCATAGAGATAAAGAACAAGTAAAGGATGTCACTTCCCACATTAAAGGAACTCTGTCACCAAAAAACAAAAGTTTGCTCTGCCCTCTCTTATAGTTTCACTAGACCAACCCAACTTGCCTTTGTTTTGACCCCCCAACTATCTGTAGCAGTTCACCATAGTGAGGCTCTCTGGTGCAGTGAAAGTCAAAAAAACAGTCCCTTTGTTTTGCTGATGTTGAGCTGCAGGCAATTCTCTTTGAAACAAGAAACAAATTTCTCCACCTAATTCTTATATTCACTCCCTATGATTCAATCATAGGAGTATATCATCCAGTGTACAGAACAAAATAATGCTAGAGTACATTACATTAAAGGGTTCTAAACAATAAACAAAAAACAACAAAACCCTACAGAGTCCTAAAGACAATAATGACCCAATACTACAAAGAGAAGGAGGTCACAAAATGGATATTGGAGCTGTATATGTAACCAATACCATCTACTGATACTTCTTGTATTAACTTTGAAAAAAAAACATTAAATAGAAAATATTGAAGATAACGATAAAACAAAGCATTAAAATATCAAGCACATTTTTAACATTATCACTTTCACTTCATACAATTGATGGATGCAAAGATGGATTATTTACCTAAAGCTTAAGAAGGTATTTTACACAGCCTGTATGGATCTTCCTGAAAAGTGGGTTGTGATGTACGTATTAATGTGGCGCATAGCCATTATAAAATGAAACCTAGATATGCCTGCATATGTTGCAATTCATGTTAATTAAATGGCACAATATTTATGATAAGTGTTCAGTGGTTATTAATGTCCAAATTTACTTCTAATACTTGCCTTCAAAATTCTTAAAATATTTAAGGAACATATATTCGTTATCTCTTTTTTTTTATTTTTCAAGGTTTTAAAATTTGTAAATCACAGTGTTTAAAATGTAATTTTGTTGCTTTATATTACTTTGACCCAGGATTTGTTTCACAGTTGAGTTGCCCTTTGTACGAGAATTAAAATTTCATTCCACATTCAAAGCAATACTTCTGGGTTGTCTGTCAAATGTAAAGTGACTGAAGGATAGTTTGAACGTAGGCCTTGTATTACAGTATACTGGTTTCCATGCCATGACCAACTCCTTCCTGTGCACTGCTACCACAATAATCCCATCACCACCAACGAAGTGGATACTTGATTTTGCTGCAGAATAGTACCATCTAGCGGTAGAATTAGAATTATTTTCTTTGAAATAAAACATACATAATGAAGGCTGTCCCTGTGACCCTGTAGTTAGGATATAGTGGGTTGGATAATGGATGGATGGATGGATGGATAATGAATGCTGTGTTTCTGAAACATTTCTCTATAATGTTTTCTTGTTTGCAGCATGGGAATTATCCTTACGTTTTCTACTTGTACATACACAGTGATGCAGCCCTTCACTATCTAAATAACTGGGCACTAAGCAAAAGGCAGGAAGCAGGCCTGAATTATGTACCAATATATAGCAGGGCCCATTCACACACGTGCACACATACACAGGGACAGTCTGGTGCCACAAATTACTCTAACCTGAATATCTTTGCGGATACGATGGAAAACTGAAGAATCCAGAGAAAACTCACAGAGAATTTAGGGGAACATGTAAAATCCACTATAATAACAACCAGGTGTGGGATGTAAACCCAGTGCTAATCACGGCACCATCATGCCGCCCAACATGCATACAATTCTCAAACACAATTAATCCAATTCATGGTCATGGGACAATAAAAACTATCCAAGCAACACTTAATGCAAAGCCATTACAGGGGTCACACAAGCATAAACCAGCATTCAGACTTGCACTTGTGAAGGGCGATTTGCAATTGCTAATTAACCTAATCAGCACATCTTTGGGGATGAGTGAGGAGAGCTTGCAATGACACTGGTTGTACATGCAAACAACGCACAGATATATTTAAAAAAATATTTAATTACCGGTACAACATTTTAGACAGTGATAATAAGAAATAAATGATCAAATATGTTTTTAATAGTATCCCTTTCACTTAACAAAGTGAACTGGGGGAATATTTGATTAAACTTTCTATGAATTCTACACCTTGTTAATCATATTTAGCAAAGCTCCACCAGTAGCAGAAAGATACATAAATAAAATCTAATTAGATGGTGCAGAAACCAGTGAATAGTACTTTTATTTCCCTGGAGCCACATAGTCAGATTACATTGACCAAATTTTTGTATTTATCGTTGCTCTGATTAAAATAAAATCCAATAACTGTAATGAAGTTTACATACTTATAAATTATTCTAACGTTAAATATCAGCTATTTTCAGTGATTTAAGACTTGATAAAAAACAGCATATTATTACATAACTGCTCAATGTCCTAGAACAGTCTTGCAGAAGTCATACTGTTAGCATATCTGAGATGTGAGCAACATTTCCTCTGGATTTCTGGCAATCAAAGGAATATCCTTTTCATTCTGAAAAACACTCCATCCAAATGACCCATAAGAGCTCTAACTCAAACTCAAGAAAGTTTCTGGCACTGTGAATTACAGTGGATAAAGAAAAGAATCACCCACTTCAAAATATTCATGTTTTGTTGATTTGCAGCCTGAAATGAAGATACACACACAAAAATATTTTTCCAGCAGTATTTACTCAATGTAACTTATAAAAGTGAAAGATATAATAATAATAAAAATAATAATAATACATTTTATTTATTCGTAGGCACCTTTCTAAACACTCAAGGACACTGAACAATAGATAAAACATACATTATAAACAAAACTAAAATATAAAAATTTAAATCAGACAGAGCAATTGTAATCAAAGAGAAAAAGCAGTCTTAAACAAATGAGTTTTAAGTTTAGATTTGAAAAGTGAAAAGGATTCAATATTTCTAAGCTCAGACGATAGTGAGTTCAAAAGCTGGGGAGCTGAGCATTCAGTTGGTGGTAAGACGGACGAAGGGGACAGTCAAGTGGATGGAGGATGAGAATCCAAGGGTACGGGAAGGAATGACAATATGGAGGAGGTCAGACAGATATGGAGGGGCAAGGCTGTGGATAGCCTTAAAAGTTAGAAGGAGAATTTTGAATTGAATGCAGAACTTAACTGGAAGCCAGTGAAGCTGCTGCAAGATGGGAGTGATATGGTGAATAGAGGGGGTTCTAGTAATGATGCAGGCAGCTGAATTTTGGACCAGTTGAAGCTTATAAAGAGATTTGTGAGAAAGACCAAAGAAAACAGAATTGCAGTAATCGAGACGAGAAGTGACAAGGCTATGAACAAGGATAGCAGTGGTGTGGGGAGTGAGGGAGGGGAGAATACGATTAATGTTATGCAGGTGGAAATATGCAGACCGGGAGATGTTATTGATGTGGGACTGAAAAGATAGAATACTGTCAAGGATGACACCCAGACTTTTAACCTGTGGGGAAGGGGAGACAGAGGAATTATCAATAACAAAGGAAAAATGATCAGTTTTAGATAATGTTGATTTTGTACCAATGAGGAGAACCTCAGTTTTAACACTATTTAATTTAAGAAAAATTGAAGAAAAACAGGATTTGAATTCTGCTATGCAATCAATAAGCGAGGAGGGTGGAAAGGAAACAGTAGGTTTGCTAGTGAGACAGAGCTGGGTGTCATCAGCATAACAGTGGAAACTAATTTTATATTTACAAAAGATATTACCAAGGGGAAGGAGGTAAATAATGAAAAGAAGGGGCCCCAAGACAGAGCCCTGGGGCACACCTGAATTAACAGAGATGGATTGGGATGTGAAAGTTTTAAGCTGAACAAACTGAGTGCGCCCTGAGAGGTAGGATCTGAACCAATCTAGTGGTGTGTGGGTAATGCCAATCGAAGATAATCCATTGAGAAGAGTAGTGTGACAATAGTGTCAAAGGCTGCACTCAGATCAAGGAGGATGAGTATAGTGATTAAACCAGAATCAGCTGCCATAATGAGGTTGTTAGTAATTTTGATAAGTGCCATTTCTGTACTATGGAGGGGGCGAAAACCAGACTGGAACTGTTCATACAGATTATTTTGAGATAAATGAGAATGAGGTTGAATAGCCACTATTTTTTCAAGAATTTTGGAAATGAAGGGTAGATTAGAGGAAAGGAAAGGAATTGAGGCACTACAGGGCGACATCAAGCAGCGCCTTGAAATGCTGCGAAGAGCAGAACTCTTGAGAAAGCAACGTAAGAAGAAAGAGTGGACAAGGACTGCCTTCTACAGAGATCCCTACAAGTTTGCCAAAGATCTCTTTGTCAAGGAGAAAACTGGGACCCTTAAAGTACCTACGAGGGAATTAGAGGAGCACCTGAGCAAGACAAATTCTGACAATAAGAGGCATGTGCCAGTCACCATCCCAGAGGACATGCCACCTATCCAACCACCTGAGCATCAGCTGGACGAAAGACCCCCTACATGGAGGGAAGTTGAGACCATATTAAGACGGGCAAGATCAGCATCAGCCCCTGGGCCCAACGGCATTCCGTATAGGCTCTACAAGAACACCCTAGGCGTCTCAAAGTACCTCTGGAAGCTGATGAAAGTGGCATGGGAGAAAGGAATCATACCTAAGGCTAGGCGAAGGGCAAGTGGGATCCTGATTCCTAAGGAAAAGAACTCCTCAACCATCTCTCAGTTCCGCCAGATCAGCGTACTAAATGTGGAAGGAAAGATCTTCTTCAGTGTTGTGGCCCAAAGACTATCAGCGTTCCTGCTGAAGAACAACTATGTTGACACCTCTGTGCAGAAGTTAGGGATAAGAGGATTCTCAGGATGTCTAGAGCATGCAAGTATGATTTGGAACCAAGTGCAAATGGCCAAGAAGGGAAATAAAAATCTGCATGTGGTCTTCTTAGACCTGGCCTATGCCTTCGGATCAGTGCCTCATGAGTTACTGTGGACAGCCTTCAACTTTTTCTATGTCCCAGAGACCATCACAAGGCTGGTAAAAGCCTATTTCCAGGACCTGCAGTTCTGCATTACACTCCAAGATAAAACAACTGCTTGGCAGTCCCTGCGGATTGGCATAATGGTGGAGTGCACCATCTCCCCACTGGCCTTCACCATGGCAATGGAAATAATTATTCGAGCTGCACGGTGGGTGGTTGGAGGTGAACGTCTGAAGAGTGGGCTGCGTCTTCCTCCGATTAGGGCATTTATGGATGACATGACAATTATAACATCAACTAAGGCATGCACCAGACGCCTGCTGGACAAACTCCAGGGTAACATCAAATGGGCACGAATGGAGATTAAACCAGAAAAATCCCGTAGCATCTCCATCGTTAAGGGCCAGTTCGTCAACGAGAGATTCCATGTTAATGATGTGCCGATACCAACAATCCTGGAAAAGCCCATCAAAAGCCTCAGACGTTGGTACAATGCAGAGCTAAAAGACTCCGAACAGGTGGAACAACTCAGGCAGGACACTATCAGCGGCCTAAAGCAAATTAACCATAATGCTCTCCCAGGGAAGCTGAAGCTCTGGTGCTTTCAGTTTGGATTGTTGCACCACCTCATGTGGCCAATTTCCATCTATGAGGTCACCCTATCCCATGCCAAGCGGCTGGAGAGGCTGGTGAAGGTGCGGAGGTGGCTTGGATTACCCAGATGCCTCAGTAGCATAGGCCTATATGGCAATGGAGCGCTCTCTCTTCCAATATCAAGCCTGGTAGAAGAGTACAAATGTTGCAAAGCAAGGCTTGAAATGACCCTCACGGAATCTAGGGATCCCTTGGTCAGAGGCGCTGCTCCAACCTTGGTAACAGGGAGGAGGTGGAGGCCAGGAGCAGCAGTGGCACAGGCAAAGGCTGCCCTGAAACATCGGGATATAGTGGGGCAAGTCCAAACCAGCAGAGGGGGCCTAGGCCTGAGTACAACACCCACATGGCAGAAGGCTAACCCGTTAGAATGGCAACGCCTGGTTATAGAGGAGGTGTGCCACCAGGAGGAAGGAGACAGATGTGCTAAGGCTGTGTCACAAGCCAAGCAAGGCCGCTGGATGAAGTGGGATGGTGTGGAGAGGAGAAAGATCACTTGGAGCGAGCTGTGGAACATGGAGTCCAATATGCTGAGCTTTACCATCAGAGCCACATATGATGTCCTGCCCTCTCCAACAAACTTGCATCTTTGGTTTGGAGAGGATCCGGCCTGTCTCCAGTGTGCTGCCCCAGAAACTCTTAAACACATCCTGGTGGGTTGCAAGATGAGCCTTACACAAGGCAGATACACCTGGCGCCACAACCAAGTGCTGAGGAGCTTGGCAGCTGCACTGGAGATCAAGAGGGTAACTACCAACGCCATACCCTTGGAAGCTGCGACTGCCTCTCGGCAATGAACCTCTTTTGTCCGTGAGGGGGAGAAGCAGCCGGCCAAAAGAGCGTCTCTAGTCGCATGTCCACTGAATGCAGCCCGAGACTGGGACATACAAGTGGATTTAAATCAAAGACTAACTTTCCCACCTGAAATCGCAATAACAAATCTGCGACCAGACCTGGTCCTTTGGTCTAAATCCTGTCGACGTGTGTTCATTGTGGAGCTGACAGTCCCATGGGAGGAAGCCATCGATGAGGCATTCGAAAGGAAAAATCTGCAATATGCAAACTTGGCAGATGAGGCAGAGCACCGGGGCTGGAAAGTGTTTGTGCATCCAGTGGAGG
Source organism: Polypterus senegalus (assembly GCF_016835505.1). Taxonomy (NCBI): domain Eukaryota; kingdom Metazoa; phylum Chordata; class Cladistia; order Polypteriformes; family Polypteridae; genus Polypterus; species Polypterus senegalus. Next base: position 69,430,010 of record NC_053164.1, on the reverse strand, counting down.
TGGGCTGCAGGGGTTTCGTAGCTAGTTCCACCACGAGGCTGCTGAAGGAGGTAGGAGTCAGTGGGCAGGCTCAGCGGAAGACCATCAAGGAGCTGGCAGATACCGCAATAAGAAGCAGCCATTGGTTGTGGCTGAAGCAGAATGAGACCGTATGGGCTGCTCATTTAGCCTCCAGCGCGGCACACACCCAGGTCTGATCAGCCTGTGGTCGGCTGTCCTCGGGCGAGGGTGTATTGTGATAAAGGCCGAAACACCCAATGACCCCAGGGTACACAACTGATGATGTGTCGTATTGGAGGCAGTAGCACTACCAGATGAAAACCCATGAAGACACCTCCAGTCCTATCTAAGAAATAAATGCTGTCCTGATTACAAAGGGATTAAAACATCTAGTCCTAGTAGACATAATAAGATGAAAATTACTGAAATTAGTCGGATTGGCACCAGGTTTTTTCAGTATGGGGTTACTGCAGCAGTTTTAAAAGATGAAGGAACAGTACCAGTAGTGAGAGAAGAGTGGATTATAGGAGAAATAAAAGGGACCAGAGAGGGGAGGCAGGCTTTGACCAGAACTATAAGGAGGGGGTCCAGATGACAGGTGGATGGCTTAGACGTATGTTGTCAGAAGAGACCAAAATCAAACTATATGGCCTCAACGCCAAACAATATATCTGGTGGAAAGCCAATACAGCCTACCTTCCAAAAAACACCATACCTACAGTAAACATGGAAGTGGTAGCATCCTGTTGTCAGGATGTCTCTGTGCAGCAAGAGACTGACAACTCAAAACAAGATATTCCCTTTATATTAAGGCATAGGCAATTCCCTGTTCATTTAGCATATTGTATGACTATCACCAAGTCACAAGGACAAACATTTAATAACGTCGGAGTTTATTTGCCAGGCCCTGTTTTTACCCATGGCCAGTTGTACACTACATTTTCCAGAGTTACATCTAAAGCCGGGTTAAACGTACAGGTACTTGCGGTTTACACACAGGGGAATATTTTCGCTGACAACAACGTTTTTGCAATAAATTGCATTTTCCAAAAATTATTATAAATGTTGGTATACTACATTACCTGATGGCCACACTTCACACATACTGACTTACATGTACCCCGCATTTCCCTTCTTATCCAATATGTTCTGTTAACATGTTCATGTTAAACATTGTATAGTAAATATTCATGCTGTTAAGTGACTATAATAACATCCCATACTAATCATGTGACTATTGTAATACTGAGTCCTCTCACAAGTCACTACTTATTAAAATAATCTGCTTTCTTACTGTAACGTGTAATGTTCTTCTCTCCCTTATCATAATTTCATTAACGCTTTTGTTCTTGCAAAATTTTCACAAGCACGATTTGCTATTACTATATTAAAAACGTAATTGATTCAAAACAGTGTATTAACTAACATCACAAGCACTTTCCTAATAAGTGCCATGTGAAACAAAAAACATTTATTTGTCCAAACTCAGAAAAATATTTCTGTTCAAGATACTGGGTTACCAAATATCACAAGCCAAAAAACAGGACACAAAAATAAAAAAAAGAAAAAAAAAAAGACTATAATGAGTTACAGGGCTTGAAGTTTTTCTCCTTAAGTATTTACTTATGCCATAGTGTGATCGCTGCACACCGTTTCAGAACCATTGATCTAAGGCATCGCCATTGTGGATTTGTCTAATGTTTGTTAAGAATTATACAATAGGTAAAATTTCAAAAAGGATGTGAATTGAAAAAGGTAAACTTTGTTTGGGAATGATAGGCTGCAGTGTAGAAACAGTTTTATAAAAATCACCTGGACTCCCCGAGAGGTGCCTAACCAGGCGTAAGGTAACCCTGTCAAGATGGGGTAATGCAGGTAAAGATCAGAACAAGTGTAGACACTGTCATCATCCACCCGCATGTGCAGTGTTCTTCTTTCCTTTGTATGGCAGGCTGACGTCACTTCCAGTGATCCATTCAGTGATGGACCTTATTCCACCCAATGATTTCTCTCAAATCCTGTATTTACTTTTCTGCTCAAAAACTACTGCTTTTTCCTTTATAATTTATATACATCATAAGTTATCTTAATGGAAATTTTTTATTTACTCAATTTATCAGTTAGTTTCTGGTGTTCATTCCACTTATTTATTATAAAGCATTATAAAGTGTTTTACTATTTTTTCCCCATATTGTATGCAATACCCATTTTTATGCTTTCCAATATAATATAAATACTGATTAAGTCCACAGTATCCTAATAAAAATCTGTTAATTATTATATCTTCTCTCCTTGACTGATTGTTATGTTTAATTTGATTCTTAACTGTTGGTTTTAGTTGAAATACGTGCCTTCCCCTAATGCCATATTGCCATACTATTTGCCATTCAGTTATATTAATTTTTAAATAAAATTTTTCATTTAATTTTTCCCCGAAGATAATTCTAAATCTAGTTGTTCTTTATTCAGTGCCTTTTATGCCAATTCAAGAGTCTCATCATACTTTATTGGTACATAATCCTGTTAATTTACGTTTTATTTCTAAAATTAAATCTTCTCTGTTGCTCATTTTCCCAGACCGTAATGCTAACAAGGACAATAAAGAATCTGTTAAAACAGCAGCTTTCTGAAACTTTATTTCAGTTAGCCATTCAAGGGCCAAAGAAACTGGCAGAATTTCAACAGAAAAAACTGATAACTCATCCAATACCCTGATAGCAAGCTCCTTCTCAAAATTTTTTATATAAAATCCTGATGCCACTATATACAGTATCCTTTCATCATTCTCTGTCTAATTGCATTTAAACCTTATACTGCCTATCTCAATATTCACTTATTATATAAGTGCGGTACATTAATAAATTCTTAATTTTTACCACATCACTTGGATTGAAATCTATATTTGGCTGAACTAGATACCATGGTAGCATTACTGAAATCATGTTATTTGTTATTGAAAATTCATTTATTCCCAAAACAGATACGAATGTTATCACTCTTTTCCATTAAGACTCATGTTTTATTTTCCCATATTGATTTCTCCAACAAACCTCTCAAAATTCCAACAATTAGATGATTATCATCTTCTCTTAAATAGGCACCGTAGTTAACATCAAACAATCATCTTCTAAAACCTAATGTCATTATTCCTACTTCTGCTAGCATCACAGTACATTAGTAGGAGGTGATGGAAAAGCAGCTAAACATATTTTAATTACCCTGAACTGTATTTTACCAAGTTGTGCTAACAATCCTGAGACACCTGAAGCATATTTTGCAAAGCCATAATCCAAAATAGGTATAATCAAAGAAGTATATACTTTGAATGGTACTGTTCTCTTAGTCCCCCATATCTGTCCAGACAAACATCTCACAACATATAGTCTAATATTACATTTCGTTATCATCTCTTGAATATGTAACTTCCAATTCAGTTTAGTATCAAAGATCATTTCCAAAAATCTAAATTCATTCTTCCATTCTATCAGATCAAAGATTTACTTTTTAAAATTTGCCTTAATAAGAAGCAAACCACCACGGTTGTTGATGTTTAAAACCCCAATTATTCGCCTATACTGTATGTCAATGTTTGTGACTGCACTTTGCACTTTCCCAAGGAGGTTCTCAAAGTTTCTTTGTCTCTTCGAAATTACCCTATCAACTGCAAGCAGAGAGATCTCAACATCTGACACCTCACTAGATAAATCGTTTATTATTAAATTAAATGTAATTGGACTGAAACACTACCTTGTGGTGTAACATTGTGCTGTTTTAATTTCTATTGATATTTTATTGACTAGCTTTACTTTAAGGGTCCTTTCAGAAAAAAGTCCCTAATCAGACCACAGTCTTGTCCTTTCATACTGCGCTTGCGCATTTTTTGTTGCACCAGTACATGTGCATTTAAGCACAGTCAAATTTGTGCAGTACATAACATGGTTCATTCATATTCTCAACCATCCAATGCCCCTTACCTTACCTTACCTTACCTTACCGGTATCTCCATTCCACCTCACTGGCTCTATTAAAAACTACTTTTTTATGTTGATTAATCATTTGCAGGAAATGGTTAAGGTTTTGGAACTCAAACCATGAGACTGTTAATTCCAGCCCTGCTACTGACCCCATGAATTGTAAAAACAAACATTTTCTAAGCAATTGTATCTCAAATGTTGTAAATTGCCTTAGATAAAAGCATCAGCCAAATAATAAGCAATAACACTAATGAGAAAATGCACACTGGTATATTCTGATCCTGGAAAATGTGCTCCTGTTGTGTTTATAAATCGTTGGATGGCATCAGATTCAGATTTTCACCTCAGACATGCAGCACTGTCATCATTGAGTGTGCACAATGTAGGACAAAGTGGGCATTGCCCATTCGTTTAGGCTTTAGTGGCACACCAGGCATGTTAAGAAAGCAGATTTAAAATGGATGCAGACATCTAACTTCTTCTTCCCCCAGCTTGCCTTCCAAATTAAGTGACTAAGCTTTTTGTGCCAGGGCCAGCTTATACTTCAACTAATTACAAAGGTGTAAATCAGAGTTGCACTGACATCTTGGTAGAGGCTCGTTTGCAGAGACTTCTTGAGCCAGAAGGTGCAAAATGAACTCAAGAAAGAATAAATCAACAAATGACAACTCTGATGAACAGAAAAACTTGTCTATGAGGTGACACTGACTTTATAACTCAGAAGTGACTTTAATCCAATCAGGAGAAGGTATACATTCCCTTAAAACTTGCTGCACTATCCTGAAGATTCCATCTGGCTCTCTCAGGTGGCTCTCTCAAGGAAACTCTAAGGAAACTCTCAGGGGATTCCCTGGGTCACTCTGCCCCGGGGTCATTCCTGAGCACACTCACCAAAAATGACTGAAAATCTCTGAAACAATTCTCTCTGAAACTAAATTCTGATGAGCCGCTCTTTCCTCTTTGGAGAGATGAAGCTGACAGTCTCTTCTCATTGTATCCCTGGGAACTGAAATTCAGTTTGCCAAGCTAAACAGTGAGCCAGTCTGAAGACTGAGAAACAGCCATCACTTCAAGAAGGGTACTTCAGTATCTAAACTCTTGTGTCAGAGAAAGTGTAACGCTTTTTCATATGAAATTGCAAATGACACAGCAAAGGGCCTAACTGAGAAAAGCACTGCACACCGCAGACAAAGGATCACACATCAAAGAGAAAGAGTGCACTCCAATGCAAGAAGAATTCTCCATTTGAACTTGGAGTAACAACAAAGTAACAAGTCCACACAACATCGGACATCACCTTTAAAGACTTGGTATCATTAAACTATTTATCAGTGCCAAGATTACAACTCTTTATAATCAGTAAACAACCAGCCTCTCTATGTTATATGTTTCAGGGACTTTCGGTAAGGGGAGGCAGGTGAGGCTCTTTATGAAAAGTAAAAAAATACTAATAATGATAACATTAAATAAATTTGCCCACCGGTCTGTGCTATATATTTGTTTTCTGTATGAATACAATAATTTTGATAATTTGTATACTCAAATTCGCTGAATTTGCACATTTCCTATTCAAATACATGGGAGAAACGCGAGATGTGGCAGTGACGAGCTTCACAGTACTGTGAAACACTGAAGGGGGTGCATGTGAGCCCAACAGGTGCTTATTGCTGCTGTTCTATGCAGAGGCTCTGGGCGCCATTAGGTTGGCAATGTCAGAAAGTCAAGTCCGTTTATTTAAATTTTTTGTTCTGGCTGACTGCCAAAATGGAAGATTAAGAATTTTAAATATAAGGAGGACTTTTACAAGAAAGTGACAGAAATTTTTGTGGAGAAGGATAGGCGCATGGACTTCATTTGCAAACAAAGGTAAGACCATAAACGGTTTTCAGTTTTATAAAAAATGGGATCAGAATGGAGAAAAACCAATCCAATATTAAAAAACTACATTTTGACCTTAAATAAAATTTTCTTTCTTGTTATCATTTTGTTGAACAGTCTGTATTAAAATTGATTAAAGCATCAGAATTAAAATCTTTTAAAAACAACTAAACATTTCAATTAAGGTCAAAATTGAAATCTGTTTTTTTTAACACCACTCTATACTTTTATTTGTATTGAATGAGTATGGAATTGCAACAGCAAATTTAGAACACGTGGATGCTGCAGAGCAAATGCGCTCTCTCCGCTATCTCGAGCCGCTAGAAATGTAACATTCTTTCTAAATATGCTCCTTACCTATATGTGTGTAAAAATGCTAATGAGATATGAAACATAACCAGTAGTCAATGTGCATGCTGCCAAATGAATAGTGAATAAGCTACTCTTCTGGGTTCATATATTTGTAAATCTGACTCCACACCAGCCACGAACCTCACTGCATGTCACTGTCTTGTCTGTCTGTGTCCTGTGTTATATGTCAACATATATATACAATTATCATATTTCTATAATCCTTGTGAAACACTGTGCTTCTGTTCCCTTGATGTAAGTCTAACAGCTGGAGACCCGCCTACTAAAATAAAGACAGTAAGGTTAATAAAATATGAAGGTTGCTGAATTATATGATTAAGTAGCTGAAATATCCAGCGGTGCGTGGGAGAACAAAAAAAGTTGTTTTTTTTTTTAAATTGAGAAAAATATAATTATGGAGCTCATCAGAAACATTCCGAGCATCAACTGGATGATAACATACATACAAGACCAAAAGATTGTTACAGTCTGTTTTATATATTTATTGGAAGGTGCTTTGTGGAATAAAAACTGTTTAATGTATTTATATTCTTATATTGTGGAATGTATTTCTGTGTCAGGGGTTCTCTGGTGCCCCCTTGTGGTTACTAATCGTCACTGGATGATGACATACACGGTTACATTCTGCTTTATATATGATTGCTGGCATTATCAAAGGCAAAACTGATAATTAATTATTTGAATGAAATTTACCCCATTTCCTACAACCTTTCCTTTTTTAGAACTGGTGTACCCCTGACCTTTGAAAAGAGGTAATGTATGCCTGACTGAATTTGTGGATGTGTGTGAATTTATAATACATAACAGAATGTATTGAATTATCTTCTTTTAAGAACTGTTTAAGAAAAGGGAGGTTGTATGAACATTATATTTTAAATATAATTTTAGAAATATATTTACTTTTGCCAATGCTTCAAATACTTTAATTCTGCTTTGTCATTTTCCCATTAATTAACCAATTTTCTATGGAGTTTTCTCCCTTAAATTCTTTCCTGATAATTACAATGCTAAAAGGCTACAAGAAATATGGGATTATATACAGTACATAACCTTAATAAACATACAACTTACAAGTTGCCTCCAGTTTGACCAGGGGGTGTTGGTGTGTCTAAAAATAAAATAAAGTTAGGTTGTGATGTGCATACCACTTTTTTCCCCTCTTTGGTACAAAGACCTTAGTGCCATGTTTCTCAAGTTCAGTCCTGGTCCCCTGTGGCTGCAGGGCTTTGTTCCAATTGTTTTCACAATTAATAAGTCCTTTTCCTTCTTATTGATCTAATTGTTTAATTAACTTTTTTCTCTTATTTTGCATTCAGAAAAGGAAAGTTGCATGAACATTATATTTTAAATATAATTTTAGAAATATATTTACTTTTGCCAATGCTTCAAATGCTTTAACTCTGCTTTGTAATATTCCTATAAATTCGTCAAATTTCTATGAAGTTTACTCCCTTAAATTCCTGATAATGACAATGCTAAAAGGCTGCAGTTACTTCAGTGTCAGGCACAGCCAGTGTGCCAATTAGTAAATAACTGTTTAAATAACCGTAAAACATGGAAAAGCAGGACAATAATTGTGATCACAATAATAAAAAACATAAAAGCCAAAATAGACAACACTAAATGATTCCTATGTAAATGCTTTCTAAATTACAAAGAAATTTACACTTCAAAACAGAAAATGGAAAAGAGTAGCTTGTTAATTTTGGTGGAAGCCCAAAAAGGCAGAACATAGTTAGGATGAAAACCCACCAATACAGTGGTCCCCCAAGGCTGAATTTGAGCACCACTGCCTTAGTAGATATGGTCATATGAAAAAGGGGAACCCCACTCAGCCTGCATAATAATTTACTCTACTTTCAACAAAGAAGATAACAGTGGTATGTCTTTCATTTCCTAGGAACATCTGAGTACTGGGGTGTTTTCTGAACAAAGATTTTTAGTGAAGCAGTATTTAGTTGTATGAAATTAAATCAAATGTGAAAAACTGTCTGTGCAAAAATTTGGGTCCCCATGTAATTTTGCTCAATTTGAATGCCTGTAACTGCTCAATCCTGATTACTTGCAACACCAAATTGGTAGGATTAGCTCGTTAAGCCTTGAACTTCATAGACAGGTGTGTCCAATCATGAGAAAAGGTATTTAAGGTGGTCAATTGCAAGTTGTGCTTCCCTTTGACTCTCCTCTGAAGAGTGACAGCATGGGATCCTCAAAGCAACTCTCAAAAGATCTGAAAACAAAGATTGTTCAGTATCATGGTTTAGGGGAAGGCTACAAAAAGCTATCTCAGAGGTTTAAACCGTCAGTTTCAACTGTAAGGAATGTAATCAGGAAATGGAAGACGACAGGCACAGTTGCTATTAAACCCAGGTCTGGCAAGCCAAGAAAAATACAGGAGCGGCATATGTGCAGGATTGTTAGAATGGTTATTGACAACCTACAGATCACCTCCAAAGACCTGCAAGAACATCTTGCTGCAGATGATGTATCTGTACATTGTTCTACAATTCAGCACAATTTGCACAAAGAACATCTGTATGGCAGGGTGATGAGAAAGAAGCCCTTTCCTGCACTCACACCACAAACAGAGTTACTTGTTGTATGCAAATGCTCATTTAGACTAGCCAGATTCATTCTGGAACAAAGTGCTTTGGACTGATGAGACAAAAATTGAGTTATTTGGTCATAACAAAAAGCACTTTGCATGGCGGAAGAAGAACACTGCATTCCAAGAAAAACACTTGCTACCTACTGTCAAATTTGGTGGAGGTTCCATCATGCTGTGGGGTTGTGTGGCTAGTTCAGGGACTGGGGCCCTTGTTAAAGTCAAGAGTCGGATGAATTCAACCCAATATCAACAAACTCTTCAGGATAATGTTCAAGCATCAGTCACAAAGTTGAAGTTACGCAGGGGCTGGATATTCCAACAAGACAATGACTCAAAACACAGTTCGAAATCTACAAAGGCATCCATGCAGAGGGAGAAGTACAATGTTCTGGAATGGCTGTCACAGTCCCCTGACTTGAATATTATCGAAAATCAATGGGATGATTTGAAGCAGGTTGTCCATGCTCGGCAGCCATCAAATTTAACTGAACTGGAGAGATTTTGTATGGAAGAATGGTCAAAAATACCTCCATCCAGAACCCAGACACTCATCAAAGGCTATAGGAGGCGTCTAGAGGCTGTTACAGTATATTTGCAAATGAAGGCTCAACTAAGTATTGATATAATATCTCTGTCGGGGTGCCCAAATTTATGCACCTGTCTAATTTTGTTATGATGCATATTGCATATTTTCTGATATTATGCTATTCTCTGACATTGTTATTATCTGATAAAATACAATATTAATTTAAACATGAAGTAAACAAAGAGCCTTGCAACCACCTGCTGCCCAGAAAAGAAAATACATTGGTTATGAGCTGCCTAAACTGAAACAGCAATACCTCAATGTTAGAACTGAATGACTTTGAGGTGAAAAAGGAAAAGCATCAATAACACGGAAAAAACATGCAAACAGCAAACACTACATCACTCAAATACAAGACTCAGGGCTGTTTTATAGCAGTGTTAAACACTGTGTGACCAGATGTTTGCTGAATAGCATGATGCCAGCAAACAACTGAACATTTTTAACATACCTTGTCTTTCTGCACCAGCATTCTGTGCTTCTTTGAAACAGTGACATCACACTGCTGGATTCTTTTCAACAATGAGGAAGGATCACACATGAGTTTTTCAAATTTAGTGCCTTCGGTATTCCTCTGTGATGGGTGAAGGTCAAGTGTTTCTAGCTGGAGTAATGTCTTGATCATTTCTTGATATTGATCTACTTATATATTTTTTTTTTCAAATTACCATTACTATCATTGAAGGACTTTTTGAAACTGTTTTCTAGCTTTCTACTTAGCCTTGACTGGGAAAAGTTTTTACCTGAAAGTGCAAATGATTAAAAAATGAATAAAAAAAGGTCTTCATTTTAATGCAGACAAGAAGGGGCTTTAGCCTTCAAGCCCCATTGTTAAACTGTAAAGTTCAGTTGGACATGCGCACATACACCTAATAATAAACCTAGAATACTGCAGGGCCACTAGAGCTGGCCCCTTGAGCAGGAAACAGACTTGTAGCACCTAGCATAAAGACAATGTCACATACTACAAGAAGCAATAGTTTTCTAGATAAACACTTACAATAAGCATATGATAAAAATTCCAGAATAACCTTAAAAAGACAAAGCTGAGGATTAATATAAACTATATTACTGAGGGAGATTATTATTTATTTTACACAATATTTTGTTAGGCTCTGCTCCACTGATCATTTATGCTGAAATATTACTAAGACTTGTAATCTGCCATAGCATAGCAAATATCATAAACACAATTAGGTTTCACATGGTTACCATAGCTTTGCTTTTTACTTATTTCTGCTTTAACATAATCCAAATAAAAGCATAACATCCATTAATCCATTTTCTAAACATTCTTATTCCAGGGCTTTCATGAATAAGGTGATAATATACTAGAATCTTTTGTCTTGTACCTGATGCTGCCAGGATAAGCTTAAACTAAATAGCGGGAACAGAAAATGAGTGGAAGGATGAAAGGTGTTAACATAAGCAGTGTCATAATAGAAAAAAATGTATTCTGAATGTTTATGTACGCCTAAATACATTCAGTGCACCATCTTATTCTAGTCTGAAAAGCTGTAGTCTCTATTGCCAATTAACAAGTGCAAATTAACTTTAAAACAGTGTTTTAAAGTTTTTCATAGTTTGTGTGTCAGTGCAATGGCAATCTTGCATTCAACAGTTACTCTCTTCATTTAACTGTCTCAGAAGAAAGCTTATAATTAACTGGCAGAAAACTGCAGCATTGTATGAGTTCATTTAAAAATATAATATTTCTTTTATCAGTGAGGAAAGATATAAATAAAGCTGTTTGATATAATTCTGAACATATTTATTTATGATATTAGGTCACTAAAAGCTACTTTCCATAATAAAATATTTAACGACAATGACTACTGCATCTGCGGGGAAATGCAGGAAGAAGAGCATCAGCACTGAGTCAACAAGAGGAAGCAATATGAGCTGGAACTCCATTAGTCAAATAAACAGCTTCTGCTATCTGCGAGGGGGCCTATAACAAAGAGTAAATGCAATAAGGTCACCATCCTGGCAAGGCAAAAATGAATGATTCTTATAATAATATTAAGCTTCATAACAACAGCAATAAAATGAGCAACAATTCATTGCAACAGTGCTGCCTAGTACCACACAACTCTACAATTTATAAATTAATTTGGCTTTGGAACAACCAACATACAGTATAATTGTCCATAGTTTCTGATTGCACTTGCCATTTTTGGCATCTCCTTCACCTCTCTTCACCACAAATTTTGTCCTAAATTAATAAAGTTGTGCAAATTCCTGGACACTGTAATTCAGCACTACTATTTAAATTCTTTACATGGTGGAAAAGTCACTGCCACTTATACTGAATGGCCTTACACTGCGAAGGGCTCAGTCTGCCAGACACTTCAGTATTCAGGAAGTTAAAATGTTCTGTCTAATAGCTTTTCCACTTGTTAAAGATGTTTCAGTAACAATAGTATGCATACATTGCTGGACCTACCGTCAAGGTGACTTGGGTGCACACCCTGGTGCCCTGCTCAAAAAGGAGCCTTAGCATATGCAAGAATAAAGCCTAATAATAATAGTTATGTTGTTACTCTGTTTATTTAGTTATTCTGTTTGCACTAGTACTACTGATCTTCTTAACTCTTTATTACCTTATCTTTATTCCTCTTGTTGGCACTGAGCATGTATATGACAAAAGAATTTCCCTCGGGATAAATAAAGTTCTTATCTATCTATCTATCTATCTATCTATCTATCTATCTATCTATCTATCTATCTATCTATCTAACAGAAAGAGTTCACGTTTTCACTGACAGCACAGGCATTCACAGCAATCCGTTATACAGTACACACCCACACCACACTTCGATCCTAGCAATTATAAACTTTTCCAGCGACAACTACACAAAATAAAATTTAAATAAAAATTATGAGTTCTGCTTGGTTAATATGGGTGGGGTATGATGAGCACAGGTGTCTAAAAGGTCACTTGTATGTGATGTGCTACTGTGCTGCAAAAGAAAAAAAGACCAATTGGATGGTCATTCAAAATAAGAGCCTAGTAGTGCAATGAAAAGAAGCAAAAGACACTGCTTTGGTAGAAACTATCCATCTATCCATTCATTATCCAACCCGCTATATCCTAACTACAGTGTCACAGGGGTCTGCTGGAGCCAATCCCAGTCAACCCAGGGCGCAAGGCAGGAACAAATCCCAGGCCGGGCGCCAGCCCACTGCAGGACACACATACCCACACACTAGGGACAATTTTAGGGGTAGAAACTATACCTGACCAAGTGATTATTTGAATATGCACTTTGAACAAGCCATAAATACTGCCTTTGAAACTAATGAGACCAACAGTACAGATAGGTAGATGAGGAAAAGGCAACTTTTGTCACTTCTAGCACCATTGTGGAGGATATGAAGCCACTGTAGGAAATAAGATGCCATGGTGCAAATATACAAACCCAGAATACTCAGTTACATAACACCTTTTATCCACAAAGTGGCATGGCCCTTTTAAAAATGTTAGCATGGAACATGGAACCAATCTCCTTGAGAGGGGCTGGACTCTCTACCACTCTGAGTTGCCCCGGTGAGAGGCCGAGCAGGTGTGGGCATACTTATTGCCCCCACTGGAGCCTGTGCATTGGGGTTTACCCCGTGGACGAGAGGGTGGCCTCCCTCCGCCGGGTGGGGAAGGGTCCTGACTGTTGTTTGTGCGTATGCCGAACAGCAGTTTGGAGTATCCACCCTTTTGGAGTCTCTGGAGGGTTGCTAGAGGGCATACCTTCTGGGATTCCCTCGTTTTGCTGGGAGACTTCAATGCTCACGTGGGCAATGACAGTGAGACCTGGAAGGGTGTGATTGGGAGGAATGGCCCCGATCTGAACCCGAGCGGTGTTTTGTTATTGGACTTCTGTGCTCGCCACGGATTGTCCATAACGAACACCATGTTCAAGCATAAGGGTGTTCATATGTGCACTTGGCACCAGGACACCCTAGGCCTCAGGTCGATGATCGACTTTGTGGTCGTCGCCGGACTTGCGCCATATGTCTTGGACACTCGGGTGAAGAGAGGGGCGGAGCTGTCAACTGATCACCACCTGGTGGTGAGTTGGCTTCGATGGTGGGGGAAGATGCCGGTCAGACCTGGTAGGCCCAAACGTGTTGTGAGGGTCTGCTGGGAACGGCTGGCAGAGTCCCCTGTCAGAAGTAGCTTCAACTCCCACCTCCGCAGAACTTCAACCACGCCCCGAGGGAGGTGGGGACATTGAGTCCAATGGGCCATGTTCCGTGCCTCTATTGTTGAGGCGGCTGACCGGAGCTGTGGCCGCAAGGTGGTCGGTGCCTGTCGTGGCGGCAATCCCCAACCCGCTGGTGGACACCGCGTGAGGGATGCCGTCAAGCTGAAGAAGGAGTCCTATAGGACTTTTTGTCCTGTGGGTCTCTGGAGGCAGCTGATAGGTACCGCAGGCCAAGCGAACGCTGCTTCGTTGTTGCTGAGGCAAAACTCGGGCATGGGAGGAGTTTGGAGAGGCCATGGAGAACGACTTTCGGACGGCTTCGAGGAGATTCTGGTCCACCGTCCGCGCCTCAGGAGGGGAAGCAGTGCAGTGTCAACACCGTATATGGTGGGGATGGTGCGCTGCTGACCTGACTCGACGTTGTGGGTCGGTGGGAGGAGTACTTCAAGACCTCCTCAATCCCACTAACATGCCTTCCACGAGGAAGCAGAGCCTGGGGACTCTGAGGTGGGCTCTCCCATCTCTGGGACTGAAGTCACCGAGGTGGTCAAAAACTCCTTGGTGGCAGGGCCCCGGGTGGATGAGATACCGAGTTCCTTAAGGCTCTGGATGTTGTAGGACTGTCTTGGTTGACACGCCTCTGCAACATCGCATGGACATCGGGACAGTGCCTCTGGATTGGCAGACCGGGGTGGTGGTCCCCTCTTTAAAAGGGGACCGGAGGGTGTGTTCCAACTATAGAGGGATCACACTCCTCAGCCTCCCTGGAAAAGTCTATTCGGGGTTCTGGAGAGGAGGGTCCGCCGGATAGTCAACCTCGGATTCAGGAGGAACAGTGTGGTTTTCGTCCTGGTCGCGAACAGTGGACCAGCTCTTCACCCTTAGCAGAGTCCTGGAGGGTGCATGGGAGTTTGCCCGACCGGTCTACATGTGTTTTGTGGACTTGGAAAAGGCATTCGACCGTGTCCCTCGGGAATCCTGTGGGGGTGCTCGGGAGTATGGGGTACCGGACCCCTGATAAGAGCTGTTCGGTCTCTGTACAACCGTGTCAGAGCTTGGTCCGCATTGCCGCAGTAAGTCGAGCCCGCTTCCAGTGAGAGTTGGACTCCGCCAGGGCTGCCCTTTGTCACCATTCTGTTCATAACTTTTATGGACAGAATTTCTAGGCGCAGCCAGGGTGTTGAAGGGGTCCGGTTTGGTGGACTCAGGATTGGGTCACTGCTTTTGCAGATGATGTTGTCCTGTTTGCTTCATCAGGCCGTGATCTTCAGCTCTCTGGATCGGTTCGCAGCTGAGTGTGAAGCGGCTGGGATGAGAATCAGCACCTCCAAATCCGAGAGCATGGTCCTCAGCCGGAAAAGGGTGGAGTGCCCTCTCAGGGTTGGGGAGAGATCCTGCCCCAAGTGGAGGAGTTCAAGTATCTCGGGTCTTGTTCACGAGGGAGATCGACAGGCAGATCGGTGTGGCATCCGCAGTGATGCGGCTCTGCATCGGTCTGTCGTGGTGAAAAGGAGCTGAGCCGTAAGGCAAAGCTCTCAATTTACCAGTCGATCTACCTCCTACCCTCACCTATGGTCATGAGCTATGGGTAGTGACCGAAAGAACGAGATCGCTAATACAAGCGGCTGAAATGAGTTTCCTCCGCAGGGTGTCTGGGCTTTCCCTTAAAGATAGGGTGAGAAGCTCAGTCATCCGGGAGGGGCTCAGAGTAGAGCCGCTGCTCCTCCGCATCGAGAGGAGTCAGATGAGGTGGCTCGGCATCTGATCAGGATGCCTCCTGGACGCCTCCCTGGTGAGGTGTTCCGGCACGCCCAACCGGGAGGAGGCCCGGGAAGACCCAGGACACGCTGGAGGGACTATGTCTCCCGGCTGGCCTGGGAACGCCTTTGGGATTCTCCCGAAGAGCTGGAAGAAGTGGCCGGGGAGAGGGAAGTCTGGGCCTCTCTGCTTGCTGCTGCCCCGCGACCCGACCTCGGATAAGCGGAAGAGGATGGATGGATGGATGGATGGTTTTGGATTTTACTTCCCATATTTTCTCCTTTAGCCTGCTCCCTGATAATGATTTCAGATTGATCATTAACTCTTTTTTGTTCATATTATTTAATTTTCTTGTTAGTAAAACAAGTCCTTTTTATGAAAATGTAGACATGGACAATACAATGTAATTTTCAATGAGCTTCTTATTATTACTTGCTAAAAACTTCATTTATATATGTTAATAGTTAAAAATGAAACCCTCATTTGATTAGTTTATTTCAAAATGTGCCATTCATTGTAAATCCCTAGAACTGGTTCAGTCCTAGAAGGCCTCAAAAGTGCATAAGATAACAAGAAAAATCAAATTATTGATGTATTGCTATTTAAAGTTAATTGTAATTGTACTTTATTTGTATGTATTGTATGGAGAGATTTAGCAAAAATAAAATTAAATTAAAGCGAAAGTGACATCTGTCATACATTATATTTATACCTTTTTGGTAAATTTGTGACCCCTGCTGGACAAAAAATCTATCACAGCTAGGAAGATCTGCATACTTTTTGTTCAGGATTTGTGTTTTTTCTGGTGTAAGTTAAGTGCTAAGTGTTAAGTTGTTTAGTTTAATTTACTTTAGTTTTAGTTTACTGTCAGTTTTAAAAAGAACTGTAAATTCATACTGATGAGCCTAATCAACATACTGTACTTTCTTTAATTAGTAACATTTATAAACATTCTATTGTGGAAGTAAAAAATACGTTGAAGATTCTCACTGTAAATGAAGACTAAAGGAGTCGAAGGATAGGCAAACAGAGTAATTAGGTTTATTGCAATAAACAATAACACGGACTCAACCCAATTAAGTCAAACTGGGCTGAGCCCTAAACAAGCCAAAAAGCACAGTTTATATAATAATTTCTTATCATCTTGACCTCGTTTGAAACAATGCCTTTACTGTCTATTCTGACTCACTACTCCAGCTGGCTTCTCATGGGCCTATCATGGGCACCAATATTTTCTGCATTTCATCATTACTATTCCTTGCTTCCATTTTTTCCTAACTGGCCTTCAAACAACAGATGTTCCCCCTGTTCTCCCTTCTCTGTCCTTGGGTAGTTTCTGTACGTCATTCTCTTCCTGCTCTATCTTTCCGAGTTACACAATATTGGTGGTTTAGCTTTGAGCTTAACTAAAAATGAAATATGACAAATGCCTTTATTTAACTATTTGCTTCACATATCTAATTCACATTAAATTGAATGCTTATAGAAGGTCTTCATTAATTTTATGTCTATTTATGCTAATACATGACTTTTTATTTTCCATACTATGACTTTTAATAAATTGTTAAATGATCTGTATTTTGTGCAGATAGTCTAATCTAAAAATGCACAAGTTAGTCAGTATGAGTAGTAGCTGTCAATAAACAGGTCGTTTGCACTTCACTTTTAATAAAATAACATTTCAATATTATTGCTTACATTTTTCTGCACAAAAGGAAACTTTTATTTTGTGAGAATTACAGTGTATTAAGTCAAATAATGCTATCCTTCAGTCAAGCTTATAAATGGAAAACTTATCTTTTTATGCATACAAAGAAAATTAACAAAGACTGCCTTACACTGGAGCCTATGGCTTTTCTTGTAACTATAATATTGGTTTTGTCCATTAACAAATTAAAGAAAGAAAGAAAGAAAGAAAGAAAGAAAGAAAGAAAGAAAGAACAGCATATGTATTATGCTACAAAATTAAATTAAATCAAAATTGGTTGAAGACACTAGATGGTTGCTATCTTTTTACACATCGCATGGCCAGAAGACCTCTTTTTAAAATTTTCTCTTGATGTTGCTTGCTTCTCTTGCTCATCGCTTAATCCTCTGGGGGGAGCATACTGCTTCAGGTTTTGGAAGACAGGTAATACTTGTGCCAACCAGTATACCTGACTCTTTAACTATGCATTTGAGCTTATAGATTCAGGAAGACCCATGGTAATTAATGGGAGATCTGAAGGAAGAAGCCACTGGATTTTCTATTAATGTTCATAACCAATTAGTTGGTTTCTGGGATTGCCCTAAAACATCCTCCAAGAGCAACTTCTCTTAACCATCCAAGAACAGTTTGGTGATGAACAATGCCTTTTCCAGCATGATGGTGCTATAAGGCAAAAGTGATAACTAAATGGTTTGGGGAACAAAACATTAAAATTTTGGGTCCATGGCCCGGAAACTCCCCAGACCTTAATCACATTGAGAACTTGTGGTGGGTGGACAAACAAAAACCCACAAATTCTGACAAACTCCAAGCATTCATTATACAAGAATGGGCTGCCATCAGTCAGGATTTGGCCTAGAAGTTGTTTGACAGCATGCCAGGGTGAATTGCAGAGGTCTTCAAAAAGAAAGAAGGGCCAACACTGCAGATATTGACTCTTTGCATAAACTTAATGTACTTGTCAATAAAGCCTTTGAAACTTATGGAATGATTGTAATTATACTTCAGTATACCATAGAAACATCTGACAAAAATATCTAAAAACACTGAAGCAGCAAACTTTGTGAAAACCAATACTTGTGTCATTCTCAAAGCTTTTGGCCACGACTGTACTATTTGAGCTGAGACTTATTGTGATTGGTTGATTCTGAACACAGCCACATCCTTGATTATTAAAGGGTATGCACACTAATGCAAACCAGGTTTTTGTATGGTTTTTTCCTCTTTTCACTGAACAGTTTCTGATTTGCTCTTACCTTCTTTGTATAGATTGCAATTTTGCAATAAAGGTGGAATAAGTTCTGACAAGGTTTACCTTGGTTTCATGTTTTATTATATTATTATTATTGGTGTATTTCTGAGGTACACCAATGACACCATAGTCTGTTTTCTACTTATTCTGAGGCCTGTTCACTCTTTTGGAAATTTTTTGTTACAGTACCACAACAGAATGTGCCCCGCATGAGCAAAATGAGCCGTAATAAAGGTTTTAAAGTTATCCTATTGGGAGACTTTTATATTTTGACTTTAAATTAAATCAATGAAATGCATTCAAATCCTAAAGTTATCACATTGATACTTTAATTTTATTTTGTTGTGCCTGTGTCTCCTATGCTTCTTCAGCTGGAGGATTCTTCTTGTTATTGTTGATGTTTTATAAAAATGAAACACTGCAAAGAATTTGTATTGATGTTGTAATTTTTCTAAATTGCACACATTTCCTATAAGTGAAAATGTAAAAAAATTTAAAAAAAAACTTCAAAGTTGCCTGCAATTCCTTTTAACAAGTGTTCATAGTTTCACTCATTTTGTGTATCAAAAACCAGGCTCCTGAAAGATGTCTGCTTGTTTTAATACTTTGCTTTATAAATAACAATATTACTCAGTGCCACTGACAAATTTCTGAACTCAGTAATAAATGCTGTGTAATAATGACAAAGAAAAGGAGAAAGGGATTGGAATTCTAGCCTGGAAATCCCTATTTAATAGTGAAAATTGATTTTTTAAAGTGATGTGCCACTTAAACAGAGGAAGGTGTCTAGCATTCCACAATGTTACTGCCAGTCCACTGACGATAACTTCCTGTAGGAAGACACTTTTGACTGAAGAGACCGGAGATGATGTCAGTCTTTGGGTAGGACTTACTATATCCTGAAAATGGGAATGGCAGTTTCTGTTATAAATAGGGCAACCCTCTTGCCAGTCTGTTTGATGTCCTGGGAAATCGGTCCCCACAAGGTACTCGTGAAACTCATGTGTTTGGCAGTTGTCAATGGTAGGCTATTGAATGCAGCCAAGATGAATTACCTTATGTGGTAAGCTATGGTTTTTGCCCTCACTTCCCAACAATGTCAATTTAATGTCAATGCCAATTTATTTATATAGCACATTTAAAACAACATAGTAATACTGTGGCTAAAGTGCTTTACAATAATAGAATAAAAGAAAAACAAAACAATTAACATAAATAACATAAATAGAAATAAAATATATGAACATAAAATAAGATAACATAATAAACAGAGGTAATGTTATATAATCACAAAGAGGAAACCATCAGTATTACTGAAGGTCATGGAATGCAAATAAATAGAAAAGAGTGTTTAATCTTGTTTTGAACAGTTCAATTGTAGACGACTCCTTTATATGATGAGGTAAAGAGTCCCACAGGCGAGAAGCAGCAGCTGCAAAGGCCCTGTCCCCCTTGGTTTTACACTTAGTATGAGGGACAACAAGAGACAACTGACCAGAAGATCTAAGCACTCTGGATGGCTGGTGTAAAACACACAATTCAGATAAATAGGCAGGAGCAAGCCTATGTAAAGATTTAAAAACTAGCAACAAGATTTTGAAAGCAATTTGAAAACTGACAGGCAGCCAGTGTAAAGAAGCTAAAATAGGAGAAACAGAGTCATACCTTCCTTGCCCCGACCAGAAAGCGAGCAGCAGAATTTTGGACCAGCTGTAACCTGTGTATCAGGGATTTGTTAATCCTAGAATACAGCGAGTTGCAGTAATTGAGGCGAGAAAAAATAAAAGCATAAGTAGCTTTCCCAAGATCCCTAGAAGATAAAAAAGGCTTGATCTTACCTATAGACTATAATAGACGAAGCTGGAAAAAGCAACTTTTGACTACAGAATTTACTTGTTTCTCAAAAGAGAGGTTACTGTCAAAGATAACACCAAGATTACAGACTTCAGGTTTGGAAAGGACAGAGAAAGAGCCGAGAAGTCCAAGACCAATTTGGGCTTTATCTGATGGACCCACTATAAGCACCTCCATTTTATTTTGATTTAGATCAAGAATATTATTAGCCATCCAGGATCTTAGTTCAGAAAGACAGTTGTGGAGCTGATTTATTGCAGAGTTGCAGACGGGAATATAAACCTGAGTATCATCAGCATAGCAGTGAAAAGAAATGTTAAATTTCCTAAATTGTCCTAACAATGTTTGACAAATCCAGCTCCCATTGTCTGAAAAATGGCAGGGAAAAATTAAAAATTACAATTCAGAATACAGGAGAAATTACACAAAGTACATTGAAACACAAAACTGAAGGAGCACCAGGCCAGAAAAACATCAAAACATGAGGAAAAAGTAAAGCACCACAATCCAATACAGTAAATTAACACATATTCTGTGTTCTCTCACTGTTTATCCTACCCTCACTAATTGTATTTATAAATGTATTTATTAAAGAGCATACAGTATTTTAGAAATTTTGTTTAAGGAAGGGGATACATTCTAAACATAAAAGTGTGTGCTTTTATGAGAAAAGGTCAACTTTTGTCTCATCTGTACTATTGTTCTAACAATATTAATCTATCAGCTTCTGTTCTTAGTAAGTTTATTTTACATTTACTCAATATTTTAATGTGCAGTGTATACTGTAATTCTGAAGACAGTACTCAGCAGCCCTGTGTAGTTCAGGACAGGAATGATGAGCTATGCTCTTTACTCTACATATACTGCCATTAGTAGATGCAATTCAGAATCATAACATTAATTTTTGTTCATATGCTGATAACACTCAGCTCTGTTTATCATTTATCATATGATTAATATCAAACAATCCCTTTTCATTATTACTACTTTATTGATGTGCAACAGTGGATGAATGATAATTATTAGTGTCAATTCAGAAAAAAATATTCTTTTAGTGATTTAGTGACTTTTGGTTATTTAGTGAATAGTAAACCAAACTCAAAAGACTTTAATTCCATCTGAAATGTAGCGGTTATGTTTCAGAATGTCTTAACCTTAATTCAGTACATTTGTAAACTTTCTAAAATCTGTTTTTTCCAACTTTGAAATAGTACAAAATAATGTGTTGTAAGCTGCAGCATTTTAAGAATGAGTTCATTCATTTGTCTCAAGCACACTTGACTTTTGTAACATGTTACAGTTGGGCTATTTTGAACTATACAGTAACTAAGAATTATTATACAGTTACAGTATAACTTCAGTTCTTAAATTACATCACTGTTCAAAATGTAAGTTTAAAGATGATTTTAAAATCCCTTTCCTTACTTAGAGGAGTTTTTTAAAGGTTTAGTTCCTCTCTTAACTTAAAGGATGTGTTAGTGACTGTGCTCCAAGACTTACATTGTAATCTCAAGATACAGGCCCACTGCAATTTCTAAAAACAAATAAAACTAGTGTAGTAGACAAAATATTTATATATGGGTCCTCCAAGCACTGGAATGATCTACCTACCTATAACAATGTGTCAGCAATAAACTAAGACTCTTTTTTTAATTTGTATTTTAGACGATTAATCGACTGAGCCACCACCCTTTGGCCATCTTTTTGGATGTCATTTTTCCCGTATCCCATCCAATACTAAGCAATATCTATTATGAAATACTGTATGTGTACACCCACAGAACCGACAACACTTACTGTACAGCACAGCCTCCTGGTCCTGGTACCACCGAAGGAAACTGGGCTGTGTCACCTGATAAAGTGTATCCAGCTTCATTAACTTAGAGTGGCAGACCTGACAAGACAAGGAAATGGAGACTAATTAAAGTCCTTTTTTTGTGTCAGAATACCAAAAAATATTCAAAAAACAATCAGATGGTCCAAAACAGTCAGAGAAAATACTAGACAGAAACAAAATACAAAAATCAAAACAAAAGTAAAAATGCAACGTGGAAGCCCAGAGGATAACTGCTTTATGGATAGATAATACACAGTGCTTGCAAGACGGCTTCCACCGAACATCTCAGTCTTAGTGATTCAACTTAATTATAAATCTGCTGTATATTAGGTATTGCTTATCAACAACCAAGGATAATTGGGGCTAAAGGAAAATGATAGTTAAAAAGAGGAATCAGGGATAAGACCCTAGATCTTTCCTGACCTAAAATACAAATTAAAGGAAGAACTTGGGACAGAGTTCCAGTCCATTCCTGACATCAAGTCATGAACTGAAACACAGGTGAAATGAAACAAAGCAGATAGACATATTACAGCAAACTAGTTTACACGTGCATATAAAAATCCTTTAATGACAAATATTTTTTTCTAGCAGTCCTAGTAAGGAGATCATGGTCCACATCCTGGACTCTCCCTGTGTGGAGTTTACATGTTCTCCCATTGTCTGTATGGGTTTCCTCTGGGTGCTCTAGCTTCTTCCCATAGTCCCTAGTGTTGTCTGTGTGTGACTGTGTTCACCTGTGATGGACTGGTGTCTTGTTCAGGGATTGTCCCTGCCTTGAGCCCTATACTGGTTGGGTTAGGCTCCAGCCTCCCCTTACTCTTATCAGGATTAGGCAGGCTTAGAAGATGGTGTGGTATAGTATTTCTTTTCCCACCAGCATGCATAGGTTTCCTCAGGACTTCTTAATAGAGTCAGTAATGGCTTATACTTCTAAAAAAACTTGTACTACTTAATTATTTGACCAGTTTGAAACAACTTCCTTGATGATTTGAGCCATCAGGTTAAGCAGGGATTATCAGAAATTCCAGAATACTAGAACAGGTCATGCAGTGGCCACATATGTGGCAGGGCATTGAGATAAAGGTAAAGAGTGTGTGCGATGAATGAATCTCCAGACATTATAAAGGTTTGGGGCAGTCACCCGTATATTATATCCCGGCTGCAAAGGTTTGAAATTATTTAACAGAGATGCCGACAAGATTGAGTCCAAAACAGAACTGAATACTTGGAGGTAAGATGGAGGTTTTAAGGACTGGGGAAGGAAATTATGTCATCTATGCCGGAGCCCGAAGTGACCTCATCAGAGGTGCTGGAAGTAACGTCATCAGAGGTGCCGGGACCTGGCGAGATTTCCTTGGAATGGTCTGCAACACACTGAGAGAGACAGTCAGCACACTCTGCCACCCCCTGGTCTGGTTTAGTATTACATTTACGCAGGCCCTTTAGCTGTCTCCTACTCGCACGTGTGTGACAAGGCCCCCCCTTAGCCCAGACCTGTTGGGCTGGGTGACCTGCAAAGAGAGGTTGTGAGAACGAGAAAGAGCATTGGCGTTGGAATGAAGAGAGCCCTTACAATGAATAAGCGAATACTTATACAGTTGAAGGTCAAGAAACCATCTGGTGACCCGAGGATTCGACTCTTTGTGTAAGGCTATCCACTGTAAGGGTGCATGATCCATCACAAGAGTGAATTCCTGACCCAAGAGGTAGTACCTCAACTGAGTAATCACTCATTTAATCCTGTGCCTCCCGTTCCACTGCTGCATACCTGGTCTCCCGATCCAACAGTTTCCGGCTGAGGTACATGACGGGGTGTTCTATACCATCAACGTTTTGGCTCAACACGGCCCCCAAACCTGTGTCCAAAATTTTGGTCTGGAGAATGAAAGGAAGAGAGAAATAAGGAGCTTTCAAAATTGGTGTAGACGTAAGGGCCTGTTTTTAGTCACTAAATGCAGCCTCCGTCGTATCATCCCATACCACATTGTTAGGAGCCCTCTTCTTTGTTAAGTCAGTCAAGGGCGCTGCTCTCTCTGAATACCTGGGTACAAACCAGTGGTAGTACCTGGCTAGTCTGAGAAAGGCTTGGACCTGCCGCTTGGTTTACGGTTGGGCCATTATATTTTAGCTTCTATCTTCGAACACTGTGGCTTATGGTACCCTGACCCACCAGGTAGCCCAAATATTTAGCTTCTTTCAATCCAAAGAAACATTTCTTTGGGTTAATTTGAAGCCCAGCCTTTCCTAGCATCTGTAACACCGCAATGACCTACTGTATGTGTTACTTTCATGTGCTGGAATAGATGACGATGTCATCCAGATACAGTAGGCAGCGCTGTACGCATTATGGGGGTGGCGCACTCTATCCACCAGACACTGAAAAGTTGCAGGTGCCCCGTGTAACCCGAATGGAAGGACACGATACCGCCAGTGTCCGCTAGAGGTACTAAACGTGGTCTTGACCATCGTGGAGTCCATTAAAGGAATTTGCCAGTACCCCTTAGTCATGTCAATTGTGGTCAAAAACTTAGCTTGGCCAAGCCTTTCAAAGAGGTCGTCCACTCAGGGCATCGGATAAGCATCAAATTGGGAGATTAAGCTGATGGAAGTCATTGCAAAACCTTCAACTCTCATCAAGCTTATTAACCAAAAGGATCGGATTGGACCAGGGGCTGTAACTTTCCTCTTTTACTCTTAGTTCCAGCATATGCTTGATTTCAAGCTCCACTTCTATTTTCTTTGCCTCGGAAAGTCGATAGGGCTGCCCTCTAATGATAACCCCGGGCGTTGTCACTATGTCATGTGCAATCAGAGAGGTCCTTCTGGGTTTTTCACTTACCACCACAAGCTGTTTTAAGCTCCTGTCTCTGTTTGGAGTTTAACTCTGTACCGAAATTAAGGTTGACTGTGTGAGCAAAGAATGAGCTGGGCTAAGCAGAGGTGGGATCAGGATTCCTCTCCTTCTATGGCTTCAGCAAGTTCACATGATAGATCCGCTCGTTCGGTCGATGATTGGTTTGTTTCACCAAATAATCAAAGAGACCTTTCCTCTCATTAATTTCATAAGGTCCTTGCCAATGGGAAAGTAATTTAGAATGGCAGGTGGGAACCAAGACCATGACACGATCTCCTGGGTGGAATTCTCAGAGGGTCGTACCACGATCATAATAACGGGCCCATGCTGCTTGCGCTTTTTTCAGTTGACTTTTTAGAACAGGTTGCATTTTTACAAATCGATCGCGTAACTGTGTGATATACTCTAATATATTGGTAGAGGGAAAGGGCCTCTATTTCCCATACTTCTTTCAAACCATCCAATAATCCCCGAGGTTGTCATCCATATAATAATTCAAATGGTGAAAACCCCATAAAGGCTTGTGGGAATTCCCGATAGGCAAACAGTACGAGGGGGAGGAGCTGATCTCAGTTCCTCCCGTCCTCGCTGACCACCTTGCGAAGCATTTGCTTGAGAGTCTGATTAAATCTCTCCACAAGACCATTGGTTTGAGGATGATACAACACAGTCTTTAAGTGCTTTATTTTAAGTAACTTGGCAACTTCCCTGAATATCTCCGAGGTGAATGGTGTCCCCTGATCTGTAAGGACCTCTTTAGGGATGGCAAAATGCGTAAAGACCCCTACAAGTTCCCGTGCTATTGCTTTCGATGTGGCTGAGCGCAAGGGAACAGCCTCAGGATATTGAGTAGCATAATCAACGAGGACTAATATATATTTATGTCCTCAGGCTGAGGGCTCTAAGGGTCCTATAATGTAGACCCCAATTCTCTCAAAGGGTCTACATTTTAGGTCTACATTCCCCATCAATCAGGGAAAGGGGAATGAGAGGAGCTCAGTCCCTTCTAGGAATTTGCCGTAATTGACAGTCTGGACAAGAGCTTAATCTGCTCTAGTGTTTTTTCGGTGCCCAAATGGCCTCCTAGGAGGTGGTCGTGTGCTAATTCACAGACTTGCCGCCGGTAAATTCGTGGGATTAACAACAACTTTCTCACATCCACCACATGCTCAGCTATTCGATATAATAGGTCATTTTCTATCACAAAGTGAGGACCCTGTGGCATGAGCTGATGAGTGCGTTGGCCATTGACAAGTACTGCTGCATTTTTTGCATGTTTCAAGTAGTCATCATTCCACTGCTCCATTATGAAAGAAGCTGGCGTTTCTCTGAACTGAAAGTGCATTTCAGAGAGAGGGTTTGGTCTAACCTGAAGTGGCGGGATTCATCCCGGCTCGTCGAGGCGCGGGTGATGATGTGTCCACCTGCGACGGTCCAGGAATCTCCCAGTCCACCTCTTGGACTTCCATATCTCTCTCCACCGGCTGATTACATGGCATGGCGATAGCTGAAATCAAGTCATCCCCATCTATAGCTAGGCCTAAGTTTTTCCTGGGAGTAGTAATTAGTACACCGCTTTTATTGTTTGACCAGTCCCGCCCCAGAATCACAGCGAAAGGTGGACTCGGCAGGACCGACACGGGGATTTCTTTCAGCGATCCTCCATAGCTGATGAAACATCGGGCAGTTTTATATTTACGGGTTTCCCCATGTACACAGGTAATACTGGTCTTTATTTTTATCCACTGTCGCGGTAATACATATCTACGAGCAACAATGGAAATGTTGCTGCCAGAATCAAGGAGTGCTTCGACTTTATATCCATTAACTATTACTACTCCCGTATGTGTTAGCGATAGGGGGTTGACAAGTGCACATAAACTGCCTCTCCCCGTCCACCCGCATCCCTCCTCGTCCCCCAGCAGGTTGCATGCCCCGAGGCCTGGGAACTTTGGAACCGGTTTACATGAAAGAGACCTAGTTTGTGTGACGTAATCCCCACAGAATACATTAGAGGACCGTTCTGCTCCCTTAGATTGCGAGGCTGGTTTAGATGTTTCTTGGAGCTTTATAAGCTCCTCCATGTTGTGGAATTCTCCCCAGACCGGCTAGACAAATGTTTTGGGGAGTCCTTTTAATAAAAATGGGTAGGCTACCTGCTGCATTATTTGGAAGGAGGACAGCTCAAAGGCCTTAGCAAATGAGCTAGTTGTTCCAAGAGAGCTTCTGCCTAGTCCCGGGTAGATCTCTCAGGATCTAACTACCAGTTTTTTATGGTTTCTACCTGCTGGCCTGGGGAAAGCCCATATTTATCTGGGATCATAACTCCAATGGGCAGCTCAGCTCTCTCCTCTGAGAGAACATAGTGAGCCCTTTTCGTTTCCTCCATAGGAACCAGCGCATGTCTGAAAGTCTCATCCATATTCTTCCTTTGAGAAAATATTAGTCCAGTTTCATATTTAGGAAGTGGAGCCTGCACCAAGTTACTCCTGACCCACGGACAAGCTCCCCACCCCCAAACCTCGGCCCCAGTACTTTCTCACCTGGTTATTTCTTTGGTCCTGTCCCAGTTTCTTCAGGGAACCAAAATCCTGCCGGCTATGCCACTGTGAGATGAATAAATCTCCAGACATTATAAAGGTTTGGGGCAGCCACCCATTAGAGGTGCCGGGACTTGGCAAGATTTCCCGGGATTGGTCTGCATGAAACTGAGAGAGACATTCAGCACACTCTGCCACCCCCTGGTCTGTTGTAGTATTACATTTACTCAGGCCCTTTAGCTGTCTCCTACTCGCACGTGTGTGACAAGGATCTAATTGATTACCTACATCTCCAGTAGGAAGGCATTGCCTGTCTCTAGTCAAACTTTCAAATAGAATGAACAGCCTAGTAGTAAAGAATTCCACTGGAAATACATCTGTTTACTGTCACCTGGAAATTTTCTAGGCCACCATGAAGGATATAACTGGAACCAAAGCAGCAAAGTGGGTGAACTCAGAATTTGTCAGGTTAGCTCTCCCTATGACAATGAATAAAGCACCATAATGCTGCCAAATACCACATTCTAATTTATAGGCCCATTTATGCTTAGGGTTTCTGTGTCACCAGAAGGGTTCACAAGGGTGTGTTTGGCGTTAATTTCATCAGCGGTCATGGTGGACAGACAGTGTATGTGTGTACCTGAGCATATCAACTGTGCATGCCCTAGACAAGAACACATGGGCTAACTTGATGAATGGTTATGTGAAGTGTCATTATACTCACATATACAATCCAACATTAAAAGCACATAGAGATAGCCAAATATCCACATATTCATGGTGAGAAATTGCCCAGGCCCTTGGCGAAGATCAAAGTTTGTATAGGCAGAAATTGAAATTGAAAATATCTGCAATGTCGATAAAAATAGGCAAAGAAAAAACTTTGGAGGAAAAGCTGAGGGATTCTCCAACTGTGTAGTGTCACTTACTGAATGCTTATACGATAAACAGACCAGGGTACTCATCTTCTATGTGTGAATGTGTCTACAGATGTCTTCCCTCAAGTATAAATTGTGCTTTAGTCCCAAAAAGGTCTACTGCACATTAATGACATCTACAGTAGATACTTAACAACAGCAAAACCAAGACTTAAGTCATGGATGCT